>NC_053440.1:37308599-37673555 GCF_007990345.1 Gossypium hirsutum
TGATGTGCACTAAATGGACTTTAGCTGTCTATGCTAGTTTATCAAAGAAAGTTCGAGCTTTAATGAGATGAACCCTTTTGGTGCTGAGTGGGAAGAATTTTAGAAGAAATGGAAAGATTCTGATGGTTTCTTCTTCCCACCTAATCCTGAGCCTTCTACTCCTACTCCAATCGAGGAGACTATTGCTAAGGGGGAGGACAACGTAAGAGAAAATATTGCTCCGCTAGTTGGGGATGGTGCCTAATTACCCTTTTGTATTTGTACTGGGTTCCCATAGCAATGAAAATTCCCATTCTTTTTTTTCCTGCATCATATTTTCCATTATTCTGTCTTTAATTCGCCAATCCTGTACTTATCCTTGTCATACTTACCATCTCCTATCCACCCTAGAGGAAATAAGCCAACTTACTGTAACACATGTATAGGGGCTACTTCTTAACTTTCTATGTTTAGAGGATCGACTAAATTGAAGCTTTGATACCATTTAATTTGTAACACCCTTCGTTTGATTCGATTTCCAAGGTTGGGTATTGAATGCCACATAAATCAGAATAAATTAACCAATTTGTTGTTTCCATTACAATACTTACTTAAACTACTTAAAATTGAAAACCTAGTTGAAATTAAAACTCGCATTAAGTGGTTATAAATCTCTAAGACATTGATTCTGACGGACATTTGCAAACTGGTAATAAATCTTTAAGACATTTATTTTGATGGAAATTTACAAACTTTATATAGAGGTTCAATAATATAAATATATAGACAGCTTAACCATGAGGTTAAGCCTCTACAAATGTCCCTCTATAAACATGCGTAGCTGTCGCGTTTCCCCCAACACCTAGTAGAGTCTGGCTTGGCCCCTCTCGATTTTTTGAGTCTTTACCTAACCTATATTAAGCAGAAAACTTATAAGTTCGGGTGAACTTAGTGAGATCCACATGTAGAATTTAAGATAAGTGTGAGGTGTTCAGCTCTGATTTTTAACTCTATGATAACTGCATTTAATATTTCTGGTGGTCGACGTTTGGTGACTACCCAAGGGATTTCTACCTCCGTGGTCTTTATTAGAACTCAATTTCCTCACTACCTCGAAGAACCAGGTCTCGCTGGAAATATCGAGACCCTTGCTCTTGCTAAAATATCGCCAAAGAAGGCTTCTTAACATAAGCAGTTCCTACCTTGTGAGTCTCTACGAAATCATTTCCCTTATTCGTGGCTAAATCTAACCTCTGCTTTCCCCTATCTTTTGACAAACTTTGTTGGCCATCCTACCTTGGCATACACTCCTTCTCAATTAGACCCGGTTTAGCCTAGCAATCCTTTGGTTGATTTTTTTCGTCATTTTAATATATATACATGATTGCATTCGAATGCAGAATTAAATATGCATGTTTACCTTGTATGGAATCCACAGCTTCCATGGTGGACTGGTGTATATGTATACTACGAATACCTCTTTATTTTAAAAGCCTATATTATTTTCCACCCTTTCTAAGGTTGGAACATAACCTTGGCATTCTTCATAAACCTAATGCTTTCAAATTACAATTCCCATGTCCTTACACCATGACGGGATTTCCCATATTATAGTCCCAGTCGCCTACCCCATGATTAGTGTCCCGGTGGGCTATCCTGTGATTAGTCTCCCAACGGACTATCCCGCGATTAGTGTCTTGGCATACTATACTGTGGTTAGTGTCTAGGTGACCTATCTATGATGCCATAGCATCTTTCAGTTATGGTATTACACAATGTAACCTCGTCTTTACTATCCCGGTTGATTATCATAGGATGCCATAGCGTCTTTCAGCCATGCTCTTAGTCTTATTTAGCCACTATAGCGTGTTTCACATGATGCCATAATGTCTTTTGGCTATGGTCTTACTTATTTCTACCATGATGCCATAGCGTCTGTTGGCTATGGTCTTACTCATTTTTTTCATGATGCCATAACATCTTTCAACTATGGTTCTTACTCATTTTTTTCATGATGCCATAACATCTTTCAACTATGGTCTTACTCATTTTTGCAGTGACACTATAACATCTTTCAGCTATGGTATTTGTAAGAGCCTGATTTTCAGTGGTTTTGAGGTCACAAATCCAATGAGTGAGTCTGTAAGTATTATTATTTAATATTTACGAGTCAAATATAATATATTGAATTTTGATTTGATAATTTTTGGCAAGTGAATGAAAATTTAAGTACAAGTGGTTTGTCCCTAAAGTCAAGTGATTTTGGAAAATAAGGTTTTGGGACCTCGTTTCTATAAACTGAGCCCATAAATATTTTTATTAAATATTTAAGAAGTTACTTTATAGGCATATTGAAGTTCAGTCCAGAAATTTTAGTGATTCGATAGTTAATTAAAGGAAAAGGACTAAATAGTAAAAGTCGTAAAACTTAACTGCTATTGAATTTTTATTAATTAAAAGGCATATATAGTCAAAGTGGGGGGATTAACATGGTAATTTGACCATGATTTAGCATGATAGACGGTTTATGAATTGATATTAATTAAATTACATGTTATTTTTTATTAAAATGTTAAAATAATAATATTAAAAGTAAAACATAATTTAAGGTTGTCTTTCCCATATTTGAAGCTCCCCACCGAAACTCCATGGATTCAAGTTCTTCAAGTTTTTTATTCATGCATATCAAGAAACAGATCAATTGGCTGATAATCACGGGAAAGAAAAAGTCGTAGAGTAGTCGTCGTTGAAGTGTTCGTAGTTATTGTGGTTAGGTAAGTTCGTAACTTGGTTAAATTCATTAGTTATTGTTTTTGTGATATAATATCTATTTATACATGTTGTGATTGAGTTCATTTACTTGATAAATGGTAAATGATGAAATCAACTAAGTTGTAACGCTAATTAAATTAAATGTTATGTTTGAAAATGGGAAACTAAATGGATGAATTCTTGTGATGACATAATGTATATAGGACTAAATGATAAAGATATGAAATAGGCCTCTACAAACTTCATGAATGCTTAAGATACAAATGGCATGTCATTAGGGTTATTACAGTTTTGGGTGCTTGTATTGGATGTCCTACTGATGACTGAGGTCCAAAATTTGTTGCGGATTCTTCACAGCTCGTGTGAGCAGCATCATGTAGCCTAACATCCCGACCCATAGCTCGTGTGAGCATTTACAGTTACAATTACAGTTATAGTCACATTTTGTGTGTGTATTGTTCCTGCATATTAGATGTTATTTCATTTGGTTCATCGGGTGTTAAATGTATAAAATGAAATGGGTATATAACACAGTTACATGGAATGAGACATTGAATGGAGAAATTTATATGAATTATTGAAAACAAATGTGATTTACAATATGATTATGTGTTAAATGTGTAATATGAAATGGTTATATGAGATGGTTATTTGAAATGGTTATATAAATGAATAAATAAAATGATTATATGAATTGGTTATATAGAAATAATTATATTAAGTGTTTATACGAAATGTTTATATAGATAAATATGTAAAAAGGGACATCTGAAATGGAAACGTGAAATGTTAAATGAATATGTAACACCCCTAACCTGTATCCGACGTCGAAACAGGGTTACAGAGCATTACCAAAATTATAGATCAAACAATCATACATTTCATTTTCATTTATCATTCAAATAATAAACCATTCAAATTCATTCATATAGTCCCTAATATGAGCCATCGAGGCCCAAAATAGACATTAAAAGTGGTTCGGGACTAAACCGAGTACTTAAGAAATTTTTAGGAAAACATTGAAATTTTTCAAAATGCAGGGGACACACGCCCGTGTGGCCAGTCTATGCGTCTCACACGGCCAAGAGACACACCTGTGTCTCAAGCCGTATAGGCATTTGAAATGGGGACACACAGCCGTGTCCCAGCTCGTGTCCGTACCCGTGTAACTCATTGACTTAGGTCACATGGCCAAACCACACACCCAGGTGCCAGGCCGTGTAGCCTTTGAAATGGCCTCAAATGCCCATGCGCCAGGCTGTGAGCTAGGCCTTGTGAAAACTGGAGGGAATACTGACTTGTGCCACAAAGTCAAGCCACACGCCCGTGTGCTAGGCCGTGTGAAGCTACAGCTTGCTTTCTATAGAAGTTACAAGGGGCACACGGCCGTGTCACCTGGCCGTGTGTCACACACGACTGAGACACACGCCCGTGTCTATGCTCGTCTAGACAAAAATAAGTCATTTTCCAAGCCATATTTCTAACTCAATTTGGTTCTAACCTAAGCTCAACAATTTACATACAACCATGGCATAATTAGACATTCAAAACCAACCAACATCAAGCTTAAAACATGTAATATCAACACATGCAAGTATGATACTAATAGACATCTCAATTAGCCACTTTAAAACTTGCCAATTATGCCTCCAAAATCTACCTAAATGGTCAAACACATATATGCATCATTGTGCCTAAAACTTATCATGCATGCCACTTATCAATCTCAACCATTTGGTACCCAAAATACCAATTCACAAACAAGGCATTTACATGACAACCATACATCATATACAATAAAGCCATTTACATATTTACATAACAAAATATACCAAATTGAAGCCAAATTGAATGGCTAAATACAAAACAAAACATATAGGCTACCATTAGGCAAAATGACCTATACATGCCATTTAACCCAAAATATAAATTCAAAAGTACCAAAATAACGTTTGATTGTGTGATGAGATCCCTGACGACTTCCAATCCAAACAAGCTTCCGAATCACTAAAAATACGAAAAATAAACAGAATAAGCAATTAAGCTTAGTAAGTTCGTATAACACAGAATTAAACTTACCATTTAACCACAATTTAGGTAAGTAACTCAAAACATAAAACAATTCAATTTGGCCAAAGCCAATCACATAATCAATAACCAAGTTAGTCATGTATTCATATAAAAACCGAGAATCATGTATGAATTCAACAATTATTAAATTCCATGTACATGTAACATCTATACTGTGTATCTGTATATCATATATAAACCATTTCCATGTAAATACCTGTACTAGTTCGTATCGAACTTGTATAATCTCGTAATAACACTATGCCCGTTGAACCACTTAGAACATCGTTAGATACGCAGGTAGTACACATAAGGTGTAGTGAACTGTAATCCGTCAATTCTTGTACATGTTTGCTCATACGAGCGATAAACGGTAAGCTCCTCCGAGCTGAATAATGGTCAGCTCATACGAGCTGAGTATCAGTAAGCTCATAAGAGCTGGAATCGGTAACCTTATTGACATGTCATTTGTATCTTTCGAATTCCTAAGGTTCAAATGGGGCTCGGTATTTTTTTGTACTTCGTCAGTTATGCGCTCGATAATTATACATAATAATTAAACCATTCACATACATATATTTCAATTAAAGCATTTAAATATGCAATTTAATTACACGAACTTACCTCGAACTCGTACGACGAAAAAATGATCATTCAATCCAATACTTTATCTTTCCCCCGATCTAATTCCGTATGTTACTTTTCTTAATCTATATAATCAAATTTAAATACTTGAATCTTTATTCAATTCAAATCCAAAATTCAAGTTTTGGAAAAATTATTATTTTGCCCATACACCTTTAACTTCTTTATAATTTAGTCCCTAGGCTCGTAAAAATGAAATTCATGCAATTTCACCACACCCAAGCCTAAACAAATATCTTATAAGCCTATAGCAGCTCATACATTTCACAATTTATCACATTTAACACAAAATTTTCATATTTCTCGATTTAATCCCTATTTGACAATTTTATTAAAAATCACTTAACAAAAGTTGTTTAATTAATAGCAGGGATTCATTTTCTTCCATTAAAATTCAAGAGCAACTAAAATTCTCTCATGAAAAAGCCCTATAATTTAAACCATATTGCAAATTAGTCCCCTACTTAGCAAGATTAAGCTACATAGATCTCGAAAACACAAAAATTAACAAAAACGGGACAAAGGATCACTTACATGCAAGGGATTTTCTTCGAAAAAATTTCAAGCTCTCAAATGGCCATTATTTCCTATAAATTTCGGTGCATAAAAGTATGAAAGAGATGGCCATTTGTGT
Organism: Gossypium hirsutum; assembly: GCF_007990345.1. Lineage (NCBI taxonomy): Eukaryota > Viridiplantae > Streptophyta > Magnoliopsida > Malvales > Malvaceae > Gossypium > Gossypium hirsutum. The sequence goes on from NC_053440.1 coordinate 37,314,700, forward strand.
TTTATTTAATTTTATTCATTTATTACCTAATTACAGTTTTAACCTTACCTAACTTTAAAAATAAAAAAAATTGCCAAGCCATGCTCATCCACTATCATCTTTAATGGTCTAATTATCACATAAGGATCTCCACTTTAAAGTTCTATAGCTATTTAACAGCTTTAGCTAATAGAACACAACTTTCACACTTTACGCGATTTAGTCATTTTCATCAAATTGAACATGTAAACGTTAAAATTTCTTAACGAAATTTTTATACTATAATTCTATCATGCTTTAGATATTAAAATAATATTAAAATAAATTTTTTGACCTCAGATTTGTGGTCCTAAAACCACTATTTTGATTTCATTGAAAACGAGCTATTCCAGAATAGATGTTGAATGAATGATATATCTAATGTGTTTACCTGTATATGTTTTATAAAATGATAAGGTTATAAGTTTCGTATATGTGAACTCACTAAACTTGTGAGACTTGTGATATGTATAGTTTAATAATGAACTCATGACCTTGCTTATAAATTTAATTGCAAATTGTTTAAGTTGCAACATTTACGGTAAGTTAAAGTTTAAGTTTAATATAAACTTACTAAGAAAAGATTTGCTTACATCCATTGTGTTTGATTTCTTTTATATCTTTGAAAGTTTATGTCGGTTAGAAGTTCAAGTCGGAGCTCACACTATCCGTTCAACGAGTTGGTATAAATTGTGATTATTTTGATTTAAGTTATAAGTAGAATGTACTAGGAGTTTAAGGTCACTTGTTATTAGACATGTTGGTTCATGCTTTGTTATGTGATGTTATGGTTGTGTTTATTTGGCTCTTTTGGTATTTTTTGACCATACATATATAAGTGGTATGATTCATGCCTTTGCAAGTTTGGTTTTGATTGTGGTTTAAGGTTATGAAATGCTTGATAAATACATGTTTTTTGATTTAGGAAATGATTTATGTGAATTGGATTTTAAATTTTTGAATTGTGGTACCAATGGGGGTACTTTAGTTAGGCAGTTAGGTTGAATGTGAATTGGCGTAATTTTGGCATGTTTTGATGTGTTTTGAATAAGTATAATTGAATGGAAATAGTATGGTTTGGAACCTAAGATATGGATATTGAAATAGATTAGTTTTGAAGTCATTTTATGTATACACAACCTAAGACACGATTTGTCACATAGTCGTGTGTCACACACGTCCTTCCCACGTCTTTATGGGCCCAAATTTCTACACATCTTTTTTGGTTTTGGGAATTACGACCATCTTGATTTTGTTTAGCCCCTCATCATGCCACTTTGAAAACTGGCAATAAAGTAATGGAAGTGATGGCAGTGGTTTCACCAGCCGTTGTTCCTGTCTATTGCTTATTAAGCAGAGCCCACTTGACTAAGGCAACGGTTAACGGTTCCAATCTCATGAAAACATCTAATGAGTTAGATGATAAATAATAAGGAATAATAGGTAGGTCCCACAGTCCAAATCACCCATTCCCATGCAATTCTCCACGGCACACGTAGCACTCCCCATTCATTTAATTTAATTTCCTCAATTTTGATTTTAGATTTTTCATTCATATTTCACGCTTTTCTCAGTGTAACTCATTGCCGATATTTGCTCTTCATTCTCTCTCTCCCACGGATCTGTATTTTATTTTTAAAGAAAAAAAACACTTTTCCGCTCCTTTTCTAGCTTCCGAATCAGAAAAAGTAAAAAAAAGAAACCGTGAAGAAATAATGCTTTTTTGTGTATCTGGTTTACGGTTTCCTCGTGTGTCTCCAGTCTACAGGTTCGGTGCGTCAAGCTTCAATGGCGCTTCTTGGAGTTGCAGTTTGTCGCTTTTGTTGAAGAAGCATCACTTTTCTCGTATTTAACTTCCCTTCTCTTCTCTATTTTCTCTATATATTTTGTTTTGTTCAGCTCCAACTTTAATAACTTCTTCTATTTTTCTATAACTGATCTAATCTTGTTTTCATTTTCCTATTAACAAAAAAAAAAAAAGATTATGGAACAGCAATCGGTTAGCTTTAGCAAGTTTTATTACTCAAAACTATAATGCTTGATTTATTTAAAAAAAAAAAGTTGGAAACAATGGCGAAAAGGAGTTCCGAGTTGTAGATGATCCAAACGAAGAAACGAAAAGAATTCAAATATTGTGTCCTTTAATGAAATTTATATTTAAAGTATGAATATTTAAATATTCTTTGATGCACGCTATGGCTATCGCGATCGCCAACAGGTGATTTGTTAATATTGGAAGAAACATGGATTGTTGAACAACTGATCAGCATGTTCAAAATGTTACCGCTGAACTTGTTGCAATAAAAAAAATTGCAACGAAGTTTCTGGTTTATGAATTGAAAAAGTAATAATTGCATATGGAAGGAACTGTAAAAAAGGACGATACTTTAATTTCGCAGTTAGGGAACCTTAAGCAGAAAATAAAATCATAACCGTTAAAAGTGTTATAGGCGTATAATTTGTTGCATCATCAGCCTATTGTCAAAAGTCATGGTTGGATCATATCCTTTATTTTCTGAGTTTCCCGTTATGGCTGTTGATTCTGATTTCTCTTCTTCTGTAATGAAGACGGATCTGAATTTGTTAGTATAATTTTAGTACTGGAAAAAGAGTTCTCTATGGATGGTGACTGCTTTTATAGACATTGGCTACACAATATGTGGAGAATTGATTTGATGCTTGCTTGTAGGGAGGATCTTTATAGAAAAGTCTTCTTCTTATTCAGCCTTCTCATCCTTAACCGTTGCTGCATCCAAGAAAGTGCTTGATCCCGGTGGTCAGGGTGATGCTTCTTCACCCATGACAGATCAACTGGAAAGTCCTAGCACTATTTCAGATGATCCTCAGGTTTGCAATTTTCTGAGAATAATGCGTACTGTATTTTGAATTTACAGAAATATTACTGTTTTCTTTTAGATTGAGTGCAGTTGAATTTTCATGAGTTTATACTTGGGAGTAAATTTGGAAAATGAAATTCTGGGATGGTGTTTATGCCATTCAAGCCGGTTGATTCGTGTGGTTCTATGTCTGAACTCCAAATCTTTTGGAAGTAAAATTATAATAAACAACATATAAGGATAAGTTTGGGAACGGTATATTCTTGGTTTTTATATCTTTGATGAAGTCATTCAAGCTTGTTGGTTCTCTAAAACAGTTTTTAACCTCTCTGTTTTTTTTTTTTGAAAACTTGTGACTCTGATTCTGAACAATTACTGTTTTGGAAGAAAAATTATAGTAAACGGACATAAAAGTTGAGCCGCTGAGGACTAAGGTTGAGGAATGGCATGTTCTTGGTTTTACTTTTATCTTTGAAGTTCTACATTTTAGGTAACTAAATCAAATGCAAAGAGTAAAAGTCCTTGTCTCTTTATGATTCTACTATAGGCAATTCATAATGTAGATAGTGAAGGAATGGAAGATGATAAAATGATTGCAGTTGAAGAACAAGAATCTTTTCCGTCTGTGTTTGCAAATAATGATGAAGAAGCTCATGCTGAGGAGCCATCTGTCCCTTTACACAGGAAAGCAAGTACAGAGAAAAGTGAAGCAAAATCAAGGTCCATTCCCCCTCCTGGTGAAGGGCAGAAAATATATGAAATAGATTCACTATTGTTGGGTTTCCGTAACCATATCGATTACCGGTAATATAATCTTCTTTTATTTACTCGTATGCGTCTCATCTGATAATTTGAATTCAAGTGTTTACTCTTCTCCGGGCTTTAGAAGGAAGCTGTAGGTTTTAGTTCTTTAGTTTCTTGGATTTTTTTTGCCGTATTGGTTATAGTTGCCTGTGTACTGTGATTGCCTATCTTCACTACAGCAGACTTGCACGTGGTACTTGGAGGTCCTTGCTGGTATTTGGATAGGAACTCAGTGAATAAATCTGTATTTTCATGTCTCCTATTAGCTGTTAATATTTATTCTATGCTTTGACTTTTGAGAAGCAATACTTGGAAAAGCACTCAGAATTCATTACATTTTTGCGTTTGCTTTATTATTTTAGGGCTTTTTGGGGGTTGTCTATTTCTATTATTTTGTTTTTTAACTAGATTTGATCTGATTGAACAAGCAAGCAAGTCGCTCTGCTTTCTTTCTCGTTTGCTAGAATCTGTAACGGAATCAAATATAATTGATTTTTGAATTATGTTACTATTCTTGACTGGCTTAAATTGTTAAAGCAATAAGCTACTTATTGATCTTATCATTGTACTTGTGTTCAAACACAAGTGGATATTGCTGGTTACGGTCTTATGATTATATGTCCCCTTGAACTGCAGTGGGGGGAGTTACAGTTCCTTATTGGAAAATATTCTGAAAATGTAAAAAAGATGTATCTGATTAGGTTGCTTGTTTTAGGTGTGATTTGACTTGCCAGCTTTAGTTTTTACTGTCAGTAATATGTTTTGTTTTCACTGCACAGCTCTCCGGTATTATATTAGCTTGTAATATCTGTTTTTTCCTCTTTTCTTATTTAATCTGTGCTATACCTCATTTTTCTGCACTGTTTCATATCCGGAATACAATTAATAACTTTGTCAAGATTTGATTACTTTGTATATTTTATCCATTATAGGTATGCACAATATAAAAAAATACGCAAGGAAATTGACAAGTATGAAGGTGGCTTGGAAGTGTTTTCTCGTGGGTATGAGAAGCTTGGTTTCACGCGCAGGTTACTTTCCTTCCAATACCTAGTGTGGCATATTGGTTGTAGCCCTCATGGTTTCATGTCATTGCTTTTTATGATAAGTGCAATTTATTTTGATTTATTCAAACAAACAATTTTCATTAAATGAATTAGTGTTGGAATATTCTTGTAACTTTTTTGTGTTGGAAAAGTGTCCATGATCTTCCTCATCTTTTACTTTTTTATGTTTAAAATTCAGGCCGATTAATCTAAGAAAGAAATCAAGTTCCTTGATGCTCAAAGTATGGAGCAAGTATTTGTTTCTTTGGTGCAAGTTAAAATTGAAGAATTTTATTACAGCCCTTAGGTTTAGTCCTTTCCTCAATGTGTCACTTTTATATGTTTTATTTGTTTATGAAGTTCTGAATGTTTTCTCCATGTTTCCTTGACAATTTTTTGTATTACATGGGTAATAGCTATCTTGTTAGCTTCAATTTTTAGAAAAATGCTGACTCCATGTTTTATGTCTTAGAAGTTGTTTTATGATAACTTGATGTTGCTCTTCTAATATAATCTCATCCGGCTTTCAGTGAGACAGGGATAACTTACAGGGAGTGGGCCCCAGGAGCTAAGGTTTGTTATGCATCATTACAACACTTTGAGACTTTAACAATTAGTCGTCTTATCTTCTATCCAATAAAAAATCTTATTAACTTTTAGAATTCTGTTTTACTTCAATGTTGTGATTGTTCTACTGCATTTTATGCTTCAGTCAGCAGCACTGATTGGAGATTTTAACAATTGGAACCCTAGTGCAGACACAATGAGCCAGGTATGTTATGCTTTCTTCTGCAAGAACAATTGCTACACCTGTGCATTACTTATTAATTGAATTTATATTACCTATGTCTGTAAGAAATGTTCTGCTGTAGATGGAGGATTACTTGAATGAAGTGAAGTGCAGTACATACTAGCAGAATAATGTTTTATTAGTTGTACCTAGCTGGTGTAAATGGGATACCTGTGCTTGCAAGCTATTTAAATTCGGCTCAGAAAAAATTAAAATTCAGCTTGGTCATTGTGGAGTTGATCTTGAGTTGCTCAAGTAATCGAGCAAGTCAAGTTCGAGCATCTTAATGCCCTACTCGAGTAACAGATGAGCCTGATCTAGCTTTCTTAAATATCTATTTGATTTTTTTTAATTGCTGAAGAAGAAAATATTTTCAAGTTTAAACTCAAGCTCTAGCATAATATTGAGTTTGAAGTCGAGCATAGGAATCAAATTAATTTTTGACTAGGTAAATGAACCTGACTGTGCGAGCTCCAATGATTCGAATTTTATCTCTAATTGAGCTCAAGCTTTAAAAATGAAACTTGATCAAGTTGATGTTGAGCTCAAGCTTCTTGTTGTTAGGGTTCAGCTTGATTGAAGTCCTATATTTACTAAAAGCATTTTCTTTTATTGCTATGTGAACTTTCTCCTCTATGCATGTCTTAAATTATGCAGCCATAAGATTTAGCTGGTTATGCTGACATCTCAAAATATCAGCAACTCAGCACTATATTTTTGAGGCGGTCTTCTTGCTATGTTATATCTGTTGCTGAACTCCACATCATTTGTGTTGCTTTTATTGAGCTACTGCTCTGCTGCTTTTCTTACGGTCTCTGATTAGTCTGCTTTTAAGATTAATGCTTTTGGGAACTGAATATTTGCATTGTTGGCTGTTCATAAGTTGATGCTTATATCTTCTCTCAATGCATGTGCTGAAAGAAGTTTAAAGAGATTTAAGCTTGGTTTTCAAAAACTTGGCTTAACGCTAATGTAAACATGGATCTTTTTGTATGTATTTGAGCACAAATAAGCATCTCAATGGACCAAAGATTAGGTGCATAGTCTGGTGCAGTTGGTATGCTTCCAAGCTCCCAATGGAAAAGTTAAGAAGATAAACACTATCAAAGTTTTTATAATGAGGTGTCACCTTGCCATGCAGATTCATGTATTTAAAACTTAATGCCATGCAGCCCCAAGTCCCCCAAGCACAAAAGGGAACATGACTATGTGCTAAGTTCTTAGAAAGCCATGTTAAATTAAATTGGTAGTGATGTGTTGCTTTTATAAATATTCCGTCTTTTATTTTCCATCTATTGCTTAATTCTATAATCATCAATTATAATTTAACAGAATGAGTTTGGTGTCTGGGAGATCTTTTTGCCTAATACTGCTGATGGTTCACCAGCAATTCCCCATGGTTCTAGAGTGAAGGTAAGTTATCAGTAAATAAATATAAATTTGGCTCATGAATGTTGTTGTGTGTACATTCAAATGCTATTTAAAAAAAATAAAAAAATCTTTTCCCCCTTTTTGTGAACTCAGAGCAAAATGGAACTATAAAATTTTGCAACTCTTCCTTGTGAATAAATAATTTATTTAACCTTTTGGTCATGAGCTGTGAACCAGGAACTGATCCTGTTGCTCATCTAATTGGCAGAAATATCTATTGAATAAAAGCTCTCAGTATAAAAATTTGAACCTTGGGTTGTACTACAACGTTTACAATAATTAATTTAACTAGAGTTCAGTACACAAAAGTGTGCTACTAAAAGTTTGAAAAAGTGAGATAATTTTCTTCTGTTGTTATTGAAATAAAGAATAGTAATTGTGGGAATAATTTGTAATGTAATGAGAAAAATAACAGGTGTGAGAACTGAGAAGGCTAGTTGCTGAGTTTGGTGGACATGAGTTGAACATTTTAAAAGTAACACCAAGTGTACATGACTTGTGTTAAGCATCCAACCTAAAACCAATTGGCTATAAGTGGAAGGGCCTGATTTGAAAACAAGACAAACAGTAAAACCAAGACTTAACAGATGAGAGATAATACCACTTAACACTCCCCCTTACATGTAGCCCCACAGGGTCATAGATATGTACAACCTCTCAAGGGCTAGTAAAACTTCACATGGGGGGTAGGAGGATCAGGAAAAACCTGGGCTTTGATATCATATTAAGATATTAAAGAATCTTAAAATATATATGTTACTCTTTTCACTAATTGAGATTATAAGTTATATTGTTTAAGCTCTTCCTGTTGTAGAACTTGCTTCTAAGATCATTTATGCAAATTTAAAATCTTTTGAAACTTCTTCAGAAAAAAATGGAATGGAGCAAAATACCTTTATAATCTGTCTGTGTAAAGCTTTGTATCTGTTGGCATTAATGTATTTAATGGGTGCTCGAAGTCAAACAAAATTATTTAAGGTAGCTGAGATCCAACCAACTCCAGCCTTAAAAAACAGAAAGAAAAAAGAACAGAAGAGATTTTTTGACCCTGTTCTGGTTAGCTGTTATGATAATGTCAATTACCATTTATTAAAGTTCCTTTTCCATTTGTGCATTTTAACTTTTTGACCATATGATTGTAGATCCGCATGGAAACTCGATCTGGGGTTAAGGATTCTATTCCTGCTTGGATCAAGTTCTCTGTTCAAGCACCTGGTGAAATCCCATACAGTGGAATATACTATGATCCACCAGAAGAGGTATATTTAGTGTGGTTTGCTTGGAAATATTAAATGACTTAATTCTTTTCAAACTATGAGCTGCTGAAATAATTGGAGCCTGGGTAAAATCAGAAGTACTAACTAATGTTTGTAATACTTCTAAAATGAATGCATGAGTGTGAAGATGCACCAGCATGCATGAAAAAACGAGTTTAAAGAGAAATAATTTCTTATACTTATTTGAATAATTATGCAAGGAGGTTGTTTTTTATGAACGTAGTGTTGGTGTTAAGAATCAACTCCCTTAAAAAAGTTTATAACTAACCGATTTTGGTTTGTTCACTTTCGTATGTGAAATCAGTTTTTAAGTTATGTTATTGCATGTGCATGTTTAATCACTGCCAGATTCAGGCAGTTATATGTATCTAATCTCAAATTTTTGTTACTCTCTTGTGTGATTAACGGAATTTATATTGTGACAGGAAAAGTACGTATTCAAACACCCCCATCCAAAAAGACCAAAATCACTTAGAATTTATGAATCACATGTTGGAATGAGTAGCATGGTATGCATCTCTCTTTTGCCTTGCATGAATTGATTCCAGTCTTCTGTCACATTGCTTAACGGTTCTAATTTGTTGTTAATTGCTATCATGCCATATTTTTTGTACTGTTTCTTCCTATATTTTATATGACATGTTCCTCCAAGACTTTGAGAATGAAAAGAAAAGCAGGAGTTTTTTATACTGAAAAATCATCTTGGTATTATATTTAAAAACATGCACTGGGAAGTGCATCAAACTGTATAGCTGTCTCAAGAAACCTTTTAATTTTAAAATGAGTCTGAATCTCGATGACAGAGTGACCTCTCCTAAAGAGAAAAGGATGGATTAAGCTTTCCAAAACCCTTGTAGGTGTATGTGGCCTACTTCCCTTGTTCTTTGATTAAAGGAAATTAGACTGTCTTCCATTTGGATTGCATTAAATATTGAGTATTACTTCTGTAAATGATATTGCTAATGCCAAATAACTAGTCACTTGGATCTCTGTTAACTGCTTTGTGTATTGAAATATCTCACTTAGCAGTTAGAAATCAACAAAATGAAAGTTGGATTAATTGCATTTCATTAGGATTCTTCACCCATTTCTGAAACCTATTAAGAAGCCTGGATTTGCAATTAAACCAAAATCTGGAACTATTTTTCATCTTCTTGTCCGTATGATGGTTATTAACTAAGGTGTCTATCTGGGTCCACAAGGTCCTGTGACATGGTATTACAAATATATAGTTTTAAGGGCTTTTGGAGGTTCTTGCGTCTTAATAAGCTAAGTTGTATGCAGCTTACAGACAATTAATATTCTTAAATGTAGAAGACAACCATTCCATTCTTTTCATTTTTGCTACATGTTACTAAATATGCTAAAACCGAACTCAAGTTACTGTTTTAGCACTCACAAACTGTTATTGTATCAGTGTGACCATTCCTTTTGTCTTTTTCTTGGTACTCATTAGTTTTCTCTCTGGGAATTTTAGTTTCAGGCCTAATTTGTGTTTAGGTAGATTTTTTAATTATTTTTGTTCTAGAAGTATCTTCAGATTTCTCCACAACATGTTTTTAATATGAATGTGTTTTGTGTTTTTCTTTTCTCTTTAAAAATTGAATTCGTGTAGTTCAGTGCACTAACTATGAGTTTAACCTTTTATATAATTTGATTATGAAGAAGGAAAATAACCCAACTATTTGAGTAAAGGAACACATTTATCATTGAACCAAATGCTTGGACAGTTTTATGATTTTGTTCTACTGTAGGGGAAAAAAAGATACTAAATGCAATCTTTTGCAAATACCACTTCAAAATTGCATTGCATAGAGAACAATGTCCAAGAGAATTTAAAAAAAAAAAATTTAGCATCATTTTTATTACAAAACCCTTTTTCAAAACCTTAATATACACAAATTTTCTATCCTTCTCAATATCTCAATCTCTTTATTCAAGATTTTTATGGCATCCCTGGTATTCACATGTTATTCTTCTTTATTTTTTGGGATAAGTAAATTCAGTTTAATTATTTATGACTAATAAAATTGAATTTGTTGTCACGGATCATATTCTGTGTAGGCATAACTTTAGAAAGCTAAGTTGCATAACTGTTCCTGAGGTAAAGAATCCTCAGGTAAAGAACATTTACAAAGAAAATCGTCGTATTGCAAATACGGTAAAATGTTAATTTAGTTTTGAAGAGATTTTATCAGTTGTATATTGAACTTATGGATTTCCTTTAAATTACATAAATATAGGCATTAATTGGAAGTATTTTGTAGGTAAAAAGAACTTGGTTTTTGCAGTTTGAATAACTTTATTAAGTTATATCTCACCTTGTATTTTATTAAGTCATTCCTAGACTATAAAAAGATACATGTTACTGATATGTATTACCTTTAAAGAATTTAATTTAGTGAAATAAAATTTCTAGACATGCATAAACTATGTTTAAGTCATCTAAAAATAAAAAAAACCTATAGAAAATTTTATTCATTCCAAATTACTTTAGATTTTCTGTTAATGAATTACCTGTAGATGCTGAAAGCCAGTATGCCTCTGTGGCATACATGCATGTGAAGAAGTCTATGAAGGGAGAGGGGATCCAAACCTTAGACCTCAACCCTATTTAGTGAGGCGTAACAACCACTAGGCAAAACCTTTGTTGTTACAAAGAAAGCCATAAATAACAGTGTAGTGCGTTTTAAGATGTTTGCTTTTAAGAAAGAAGATTCTGTCAACTAATCTTTAGCCTTTCTTTAGTCTGCTCTTTCTTTTCTTGGTAGTTGACATTGATTCTGCATTAATCAAACTTAGTCTTATATGTTGCCTCAAAATGCGGTGGTGGTGGTATGTGCATATAATATAAGTCTAACATGCTTTGTGGTTTTTGGTCCCTTACCGATCATTGTGTAAATTTTACTCATTTTTTAAGTAGCTGAATTTTATTGCATAATGTTGTTCAAAGAACATTTTTATCATAAACATCTCCAGCCTTTATTTTCCATGCTACCTTATGGTATGGTTATTCCATTTCCTAGTTTTCTTAATATTATCAACTTTGAGATGCAGGAGCCATTAATTAACACCTATGCCAACTTTAGAGATAATGTGCTTCCCCGCATTAAAAGACTTGGATATAATGCAGTTCAGATCATGGCTATTCAAGAGCACTCATATTACGCAAGCTTTGGGTATTATCTCAATCATAATATTAGCTTAAATCTATTTCTTGCTGTTTATGTTTTGTTAACTTATACTAAACTCTGCTATGTTGTGACGTAAAAATAAAATGTCTTTACAATTTAGTTTCCATTATGGAAACTAAACTCTTCTACTTTACCAATATTCATTTAATGTTGCAGGTATCATGTGACAAATTTCTTTGCACCAAGCAGCCGCTTTGGAACCCCGGATGATCTTAAGTCTTTGATAGACAGGGCTCATGAGTTGGGTCTACTTGTTCTTATGGATATTGTGCACAGGTAAACAAATTAGGTTTTTGGGAGATATATTTTATAGAAATATGCTCCTTAGTTGTAAATTCTTATCCAAATGGTTTTTGTCCCATATTTTTTCGACAAAAAGTGAATAGGCTTTATGCTTCTCTCCCGTAGGCTTTATGCAAATAGAAGCTTTAAGCTATGAAGAATTCATGTAGAATTCTAAGACGAATTAGTATGAAGAAATAAAAGTTCTCTATATTTACAGCCTGAATAAAATTAAGCTATATAATAAGAAAGAAAATCTCTCCTAAAGAATCAATCAGCTATACACAATCTATAATTTTGTCTATCAAATCCCTTCAATTTAGCAACAAGTATTTTATCCCCAAAAGGCTAACAGTAGCCAATATAGTTACCCAACAATAGGCCAAAAAATAAAAAAAATCTGACCAGCACCAAATGGAGTCAAAACAGAGGGCTAGGCTGGAAATACTGCCCAAGATCGATGGCGGTGGGAGAGAAGAAACTCTGGCAGGGTGAGCTACATGCGTTGGTCATGAGGAAGCAACTAGAATCTGATGGAGGTGCATGGGACTTATGCGAAGGTCTGTTGGCCACCGGAATCAAGGGTTTTGTTGGCAATGGGGTTCTGACCTCTCTAGTGTGGGCAGTGAAAAGAGAAAATGGACCTAAAGGGGTAAGTACCAAATTTTTAGTTCTAGGGTTTTGAGAGATTTCAAAAAAATTGAAAAATTTCTTCCTAAATCTGGAAATTTGGCTTTGATGCCATGTTAAAACCAGAGGGGGCAGCAAAAATGAAGAATAGGAGAAGATTTCTTTGTATTTGTGTTTCAATGAGTAGGTTACATAGCTATTTATATATGCAAAGTAGGAAAATAAAAGGAAATTAGTAATGACTAAAATTCCTAAACACAAGCTGATTGAATCTAATTAGTCCTTAGAAATAAGTTATACAAACTGTCAATTATAAACTGTCAGCTGTCAATTAGTCAAGTGTAATAGTTATAACGCTTCTCATGAGGTGAGTACCCTAGAAATATACATTTGATGGACTTCAAATCAAATTTACTTCATTGATGAGAGGGGGACATGGAGATAGGCTAAACATCCAAAGATTCTTGGTGAAATATCTGTCATGACTGTTTTGTTGAACAGACTCACATAGGACTTGACACGGGGTACCAAATTTAAAGGTCTGTGATGACGTTTTATTGATCAAATTTAAAGGTCCCCAAATATCACCATGGATGATTGATAAAGGTTGAGATGGTTTGTATTCTTGAAGCAGATAGGTGTTACAAGACAACAATGTTTTTACAAATGAAAACCTCATATTGGAAGGATTTTGGATTTTTATTGATGAATAATGATGGAACCAACTTGAGCAAGTACATGAAATTTGGGTGTCCTGGACAAAAGTGCCATAGCATTATTGTACCATCTTTATTGGAATGAGAAAATGATGAACCTGAAACATTGATCATGCAGGAGTCAACATGATGAGTTTGAGCCTTCTGAGGATCCTTGGCCTTAATTTGGTAAATACCAACTTTTTTTAGCATTGCCAATTGTCTTCCCAAGAATCCAAATCTGAAACATGGAATGAGAAGACGAAAACTTTGGAAGTCACTTTGAATCTCTAGTAAGTTTACTATTTAACACAGCAAGTTGCATGTTAACTTTGGAAGCAAAAGGATAGATTGAAGTATTAATGTGTCAGATATACTAGGAAAGTGACCTATCGGCAATGTTGACTTCATAATTATTGTGGCATGGACTGCAATCTTGTAATAAAGATGCATCATTTGTCATGTGGTCTGAGATCCAGAATTGATAATCCGGCCTGCTGTGTCATCTGCATTAACATGGTGATCAGCGAAAAAATTACCATTTTGGGCAGTGGATCTAGTAGAGACAATTGTGGTAGAGTTTGAGTTTAAGCCAAACATTTATTGTAGCCATTCAACCTACTACATGTTGACCAAGGTAGTTTAACTGTCAGATTTATCCTTATTCTTTGAAGCAGCTGCAAAACCATGGGGTTCTTTGTCCCTATTTAGCTTCCAGTCTGTCAGCTTACCATGAATTTTCCAGCATGTGTCTCAAGTATGTCTTGGTTTGCGGCAATGATCACACCAAGACCTGTTTTTCTTTTGCTTTGCAGCATAGACTGAATTGGTTCCCTGGGTAGCAAGAGCTGAACTTTTTTAGGCATTGTTGATGTTATTGTCCCTAGCATGAGAAAACCATATTATTTTCTGATTTCCAAATTCTGAAACATGGATCATCCTGTCTTGGGGGAATGGCAGCACTAGTGAGGTAATCATTCTGATATGCGGCAAGTGATGAGCATAACAGAGTCCTCTGATCTGCCACTGCTCAAAACTTCCTGAACGGACATGCTTCCTGATATGGCCTGATTCTGAGGCCATGAGGGTTTGAATCAGGCTACTGCTTTAGATTGAATAATAGAGGCATAACATGGATGAAGTCTGAACCAAAGAAAGCCAAATGGCGCTGGTACCATGTAGAAATTTTCAGAAGATTATGAAGAATTCATGTAGAATTCTAAAGAGGAATTAGGATGAAAAAATAGAAGTTTTCTCTATATTCTAAATTTTACAGCCTGAAAAACCAACCTTATACACAAAAAATAAGCTACAGTAAGGAAGAAAATCTCCTCTAAAGAATCAATTACCCATACACAATCTCCTGTAATTTAGTCTGTCTTCAATTTAGCCTATCAAATCCCGAGATTCTTGGAAAAGAATCCCAGATTTCCGCAAATATGCTTTTTGTTTCTTGTATTTTGGTATTCTCCATTTCCATTTTATGGTCTGTGTTCAGGATTCGCGATTGTCCCTCCCAACAATTTTGTCTCCAAGGTTCAACCTTGTGTCTTCTTTTTGAGCTTTTGATTTTTAAAAGGCTGCTGGAAAGTGGGAAGGGAGAAAGCAAAGTCATAATTGATTGAAAATATATGACTAAAATGTAACGAAATTTCTAGTATAACTGTTCTATTAAAAGAAAATCAAATTATTTTATTCTAAAATAAATGATATATATAAATACTTTTAATTATTTTATTTCCTTTCCTATCCAAATGTACTTTTTGCTTGTGGAAGCAAAAAACTGGCAGCAAAAACAGTAACCAAATGACAAATGGTATTCTCCATGTATTTTTGCTTTTTGTTTCTTGTATTTTGGTATTCTCCATGTCCATTTTATGGTCTGTGTTCAGGATTCGCGATTGTCCCTCCCAACAATTTTGTCTCCAAGGTTCAACCTTGTGTCTTCTTTTTGAGCTTTTGATTTTTTAAAAGGCTGCTGGAAAGTGGGAAGGGAGAAAGCAAAGTCATAATTGTTTGAAAATATATGACTAAAATGTAACGAAATGTCTAGTATAACTGTTCTATTAAAAGAAAAATCAAATTATTTTGTTCTAAAATAAATGATATATATAAATACTTTTAATTATTTTATTTTCTTTCCTATCCAAATGTACTTTTTGCTTGTGGAAGCAAAAAACTGGCGGCAAAAACAGTAACCAAATGACGAATGGTACCTTAGCATATTGTTTTACAGAGAAAGTTTTATCTTTAGAGTCATTAATTAAGTTACTAATAAAATTTTACTTAAGTTACAAATAAAAAATTTTCGTCCATCTTTTTATCTGACTGATCTTTTATGAATACAGCCATGCATCTAATAATGTTTTGGATGGGTTGAACATGTTTGATGGAACTGATGCTCATTACTTCCATTCGGGGTCAAAGGGTCATCACTGGATGTGGGATTCTCGCCTTTTTAATTATGGAAGCTGGGAAGTATGTACTTCTGTTGAAAGTTCTCTTGTATAATAGTTTGTCATACATTGTTGAAGGAATTTGGGTTCCTTCCATCCTATTGTATCTAATTTTTTACATGTTGCTTTAGGTACTAAGGTTTCTACTTTCAAATGCAAGATGGTGGCTGGAAGAATACAAGTTTGATGGGTTCAGATTTGATGGCGTGACTTCAATGATGTACACCCATCATGGGTTGCAGGTATTACCCTAGTGAGTTTGGATAATTCTATTTTTGCTTGGTGTCATAAAATAAATTACTTGGCATGTCCAGATATTAATTGTCAAAATTTTATGTCATATAGAGAAGTGGAACTGATGTAATTTTTGGTTCCTGCAAGGGTGAAATACGCAAAACCCAATATATAATATGATGGTCACAAAGCTGCCATCTTGTTTTAGAATGTTACTTTCCCCTTTGACTGTTTACATTATTAGTTAATATGTCAGTTTAATCATACCCAGGGCTATGTTACCCAAATATAAGCATGGCCTTGCATTGCCTTAAGGAGAGTAAGACTTTGGATTATATGAGTGGGTTTTGAACCATGATGCAACTAGACCTGTTCATGGGCCGGGCTACCCGCCCAGGCCTGAAGACCCGCTTGAAATTTGGGAGGTTTTGGGCAAAAAAATAAGCCAGTTTAAAATATGGGCCAGGCTTGGGCTTTAACATTCAAGGCTTGAGTCCGGCCTGACCCAGTTTTAAGTTAATAATACTTTATTTTTTTTATATATTATGTAATTTAGAACTCATTAAAAAAATAAACCTATAATACTCTTAATGTAAACATTAAAATAATGTTAAGATATATAAAAAATGTCTAAAATTATTAAATATTAAAATAATATAATATAATTTAAAAAAAAATAAAAATAAAAAATAATATGGACAGGCCTAAAATGGACTTGGGTTAGTCTTTTACAAATATGTGCGGGTTTAGGTAAAATTTTAGGTCCATATTTAGACAGGGCGGGCTTGGACAAGCATAAAGTATGTTAATATCATACTTAGGCTTTGCTTGAACCCAGCCCGATCCGGCCCATGAGCACCTCTAGATGCAACACAGTTATGCCATACGAATGGATCTAAGCTCTTTTCTGATATCCTTATTTTTCTGTTTCAATCCTAGAAGAAATTATATTTTCAATTTCTTTTTCAAATCTGTGAAGGGTATGGGTTTTGGGTTTTCATAGAATAGAAAATGTTCATAGTTAATTTTTTTTTTTGTTTTTCACTCCAAAACGTTTTTTTATTTCTTTTATTATGAGAAAATTTTAGGTATTTAGATTGAGTTTTTAATTCTTAATTGATAAGATAAATTAAAATTAAAGTGAAAAAGAAGAGTATAACCTATAAATGAAATAAAACTTCGCTAAAAAATAAGCAATGTCGACCCAGAATTAAGGTATGGATTCTCACCAATTTTTTAACATCCTTAATAGTCAAGGAGGATAAAGTGACATTTTAAAACATGGGAGGATATTTGCTCATTCACCATTCTTTCTAATGATGAAGCAACATTTCTCTATGTTTGTTAACTAAATCTTGCTTTTCCTTATTTCTCTATGTTTGTTAACTAAATCTTGCTTTTCCTTTTCTCACATGGCTTTCTTCATTCATGGTTTGATATTATGGAGGACTGAAGGATGTCAGTGGCACTGCATCTTTACAATGTATTATCCCATCTTAACATTTGCTTTCCTGAACTTTCTGTAGGTAGCATTTACTGGAAATTACAATGAGTACTTTGGATATGCAACTGATGTAGATGCTGTTGTTTATCTGATGCTGGTTAATGACATGATTCATGGACTCTATCCTGAGGCTGTCACCATTGGTGAAGATGTATGTTCTATAACTCCTTTTGAGTCATGTTGAGTATCCTTCGACTTGTAATCATTTGTCTATTCCTGAACTAGTCATTTTAAGTCCTCTTGTCTCTTCTAAAGCAACATTTTCTGTCCAAAACATTTTGCATGCATGTGGATGTTAAGGGTACAAATAGCCTACCAAACTTTTGCGTATAGTGCATGTTTTACTAATTCTCTTCTGCATTATCACCTCTCTTCATTGTTCAATTGTGCTTGTATGCCACTATATGAATAAGTAGGTTTACCCTGCTAGTAATTAAGTGAATTTGACCATTGTAGAATGAAATGAAGAATTCTTAAAACACCTGTTGCAAATTAAACTAAATTTTATTTTAGACCAAGAGTTATGGAAACATAGCAACTAAAGATGCCAAAAACAAAAGGAGGGAAGTAACAAGAATCTCTAGAAACCTTAAAATATTCTTGCTGTTTCACAAATTTCATCCTTTGTGCGAAGAATACCTAAAGGGCTACTAGCAAAAGAAAATGTAAGAGACATTAGCATTGTTTTGTACAGAACATTTAGTTAACGAAATGCTATTTTGGAGTGACCCTTTTATATAAATAAATAGATTAGTGGAGTGATTTTGCTGCATACTTTCATATATTATTTGCAGAATAACATTCTGAAAGTTCTGTGAACATTCAGGCAAGATGGTTGGATAAGAAACAAAAGTTGAAAGTAGATTTCCACCTTCTTAAATTGTCATCTGTCATAAATAAAACAATTGCATAATGACAAAAACCAGTAAAATAATAACACTAAGAGGAATGTTACAAAGATCGGAAATTCTCTGGACAATGTCAGTAGTCGTTGTTTTCCTTTTGGTAATTATTCAATTATATATTATACAGGTGAGTGGAATGCCTACATTTTGCCTTCCTGTGCAAGATGGTGGTGTGGGATTTGATTACCGATTGCACATGGCTGTTGCTGATAAATGGATTGAGCTTCTCAAGTGCTTAACTTTCCAACTCAAAACTTTTTACCATGTTATGACTTCAGATGCACGATCTTGTTAAATGTATTTTGTTTTAAACTAATGTGTACTTTTTTTGCCTTGTTTTTTCATATAGGAAGAGGGATGAAGACTGGAAAATGGGTGACATTGTTTACACACTCGTCAACAGGAGGTGGTTGGAAAAGTGTGTTGTTTATGCTGAAAGTCATGACCAAGCTCTAGTTGGTGATAAAACAATAGCATTCTGGCTGATGGATAAGGTTAAATATGTTCTACTTGTATTCATGCTGATGAGTATTATGCACTTAGAAAGCTAACGGGCTAAAAGAAATGCTTTTACTTGATCATCTTTTCTTTCTCTAGCTATTAAAATTTTGCAATTATATTGCTTCCTTGCAAAGTTAAATACAACTGTAAAAAGTTATGCTTTTCATTAAATAGAGAAAATGTATATTATCAGTCTGATTCAGCATTATAATTTTTTTAGTTTCAATTCCTTTTTGCAGGATATGTATGATTTTATGTCTCTGGATAGACCAAGTTCTCCAATTATAGATCGTGGAATAGCATTACATAAAATGATTAGGCTTATTACCATGGGACTAGGTGGAGAAGGATATTTGAATTTCATGGGAAATGAATTTGGACATCCTGGTAAGATCAACTGGTTGCAACTCTTCCTGACATCTATTATTCTTTAATTTCAATGCTGTAATATAATTTCTTAGCTATTCTTTTCCTCAGAGTGGATTGATTTTCCAAGGGGAGAGCAACATCTTCCTAGTGGCAAAGTAATCCCTGGGAATAATTTCAGTTATGATAAATGTCGGCGTAGATTCGATCTTGTAAGTTTTCTCTTGAATTCACTTTTTGCTTGTGCTACAATTCATTAAAAGTTTGAAGGTAAACATGATTTTACTTTTATCTGGCAACTTGCAGCTAGAGTTGTTAATGGGCCAGGCATGACATTAACATACTTTATGCTTGCCTAAGCCCAGCCCGGCCTGAAATATGGGCTTAAAATTGTCTAAATTTGCCCATATTTGTAAATGACTAACCCAAGCCCATTAGGCCCGCCCATTTTATTTTTTAATTTTAAAAAAAATATTTATATTATATTATTTTAATATTTAATAAATTTATACATTTTTAATTTATTGAAATTTTTTATATAGTCATAACTTTATTTTAATGTTTACATTAGATTAGTATTATATATTAGTATAGTTTTATTTTTTAATGTGTTCTAAATTACATACTATATAAAAATAACATAATATAAAGTATCATAAACTTTAAAACCGGCCGGGCCTGAGCGGGTAACCCGGCCCATGAACAGGTCTACTGGCAACATTATATGTATGTGTTTTACAATCAACAATTAAAAATTTGGTTATATGCACATAGGGGGATGCAGATTATCTGAGGTATAAGGGGATGCAACAATTTGATCAGGCAATGCAGCATGTTGAAGCTAAGTATGGCGTAAGTATGATGATGCTTACTGGTTTTTTGTTTTATACTTTCTGATGAATTATGAGATAGTGGAACGATACATTTTTTTCTTATTTAATAATTGTTCTGTACTAGTGATTAATGACACAAAAATTACATGTGAAATTTTAAAATAAAGGAATGATAAAATTGAAAATGAGTGGAGATTATAGAAGAGAGGAAACGATATTCAGAAATGTTGATTATATTCTTTACTCACAAATAGATTTTTTTTTTTGGTTAAGTTAATATTCTTCTTAAAGTCGAGTCATTCCTTAAAGCTTTTTGAAAAAAAAATATCGTTAAATGATTTCAATTTAAAACTGTTTCATGGTCATTGATATATAAACCTTCCAAAGTTTGCCATTATATATGCCTGTGTGGGCATGGCTCTGATTCTATTAGATACTGTCTTCTACATAAAGACAAAAGGAAACAATTGAGATTTCAGAATTTTTTTTTGGATTATTCTATTACCGTTATTTCATACTTCTTGGAATACAATGTTAGACCTGTGATTTACTATTAAGTTTCTTTTCATGGTCTTCTACAATTAACACCTGTTTCATGCAAAGTGATTTGCCCGAACGGTGCTGTCTGGGTAGCCAAAAAGCTTTACCTGTTTAAAATATAAAATTGATGTTCTGTTGTTTATTCAGTTCATGACTTCTGAGCACCAATATATATCACGAAAGGATGAAGGTGAAAGAGTAATTGTATTTGAAAGAGGCAACCTGGTTTTTGTGTTCAACTTTCACTGGCATGAAAGCTATGGCGGTTACCGGGTCGGTTGCTCAAAGCCAGGAAAGTACAAGGTATAGGATTTTGTGGTTTATAGCCTTTTGTTTTCTCATCTAATCCATCCTGATTATTCATATCTATTAATGATTTATCTTACATCTTGTTATTGACTCTTGGAATATAGTGACAGAAAAATGTTTACCCTGTTCTTCATTAAATCATAATTTAACTCTTTTTTTTTTGTTGCTCTTCCAGATTGTATTGGATTCAGATGATCTATTATTTGGAGGGTTCAACAGGCTTAACCATGACGTTGAGTTTTTCAGCACTGTAAGTAAATTCGCTGAAGAACATTGATTGCTTAATTCTGCATACTCTTCCTACATACCATTGTCTTCAATTCACCCAAGGGTTCTCCAACTTAGAAAAACCTAATGGTGGCTTTTCCAGGAAGGATGGTATGATAACCGCCCTCGTTCCTTATTGGTGTATGCACCAAATAGAACAGCGGTGGTTTATGCGCTAGTTGAAGATGAACCAAAAGCAACTGGCAATTTACAACTTACTGAAAACGTTAAAAACTGTTGAAGAAGCCAAAGCTGTGAAGGCATCGACACCTGTGGAAGAATCAGAACCTTCGGACCGCTAAACTTTTTCTATTACAGAATCTCTTATTGAGGAGCTACCCTAACTCAGCCTGCTGTTTTAGGGCCTACAAATTACACAAAATGTAGAAGTCCATGACCTTGGAGCTTCGGTATCCAGGAGATGAAATGATCGCCACTCAAAAGGGCTTTTCCTTTCACGTGCAGTACAGTTGATTATCCATCTGATAATTAGTCAAATTTCAGTTGGTCACTTGCAAATGTTTATCGGTTTGTTATCTGAATTACGCTCAGAGTCCTGTTTAGCATGTCTTGAAACAACTTATGTGCTTATTTTTCTCGCAAACTTAATTTTCAAGGAACCATTATTGTAGTCAGTTTGGTTCAATAAAAGTAAAAAACAGAGTTCAAGCAATTTACTTTTAAGTCCTGAAGTGTCTAAAAAGATTCAAGTGGTAACAATGCTAGTTTGAGATGCAGAGCCTTTAAGGTTGTGAATTGGACATGGATGATCTTAAAGCCTCGGCAAGGGGCCCTCCCATCGAAGCCACCTGGTTTGAGGCCCACCCAGCAGCCCAATTCAATTGGTCTCCCTTGCCAGTTGACAGCTTCAACGACACATCTGATGAAGAATTTCCTGGCATTGAAATGGAGAGGCAAGTTGCAGAACTCATCGGGCTTTCAGCAGGGTTGTCAGGTTGTTGTAAGGATCTAGGCCTATCATCAAAAAACTGTCTCAACATTTGACCATAATTTTGGGCTTCGAAAAGGCCCTTATGAACATTTTTGGAATCTGAGGAACTGCCAGACATAAAAGAAACACGAACATTGTAGGGCAAACAAAAATAAGCAAAATAAAGAAAATATATTGTACCGGAGCATAAAGAAAGCACGTTACAAAGACTAAAGAAATGGTTGGGGTCAGCTTGTACAGAATCTAAACCCCCTGCCCAGATTTTGAGATACATCCACTGGTCAGATATTGATTAGGGTCCTACCAAGGAGTAATCATCATCGCTACTTTAAAACAATTCTACAAAATAGATAGCAAATATTAGCAAACTTTAAAAATGTGAAGAGATTGTATCAACTATGATTTTATGTAATTTTTATTTTTTTTGACAAATTAAAATTTTCCTCCTAATTTTCAGGTTTTTTTCTCCTAAAAAAATTTAAATCTAATTAAAAATACCTTGTAATTAAGGTGATTAAGGAGATACTTAAAAGAAGTTACCTATAATTAAGGCGAAGAAGATCAACGGGAGGGGAATGCCCTGAAAGGAGTAAACTGTTGGCTCTATCACCAGCCAATTCTAAGGGTGAATTGGGAATCAGAGAAGTGGGTTTAAGGCCACCACATCCAACATCAACAACACCATCAGCAGCACCAACAAGAGTACTGTTGTTGATGATGGTGGTGCAGGCGCCACTAGATTTTAGCATTTCCACAGGCTTTCTTGAACGGTTGCGGCCACGGTGCACGTGGCGCTCGCAATACTTCTGGCCAGCCACCACGTCTCTCGAGCATCTCCACTTCTTCCCGTCAGTCCTCCGGCACCGGCCTGGCTCTGGATCCATTGCTGCTCTTCCCCAATACCCTGATTGCAACACTGATCCGACATCCTCATACTCGTCATATCTTTCAAGTACATACTATTTGGACAGATTCATTAAGTTCACTTAGGTAGACCGTGTAGATATATATATATAATACTATAAAATCATTTATGCATCAATCTCTTTTACCATGTACTTATTTTCTTTATAAATTTGATGAGAGAGTGCTAAAGTACGCATTTCATAAAAATATAAGAGCAAGGACACACATTTCATAAATATAATCACTCACAAGGTGGCTGGTAATGGGAGACGTGTCGAATAGGGTGGTGGAGGAAATATGAAGGAGAGTGAAGAATAGTAGAATTCTCGATTGATTGAAGGAGTTGGGGAGGAACAGCTGCGCCTGCTAACATGTATCTAAAGATCAAAGCTTGTAACTCCAGTTCCTGCCATTGAGACAAGCTGAAGAAACTTCCCATCCCTAAAGAGAGAAGTAAAAAGGTAACTTAGAAGGCAAAAATCAAGTAAGCAAGATAGCCAGAAACTTCCCAAACTTAGGAGTCGAAAACTTTTCTGAGAATCCTGCCAAGAAAACAAAAAAAGGTGCAAAGAAAAAGGAAGAAAATCTCACTGCTAGGAAACGTGGAGGATGAATGAGGAAGTGGTGGCAGGTTGTTGCTGCTGGATTTGCAGTGGTGATGAGGTACAAGCAAAGGAAGAGGAGATGGGTGTTGGTGATGATGATGATGAAAGTGAAGTTTTGGTATATTTGCAGAAGGTGGTGGTTGTTGATGGTCTGACTCATGCAGGTTTCTACATTGCTTCAGATGCAAGTCCATGGAAAGAGAAATGTACTTTCGGGGTTTTGGTTCGTTGGTTGGGGGGGGGGCTATTTTGACAGAGAGATTTTTATTTGGGTTTTGGGGTCTGTTTTGTTGATGTGTTAAAAAGAGAAAGTTTGGAAAAAGCTTTTGCAGGAACTTCTCTCTTTCTCTCTCTTATGGCTTCGGCAGATAGCAATACTTTAAGACTTCAAAGAGAGGAAGAGGAACTATTCTGACACCAGGAGGCAGACATTTTTAAATGTAAACAAATAAATCACTAAACGACAAAGTTATTTTTATAGATAATTGTTTTTATTTTATATGTGTAAAAATATTATCTTCACATGGTCCTAAGAATTTCGAGTAAAACAAGCACTCAAGGATATTTCGAGGCTGAAATGAGTGGCTAGAGCTTAAAAAGCAATAGCACTGGGAAAGGATGTAACGGCGCGAGATTTAGCTAAGTGACACGACGCCCTTGATTGACAAGCTGTCTGTGTGCCACGGCTTTCGGCCAAGCTCTACAGTGGTCTGCCCTAAACATATATTTTCCTGTTTTTGTTATTTTGACATACCTAAAGCCATTTGGGCAGCTAGAAATTAGGGTTAAAGGATATTTTTAAATTTTTAATGATTATTATATGTTAATTAAACTTAGACCTAGCCTTTAAGGAATGGTTTGGATGGGTATTTGGGTGCGGTGTGGTGCGGTGCGTTTAGCTTATTTTTTGTCTCACGTTACAGTATTGCTACAGTATCTAATCTCACCGCCACTATTATTTTTATACTAATCACAGGTAAACGCACGGCCCATCTAAACCCACCCTAAGTTTGTATATATATAGTTATTATACTCAACTTATATCACTTTAGTCTTGTTTTAATCTTCTTTCGAGTTCAAGAGAAAAGAGAAGATTCAACAAGAGATCGAGGACGCAACTTTGAAAAATTCGGTGAGATCATTTTAACTTATTCTTCGTTTATTATTATTTCCATTAAATTTTTGTTATTGTGGAACTTATTTGTTGAAACATGCAGAGTAACATCTTAATCATTGAACCTCCTCCTAAAAATAGAGCTCATGCTAGGCATGTTTTTATTAATAATAAATTTCATGGTTCTTATAGTAGTTGATAGATTCATGAATGTCACGCCTAAAAAGGAACTGCAACTTAAATATGGATAGATTTTCTATGATAGACTATGTTAAGGTAGTTTTTGAGTAGTGCCAATGAGTAATGTTTACTGGCGTCTGACATTGCTCACCTAAAAAACTTGTAATATTTTGTTTTGTCAAATTCTGGTAACAAAATCATTGGGCTTTGATCTTTACTGACTTTATGGACGTATGCAAGTCCATCTATGATATCAAAATAATTTATAGCAACATATCCTGAAGATTGGTTTGGATCATATCAAGGAAACCAATTTCCTTACTTTGAAGTGATTGGTTCGGATTGGCTAAACTTGGAAGTATACCCTGAAGATTAAAGACTTATCCTAGACTTAATGAAAATATTCTAAGAGTTGGTTACCCTACAATTTTATTGGGAAGATTGATTGTAATTGATATAATATGTTAGCAAGTATCAATTCCTTATAAATTGAAAAGACTTGTATATGTGATGTACTAATTAGAAAACACTTAGTTTTGTTCATTGAGGAATATTTCTGTAGAGTGTATTGAGCGTAAAATCAAGTGTGCTACTTGGTTTTTTATCCTAAGTTTCCAAGGGGGAAACCTTAGAGGAGAGTGATTTAGCTCTTAGGTGCAAACGTTAGGATTTTAATCTAGTAATTATTAGAGGTTGTAGTGACTTGTTGTATGAGTTACTAAGATAGAAGATTATCTTTCTGGGCAAGGCCCTGCAAGCGTAGGGAAAGCGAATGGCGCTACCATATTGTGTGTTCATTACTTTTCTACCTTGTTCTTCACTAATGCCAAAACTAGTTGGTACATACTTAATTTACTTGCAATTATCATTTTTGTTCTTTCAATTATTAGAGCCTCCCACTTAACGTAGCTAGTTGTGTTTACTAGTACCAATATTTGCTTGTAATGGAAGGTTCTTCAGTTTCATATCTCCCTATGTTCGATGGATTAAATTATGCCTATTGGAAGACATGTATGAGAGCCTTTATAAAGTCAATTGATGAGAAGGCTTAGAAGGTTGTTTTATTAAGTTTGGAGCCACTTATGAAAGAAATAGATGGAGCTTGAGTTATCAAACCTAAAACTACTTGGACCACAAATGATGACAAAAATCCAATTTTAACTTGGAGACCTTATATGCTATCTTCAACAATGTAGATCCTCAAGAATTAAAGTGCATTTCTAAGTATATTTTTGCTTATATGGCATGGAACATTCTTGAAATAACCCATTAAAGACCCAACACTGTAAAAACAATCAAAGTTGTAAATGTTCACCACCAAATTTGTGATACTTAAAATACATGAAAGTGAGACTCTTGATGAGTTTTATTTCAAGCTATATGATCTACCAAATCAGGCTTTCGCTCTTGGTGATGAGTTTTGTAATGACTCGATTTTAGTCGGTGTCAGAAAATGCGGTTTCAAAACCCAAATTCCATAAATCGAGTCCATGAGATTATAATAGAAGGATTTACAGAGTTAGTACGGAAATATATTAAATATCGTTAAGAAATTTAATCAAGAAAAATCGTTAATTAAAGTTCAGGGACTAAATTGTAAAAGTCTAATCACTATTAAATTTTATAATAGAAAATGCTTGAAGACCTAATTGGTAATTAACCAAAGGACTTAAATGGTTATTAAACCATTATTTCTATAGAATATTGGATGATAATGACGATAGTCATTTATCTTTGTGATTATAATTATAATATATATGCCTTAAATAAACAAACCTAAACATGATTAAGTTTATTAATTAAGTAATTAATCTAAGTATAAATATATCAAATAGTGGAGAGAGGATGAATTCATTATATTTCTCTCAAAGCTTTCCATCCATGGTTG
Organism: Gossypium hirsutum; assembly: GCF_007990345.1. NCBI lineage: Eukaryota > Viridiplantae > Streptophyta > Magnoliopsida > Malvales > Malvaceae > Gossypium > Gossypium hirsutum. The sequence continues at coordinate 37,341,264 of NC_053440.1, forward strand.
AAGGGAAGAAGAGGTGTTTCCTTTTTTCAATTTGATCCAAATTACCAAGGTAATTTAGCAATTTTCTTTAAGATTTTTATAGATCTACGATCCATTAAGCTTAATCGAGCTAACCCAATGATTATATTTTGAGATCGTTAAGTTTATACCAACTTGTTATTTTGAGGTTTGTGAGATTAAAGCTTGAAATTAATAGATATGTAATTGTTAAGTTTTGTATTTAGTTGAAATTGTATTAGAATATATGAGATTAGTTTAGAATTGAAAGTTTAGTTATTTTTGACATTAGGGACTAAATTGAATAAATTAAGAGTTATTAAGAAATTATGATAGAGGTTAAAAGTATAAGGTCCCTAATAGAAGGATATGAAATTAAAATTAGATCCGATGTTAAATAACGAAATATATAAGTATTTTGGATATAGGGACTAAAATGAATAAAATAAAAATATGTATAATTATATGTTTTTTATGTAATTGAGTGGAAACTAATACCATTTTTGTAATTGAATTATTGAACGTGGATAAAAAAGACGTCGGGTTGTCCCGAGAGAAAGGAAAGACGAGAGTCATAGACGAGTAACAATTACAGTTTGTACTTTCATGATTTGAATTATAAATATATGATGTAACAACTTGCCTGGTGAAGTCTTTGTATCTGATTACTGTTTGGCGTATAGTTGGTAAAATAAGGACAGATATGAGTAAGTAAAATGTTTGTTTTGGCTAAATATAGAATTATGTGTATTGTGCCATTTGGTGTACTTTTAGTTTAGATGAGTTCTGTGGTTTGGTGGACTCTTCTGTTAAGTATCCGCCCAACCCAGATGCTTTGGGCGAACTTGTTAAGACCACGACTGTTTAGATTTGTTTATTATTTAAGTATGGTAATTTAGTTAGTTAAGTTGAGATTTAGTTAGAACCGAACTAGACTACTATAGACTATAAGACTTAAATTATGTTAAGTGCACTTAATCACGGGAATCAATATTGGAATTATTTGATTTTTCTAGTAATCCTTGTGTCCGAGCTTAAGTATATAAGAATAACGGTGGTCTTTCTGAAAACTTTTACGTTTTCTTTTTCTTCATTGATTTCCTCTGAAAACTCTTTAAAAACCTAAGTTCAAAAAACCTCTTCAAAGTAAGGTTCACAGTATTCAGCTAACTTCTACGTTAGTACCAACTCACTGGGAATTACTGATGAAACCTAGGTTACCCGCTAAGTCATTTACGTGTTTCTCGTTCTGCATGCATAGATGTTAGAATAGTATGTGAGGAAGGAAACTTCCTGATTTTGGATTAAGTGTTGTTGATTCTTGTATGCATGATCAGATTTGATCGATTGTGTTGGAACATTTTCAGATATTTATAGTATTCTAATAACTATAAATGAATGGGTGTAATTAATCAAAAGATAAATCTTTTGATCATTAGTCAAAAGTTATATCATTTGATTTTTGAAAAAGAATTATAGCTATTCAAACAATATTACTTGAATAGTTATAAAATTAAATGAATAATTATTATTATTTTATTTATTCATCAAGACACCTATTGAAAGATGTCTCTATGAAGAGACATGAAAATTCTTATAAATAAGAATGAGATTTCATTTGAAAATCACACCAACAAGTTCTCAATGTTCTTTCTATCCTTCATTTTCTAATATTATTAGATTGTTCTATAAAGATTTACTATAGAAATTCTTTGTAGAAATTGAGTTTCTTGTTATATATTACTCAGTGCTTAGTGGACTATTCTCGTTAGTGCAAAACGTAAATAGTCATTTGCTTCATTGTATCATCGAGGTTAATTTGCTTGAAACTCGTTTGCACACCGAAGATAGGTGGGAGCAAATATAAACTTAAAGATAGTGGTTTGATACACGCCTTGGAGCCTTATCATATTTCTTCTTTTTCTATTCGAGTTCCGTTTGTCTGTTCGAGATTTTCCTTACTGGAGATTTGTAATAAGAATTTTAAGGTTATATTTCATGATGGCTACCACAACACATGAAAGTGGAACACTAAGGGAGTTTGGCTTCCAACTTTGTCAAACTTGATTGGTTTGATGGTGGCAATTTCCGACGATAGCAAAAAAAAGATGCATTTCTTATTATCAACTTTGAAGATTACCTATGTTTTGGATACTCCAAACCTGAAGAGAATGAAAACAAATCTGTTGCTGCAACAAGAGAAACGAAAAAATGGGACAATGCTGATTATATGTGCATGGGCCATATATTGAATGGTTTATCTGATGGTTTATTCGACACCTACCAAAACAAGGTCACTGCTAACAATTATGGGACAAATTGGAGACAAGATACATGACCGAAGATGCTACAAGTAAGAAATTTCTTATCAGTCGTTTCAACAATTATCAAATGGTTGATGGTCATTCTGTTATGAAACAATTCTTTAATATTGAAAAGATGTTGAATCAATTTAAGCAATATATATGAAAATGGATGAAATGATTGTTGTATCCTCCATAATAGACTAACTTCCTCCATCTTGGAAAGACTTTAAAAGAAGTCTAAAACATAAGAAAGAGAAAATATCTCTTGAGGCTTTGGCAAATCATCTTCGTATTGAAGAAGAATATCGAAAGCAAGACTAGAACCTAAATTTTGAAAATGCCAAAGTGTATGTTATGGAGGAAGTACAAACTACTAAACCATTCAAGAGAAAGTTTTCAAATAGACTGATAGAGCACCTAAGTTCAAAAAGAAACAAATGGGCTCATGCTATCATTGTGGTAAGTCGGGACATTTCAAGAATGAATGTCGATTTTTAAAGAAGAAATCATCTTCTAAGGCTGATAATAACGAAAAGTTCGTTGCAATGATATCTAAAATTAATATGGCACAAGATGATAATGCATGATAGATTGATACCGGAGCAACCAAACATGTGTGCAAAGACAAAAGCATGTTCACAAAGTTCACAGAATGTGAAAATGACAATGTCTTGTACATGGGAAATTCTTCCACCGCAACAATCAAAGGCAAATGATCTGTTAAACTACAATTCACTTCTAGAAAGGTTTTAACCTTGAATGATGTACTTTATATACCAGAAGTTAGGAAGAATTTAGTGTCTGAAAGTCTCTTGAATAAGTTTGGTTTCAAACTTATTTTTGAGGCAGATAAGTTTATTTTGTCTGAGGAAGGAATTTTTGTAGGGAAATGATATATGTATCAGAGCATGTTCAAACTCAATATTATTAATAAGAACAAAAATATTTTTTCTACTTATATGGTTGAATCTTCTTATTTATGGCATTATAGATTAGGTTTTTTGAATTATAGAAAATTGAATGACATGAATAGGTTAGATTTAATTCCTATTTTAATAACAATATTGCAAAATACAATAAATGTATGTTGACTAAAATTACAAGAAACCTTTTCTCTAAGGGTAAAAGGAAAACAAAATTGTTTGATTTGATACATAGTGATTTATGTGATATGCATAATACTCCTACATTAGGTGGAAAGAAATATTTTGTTACTTTTATTGATGATTGTTCTAAATATTGCTATGTATATTTATTGCATTCAAAAGATGAAGCGCTTGGTAAATTTAAAGTTTATAAATCTGAAGTTGAACTTCAGCGTGAATCATTTATCAAGTGCTTAAGACCGGATAGAGGTGGATAATACTATAATCCAAGTTATTTTGAATCCACTGGAATTGTCCATCAAGTTTTAGCCCCTTATACACAACAACAAAATAGTGTAGCTGAAAGGAAAAATAGAGTCTTGGCTTAAATGGTAAATTCAATGTTATCATATTCAATTCTTGGACAATGTTTTTAAGGAGAAGCTGTTCTAACAGCTTGCCATATATTGAATAGAGTTATTAATAAGGAAACTAAAATAACCCCTTATGAACAATGGAAGAAAATAAAAGAAAACCTTAACTATTTGAAGGTTTGGGGTTGTAGAGCTATTGTTAAAGTTCCAACACCTAAATGTAAAAAGTTAGGTGAAAGAGGAATTGAATTCATATTTATAGGATATGCACATAATAGCAAGGTATATAGGTTCATAGTAATTGAACCAAATGATTCAATTTCAATTAATACTGTTATTGAATCAAGAGATGTTATTTTTTATGAAAATAGATTAAATTCTATTTCAAAACAATTACAACCACAACAATTGATTCATTCTTCAAATGAACATGAGATTCCATTGGAACAAATTGATAATAATGAAGAATCTTGTCAAGAATTAAGAAGAAGTAAGAGGATTAAAAAGGTCAAAATTTTTGGACCAGATTTCATTATGTTTCTTGTAGAAGGAAAAGGTGAAAGTATATGCCATAAGATACATTATTATTATAATACGGAATCTGATCCTATTACATTTGAAGGGGCGGTGAAATCTCAAGACTTTGAATTTTGGAAAGAAGCAATAAATAGTGAGATGGATTTAATAATGGGAAATCAAACTTGGATCTTAGTTGATCTTCCATCGGGTTCCAAACCAATAGGTTGCAAATGGATCTTCAAAAAGAAAATGAAGGTAAGTGGAACCATTAATAAATTTAAAGCAAGGTTGGTAGCCAAAGGTTTTACACAAAAACAATGTATTGATTACTTTGATACCTATGCTCCAATAGCAAGAATTACTACAATTAGACTCTTAATATCACTTACCTCTATATATAATTTGGTTGTTCACCAAATGGATGTTAAAATTGCATTTTTAAATGGTGAATTGGAAGAGGAAGTGTACATGGAACAACCAGAAAGACTTGTTGTTCTAGGACATGAGCATAAGGTATGTAAGCTTGTTAAATCTTTATATGGACTTAAACAAGCACCAAAACAATGGCACCAAAAGTTTGACGAGGCTGTTTTGGCTAATGGATATAAAATAAATGAATCTAATAAGTGCATATATAGTAAATTTGAAAATGAAAAAGGTGTCATAATTTGCTTATATGTAGATGACATGCTCATTTTTGGCATGAATTTGAAACAAATAGAAAACAAAAACAAATTCTTCTCAAACAACTTTGCTATAAAGGATATAGGTGTAACAAATGTTATTCTTGAGATTAAAAAAAACCCGAGATGAAAGCACTATAGCTTTATCACAATCACATTACATTGAAAAGGTACTTAAAAAGTTTGATCTTTTCAACTGTATACCAGCACCTACATCCATGGATCTTCAAATAAAATTAGTATCTAATGCTGGTAGGAAAATTGATCAATTGAAATATGCAAGTCTAATTGGTTGTCTTATGTACATATTGACTTGTACAAGACCAGATATTGCAGATGCTGTTGGGAAATTGAGTAGGTACACAAGTAATCCAAGTGGTTTGCATTGGTAAGCTTTGAATAGAGTACTTAGGTACTTAAAGAAAACTATTAACTATGGATTGTGTTATAATGGATATCCTCCAGTTTTAGAAGGGTATTCAGATGCTAGTTGGATTACAAGTTTGGAAGATCATGCATCTACTAGTGGATGGATCTTCATTCTTGGTGGAGGAGCCATTTCTTGGGATTCTAAGAAACAAACATTTATTACTGGTTTCACCATGGTAATAGAATTTATTGCATTAGCCGCTGCATCTAAAGAAACAAAATGGTTAAGAAATTTGCTTTATGATGTACCTTTATGGCCTAAGCCAATTTCACCTATTTCTATCCATTGTGATAGTGAGGCTACTCTAATAAAGGCATATGGCCAACTATATAATGAAAAGTCTAGACACATTGGATTAAGACATAGCTATGTTTGATAATTAATCTCTGATGGAGTGATCACTATTAATTATGTGAGGTCAAATGAAAATTTGGCAGATCCTTTGACAACAAGTCTTGCTAGAGATGTAGTAAAAAGGACTTCAAAAGGGATGGGACTTAAGCCCATTAATTAGAGTCACCCATGATGGAAACTCGACTCAACGCTTAGTATAACATCAAGTCTTGAGTTTAATGAGACAAAGTACATCATTAGTATGTGACTGTTATCACTATAAATAAATTTATCCTAAGATTAAAGTGCTAGGTACCCGTAATGATAATGGAAGGATGAGTAATGTACTCTTAATGGACCTATAATATAAATATGTTAGAGTATTATAATTATGGGAACACTCTTGATGGGATCTACCTATGTGAGTGGAAGTGTGGTTGCTTCTAGGAGCTCAAGGGCTTGGCTCTAATAGCACTCATGAAAAAAAGGACATAGACACATGTCCATAATAATGTCCGTAGATACTATGCATTGAATGATGTTAAAATTATTGTTTGAGATGTGTTCGGTTAATCAAATGGAATAGTTGGTTCAAAGCTTAGTCTACCATGCAATTTTGATTAACTTGAACATATTTTCACTAAGTGAAGGTTCAATCGTAAGATACCTTCATTTATGCAAATTGGTTTCCAAGAATAGAAAAATCTAAAATATTTTGAAAATAGGGGGAGATTGTTGGAACATTTTTAGATATTTATAGTATTCCAATAACTATAATTGAATGGGTGTAATTAATCAAAAGATAAATCTTTTGATCATTGGTCAAAAGTTATATCATTTGATTTTCGAAAAATAATTATAACTATTCAAACAATGTTACTTGAGTAGTTATAAAATTAAATGAATAATTATTATTATTTATTTATTCATAAAGACACCTATTGAAAGATGCCTCTATGAAGAGACATGAAAATTCCTATAAATAGGAATGAGATTTCATTTGAAAATCATACCAACAAGTTCTAAATTTTCTTTCTATCCTTTATCATTTTCTAATATTATTAGATTGTTCTATAAAGATTTACTGCATAAATTCTTTTAGAAATTGAGTTACTTGTTATATATTACTCAGTGCTTAGTGGACTATTCTCGTTAGTGCAAAACGTAAATAGTCATTGGCTTCATTGTATCCTCGAGGTTAGTTTGCTTGAAACTTGTTTATACACTAAAGATAGGTGGGGGCAAATATAACCTTAATGATAGTGGCTTCATACAAAACTTGGAGCCTTATCCTATTTCTTCTTTTTCTGTTCAAGTTCCATTTGTGCGTTCGAGATTTTCCTCATCGGAGATTTGTACTAATAGATTAACGATTTGATATGTTTAATTATCTTTATTTTAGCTCAAGAAGTTAATGAAAGTCCAAGTGATAAAGACAAATGAACTGCTTTATAGACTTGACTTAGAGTTTCTGGTGAGTTCCTTCTTACTTTCATGTGTTGTAATTTTCTTTATTTTATAATCGTGTAAGGTAAGTAATCCTCCCCTATAATGGATGAAAGATGTTGTGTGGGTAATAGTTATCCAAAGTCTTCAGTCTGAGTGCAGTCTATCTGTGATATAAAATAAGCCCCATTCTTCATGCTTAAGCCACTACCATATGCTTTTGATATGTATGATATGATATGAAATGATATGAGGTGATGGAGATAAGGAGATATGTTTGTGTGGCCTCTGGTAGGGCATATATATTGCAAACTGGATTAACAGATCACGATAAAAAAATACCATTCTAAATGGAAATGATATGAAGAGCTAAGGGAGAGAATGAATACGAATAAGATTGAATGTTATGCTTCTGATTTTGAATTTTGGGTATGTGGTTGGCATGAGAATGGATTTGTCTGAGTTGTGTTAAGCTGGCGTATAGTATACGCCCAAGTGATAAGTAAGTTGGTGTACAAAGTCTTTCTGTGTTATGTATACGTCATTAGGCATACTATGTGAGTTGTAAATCTTTCAGAAAGGTACAAATGTACTATCAATAATGTTATGTATGATTTCTCTTTGTAACTCAATAAGTTTGTATGAACTTACTTTGTTACCTTTTCCTTCTCAGGCTTGCTAACCGAAGGAAGGTTTTGTTAGAAAGACTACGCTGTAGTGCTTCTACTATTGTGAGCTGACTGATTTATTTCGTATTGTGCATGACTCATGGGGGTGGCACATAAGTGTATTTGGAAATGATTTGTACAAAGAACTTCTATTTTGATAAGACTCTATTTTTATGAGATTGCCATCAAGTATTAATACTTGGTTTTAAATTAATACATTTTGTTTAATGAATTTATTATATTTGAACTTATACGCTATATGGTTTGTACATTATTTTTAAACTGCTGATTTTTTCATTCAAACCATTGTAAAATAATAACCAATATATGTTTTATATATAACTTTGTAAGAAATATATAAAGCTTTCGCCAAAATGTTTAAAAGCTAGTTTGATTTTAAGTTGACACACCATACTAGGATCCTATTATAGGGTCGAGTTTGGTGTGTTAAAAGTTTGGTATTAGAGCCAAGGTTAAGACAATTCTTGGAAAACCAAAGGCTGAGTCATGCTCCGTTATGCATGATATGCTTCTGACTTAGTCCTTGAGTGTGTTAAACTAACCTGAATTTTCTTGTAGCATTGAAAAAGATATTTAATGGATCTAGAGAAGAGACCGAAGAAGAAATTGAAATTCATGTGCCTCTTGTTCCAAAACAAGCACCCACAGTTGGCTTGGGAGTAGCTGGAAATGCTTTTAGGAATGTTTTCTTTATGGTGATGACACATATGTTTGACCAGTTTATGGGGAATACTCAAGCGCCCCAGCCTCAACAGCCTTAGCAACTACGACCATAAGTGGTTCGCCCAGCAAAAACCTACACCACCAGTACCTATTGTGACTCCACCAAAAGGAGACCTTTTGAAAGAAATTTGTAAGAGGGGTGCTAAAGAATTTATGGGTAATAAAGGTGATGATCCCACTGTGGCTGAGAAATGGTTGTCTCGAGTTTGTAGGGTGATAAAGGTACTGAAATGTATAATAGAAGACAATCTCTTGTGTGCTATATCATATTTGGAAGGAGAAGCCTACCAGTGGTGGAAAACATTGATTAGTGATGGAAAACAAGAATGTTCTTTCTAGGGATTTAGAAGGTATGTGAACTAGATGAAGAAAGAATTTCTGTATTTTAGGCAAGGAAGGATGTCTGTGATGGAATATGAATAGGAATTTGTTAGACTCAGTAGATATGCTAAAAGCATGTTCTAGCCAAAGAAGGAAATGTGTGATAAGTTTGAGTGGGGATTAAGAGATGCAATTCGTGCTCTGGTAGCAACTTCTTATTGTAAGATTTTAGTAGCTATGACGACCAAAACTCATAAGATGGAAACAATTATTAGAGACAAGAGTAGAAACTTTGAAAGAGAAAGGATAAAAAGAAGAATGTCTTGGAGTAGAAACTTTGAAAGAGAAAGGATAAAAAGAAGAATGTCTAGCCCTCCACCTCCATCAAGTTTTAATAAGCCCAGAGATCAAACCTTTTCAACTTCAAAAAGTGATTCATAGTCTACAAGTTTTAAGCATGAAGGAATTAGTAGATCAACTATTTCTATGGAAAGCTCTGGAGGGTCTAGAGTAATGAGAAATATTCACTGTGAACATTGTGGTAGAAGCCATGGAGGAGAATGTTGGATACATTCTGGGGCATGTTTTGGATATGGATCCAAGGAACATTTGGTTAAGGATTGTCCCTCTAAGATAGAATCAAGCACAGAGTAGTCTGTTCATGGGCCTTAGGATTTTCAGCAATAGACCAAATTTGGAGTGGCAGCAAAGTCTAGCTCAGTGCATAGAGAACCAAAGAAAAATTTTAGTAAGCCAAGTTCTAGAGTGTCCATCAGAGCGTATGTTATGAAAGCAAAGGAAGATGTTGATCCACCAGAAGTTATAACAGGTAAATTTTCTTCCCCCAGAAATAATATTTATGCATTGATAGATCCAGGATCCACTCCTACTTATATTTGTACTAAGGTTGTAAAGGGTTTATGGCTTGAATTTTTATATTTTGAAATGAATGTGTTAGTAAGTAATCCATTGGGTCAAAGTACTGTGGTTAATAAGATAGTAAAGAATTGCCCGTTGGTGTTTTGTGAATATGCTTTCTTGGCAGAGTTGTTGTTACTACATTTCCATGAGTTTGATGCTATCTTGGGATTGGATTGACTCACTAGACATAATGCTATTATAGACTGTCATGCTAGAGGTGTGCATTTATTGACTACAGAGGGTAAGGAAGTATTAATGCCCAACGTACAAACTGGTTTGGTGAACAAAATAATTTTTATTGTATGCACTAGAAAATTGATAGTTAAAGGCGTAGGTGCTTATTTGGCGTACATTATGGATTCATTTGAGTCAAGAAAGGACATTAGTCAAGTTCTAGTGGTAAGGGAATTTCCAGATGTGTTTCCAAGAGAACTTCCAAGGATGCCACCTGAGAGAGGAGTTTTGAATTGAAGTTGAACCTGGTTCAACACCTATCTCCTATACTTTCTTCAGGATAACACCTTAGAACTGAAATAGTTTAAAGCACAGTTGCAAGATCTATTGGTTAGGGGATTTGTAAGACTGAGTGTGTCACCAAGAGGTGTACCAGTTCTGTTTGTATAGAAGAAAGATGGAACATTACACCTATGTATAGATTATCATCAGTTGAATAAGGTGACTATAAATAATAAGTATCCTTTGCCCAGAATTGAAGATTTTTTTGATCAGTTGTGCGGGGCTACAATTTTCTCTAAGATTGATTTGAGATATGGATGTTATCAAGTGAAGATCAGAGGTGATGATGTGCCTTTGACTGCCTTTCGAGGAAGGTATGACCATTATGAATTTTTAGTAATGCCGTTTGGTTTAACTAACGCGCCTATACTATTCACAGACTTGATGAATAGAGTGTTTCAACAATATTTGGATTAGTTTGTGGTGGTTCTTATTTATAATATTTTGGTTTACTCTAAGAATGAAGCTAATCATGGGGAACATTTGAGAATTGTGTTGAGAACATTATGTGAAAATCATTTATATGCCAAGTTCAGTAAATTTGAATTCTAGCTAAGAGAAATACATTTTTTGGGCCATGTGATCTCTGCTGAAGGTATTAAAGTAGATCCTGATAAGGTGAAAGTAGTACTTGAATGGAATTCGCCCAAAAATGTTACTGAAGTTTGCAAGTTTTTGGGGCTAGCAGGCTATTACAGAAGGTTTGTGAAAGACTTTTCAATGTTGGAAACTCCTCTCGCTAGACTGTTGAAAAAGAAAGAAAGGTTTGAATGGACTAATAAGTGTCATCAAAGTTTTGAGAAGTTGAAAGCAATATTGATTGAAGCTCTAGTTTTAGCTCAACTAGAGTCTGGTATGGAGTATACTGTTTATAATGATGCATATCTGAATGGGCTTGTATGTGTGCTTATGCAGAAGGGTAAGATTATAGGTTATGCATCGCGCCAACTGAAACCTCATGAGAAGAACTATCCAACCCATGATTTGGAATTTGTAGCAATAGTATTGACGTTGAAGATTCGGAGACACTATCTATAAGGAGAAAAGTGTTGTGTATTCTTTGATCACAAGAGTTTGAAGTATTTGTTAGCACAAAAAGATTTGGATCTATGCCAAAGACATTGGACAGAATTGCTAAAAGATTATGATTTCGTTGTAGAGTATTACACTGGAAAAGAAAATGTTGTGGCTGATGCTTTGAGTAGAAAAATAGTGACAACATTAACATCACTATGACAAAAAATGAGTATGGCTAATGATGGATCATTATTGGTAGAGTTAACTATTAAGGCAACTTTTCTCTCTCAAGTCTGGAAGAGTAGATGAAGGATGCTGCACAGTGTGATATGTATAAGCAATGTATGATGTTTGGTAATGTAGCAAATTTTAGTCTAGGTGAAATGGTGAACTACGATTCATGGGAAGAATGTATGTACCAATTGAGAATGGCTTAAGAAAAAAACTACTGAGGGAAGCTCATGAGGGACACTTTTCACTCCATCCAAGGAGTATCAAGATGTATAGAGATTTGAAAATCTTATACTGGTGGCCTGGAATAAAAAGGGAAATCACAGAATATGTTTCAACCTGTTTGACTTGCTAAAGACTTAAAGCAAAACATGAAGTTCACTCGGATAAGTTGTATCCTTTGGAGATACCATAACTAGAGGCGATTCTAGAGGGGCTGGCATGGGTCCCGGCCCCCTGTAAAATGAAAATTTTCCATTTAGGCCTTCTAATTTTTTAAATAAATTTTAAATTAGTAAAGGTAAAATTACACTTTGTCCCCCCTAAAATTATAAAAATTTGATTTAATCCTTTAAACATTATAATGATATATAGTATAAAAAATTAAAATTTCATTCGCACCCCTTAAAAAATTATTCTGGCTTTGCCCTTGACCATAACAGAAATGGGATAGAATTACCATGAATTTTGTGTTAGGGCTACTGCTTAGTTCTTCAAAGAAGAATTTAGTTTGGGTGATAGTAGATCAACTTACTAAGTTAGCTTATTTTCTACTAGTGCACACTACTTATTCTCTGTAAAGGTTAATTGAGCTCTATGTTTCAGAGATAGTGCACCTGCATGGAATCCCATCTTCCATAGTTTCAGACAAAGACCCAAGGTTTACGTTAAGATTTTGGAAGAAATTATAGGGATCATTGGGAAATAAGTTGCAATTCAGCACTGTAACATCTCGAGATAAAGCTTGGAAGTTTTGGCCTTGGAAGTGAGGGTTCGCCAATGTTTTGGTGAATTGGGGGTTTGCCAAAAAAATATCAGTTAGGAGTTTTCCAGAAATACAATGAAGCAGTGTAAGCCAAAATATATGGTAAGGGGGTGCACCAAATTTATTGCAAGTTGTGTTCGCTAGTTGGTTTGGCAAGCTAGGGTTCGCCTCAATTTACCAGTCTAAGTTGATTCAGACTTTAATTAGGAAATTAAGATATTGTGTATTTAGGATACTTATTGTGCACATAACCTTTTTCTAAACTGTCTAAGGTTTCCTAAGTCAAGTAGGGTATCCTAAGAATACTAAGGCACTTAGTGCCTATAAATACAACCTGTATTCCATGAAAATTCTCTCATCGATTATTCTGTTGTCAAGTCATTGTTCAAAATCAAGTTTGTAGCAACCAGGGTTAGTTGTCTAGAAAGCTAGGTGTGATTGCATGTATGAATTCTGTAAGTTTTGTTTGTTTAAGTAATTTGTGCGTGTTTGTGTATGCTATGAACTAGGTGGACCATCTACCGGCAAAGGTAAAGGTAGAGTGAAACTTGTTTAAAATGTTAGCTTATTAGTGAGTGTTATGGAATCACCACACGTATGTGTAAACCACTATGTTTTCAGAAAATTAAGGTTTTAAAAGAGTGTTCAAGGTTCGTTACTGTATGCGAATTGCAATATTTTCCAAGAACTTTGGGTTTTTAAACTAAGTCCTAAAAGTAAGCTTTTCTATAAAACTTTGTTTTCAAGTTCTGAGACTATGTTTTGAATTTATGTTTTTAAAGTTATGTTTTATGCATGCTCCTATGTGAGCCTATGATTTAAGATATAGTTTTAAAGTACAACTTGATAAACTATGTTTACGAGATTTTGTGCGAGCTCAATATGGACAAGTGCTTTTATGCGAGCTCTTTATGTGAGCCTTATGTTAGATATATTGGTATACCAAAGGATTGTCAGTACTCACCTATAAGTTCTATGATTTGGGCGTTAAGACCCTGGGACAAGTGGAGAGATAAAGGAATGTCGAGCTATGCTCCATTTACTGGGACATGTTGGCATACTGGAAAGTGTTTAGCTTTATGCTACACTTCTGAGACATGTTAAGGACTCATCGGGTCATTCTGAGACATTATAAGGAGATCCACATATCCAACATATAAGATAAGACAAATTGTGATGAATGTTAAAGAACATGTTTCATGATTCTTCAACTAGTCTGATACGACAAGTATAAGAGCATGTTCCATGCTATACAAGATATATATAAGAACAAGTGCAAGCAAGGATAGGACAAGTTCGTGTTTATGTTTTCTATTTTCTAAATAATAACAATCCATGTTTTTAAGTATGATTTTCAACAAGCACATCTAATTCTTTTTTTTTTACAAACTTAAATATTTTTTGACAAGTAGGTTCTACAAACTGGGTCTCACACCCTAACGACGAACCCAACACACGAAATAATTTTCAGACTAAGTTCCCCTCTTTTTAAACTCTGTACTTTAGGCATACTATGATGTTTTCTCAATGAACTCACCCACTCCTCTCTTATTTGGCAGGAAAGTAGGTTGTGGATGGTAATGGCGAGGTGGATGACCTTAACGAGGCTAATTCCTAAATAGATATCTACGAACCTGGGAAAAAGGCAATGGGATTATTTGTGTGGGTTTAGTTTTATAGCTTCTACTGTTATTAAAACAATTTCCTTAAATTTTAATTTTATTTTTGCGAAATCTTGAATTAAACCCTTGTTGTTAAACTCTTTTTCTTGATATGAATAAAGTTTAATGTTCATTATTTCTCTTTGCATGCGTGCCATGTCGTATTCTTTTAATTTTGCTAGAATATGTCTTAATACTAAATGTGAGTCAGTTGGATTGCGAAGGACCATTTCATGCAACCCTTGTATGTTGCAACCCCCAATATGCATGTGAACCATCAGAAGTGATAAAATACCATTTAGCGAATCCTATAAAAGAGTGAGAACCATTGTATGATTGACTGCTTTTGTTGTGAAGCTTGTATTGTATGTAAATCCAGATCTGCATATTTATGTGCGAACTTAAGATGTATGCAAACTCATGCTTTTTGTATGCAAACGTCGTAAGATGTATGTGAACCTTAATAATAATTTCTATGTACTTGTATTTATGTTTGAGTATGCGTACCCTAAAATACCCTGATATTTCTTTCATGTGAATGACATACGAACCCTAGCTATATTTGTTTTTAAGCTTGCATGTCTTACATATTACGTATGATTTTCTTTCGCTACTGTGTTATAACTTCGCACATTATATGTTGTTTTTACATGGTATGTTGGAGGTTAGGTTGGGAGTTAATAGAGATTCACTTCGGTGGCTAATGTAGATCGTTAGATTTAGGTCAAACTAATTCGACTGGGTTTAGGGTGTTACAAGTACTACATTCCACCCTCAGACAAATGGTCAGTCTGAAAGAGTCATTCAAGTTTTGGAGGATATGTTAAGAAGTTGTGTAATTGACTTTGGGCTGAATTGGAAAAAGTATCTTTGGTTGAATTTGTGTATAATAATAGTTATCATGCCTGTTTGAAAATGTTTCCATTTGAAGCCCTGAATAGTAGAAAGTATAGAACTTCCATTTGTTGGATGAAGCTTAGTGAAAGAAAATTAATAGGTCCTGAGTTAGTGTGTGAAATAGAAGAAAAAGTCTCTATCATTCGTAGTCATATAAAAGTTGCACAAGATTGTCAGAAAACCTATGCTGATCTGAAGAGGAAAGAGATTTCTTTTGAAGTTTGTCATAAAGTGTTCTTTAAACTCTCTTTGGAAGAAGATTATAAGATTTGGTCAGAAAGGTAAGTTGAGTCCATGATTAGTAGGGTGATATGAAGTCTTAAAGCAAGTTGGACCAGTGGCTTATAGATTGGCTTTACCTCTAGAGTTGTCAAATATTCACAATGTGCTTCATGTGTTTAAGCTGAGAAGATATAGATCAAATCCAAACCAAATCTATCTTATGAGAAGAGGCCATTCGCTTCTTGGCAAGAGAGGTAAAAGAGCTAAAAAATAAGAGGATTCCTTTGGTGAAAGTATTATGGAGAAATCATAATATAAAAGAGGCTACTCAGGAAAGATAAAGTTTAATCAAAGACTAATATCCTCAGCCATTCACATGTATGAATTTCAAGGATAAAATTTTCTAAGTGGGGGAGAATTGTAACAGCTCGCCCAACGAAGTCTCTGTATCTGGTTACTATTTAGTGTATAGATGGTAAAAGAAGGATAGATATGAGCACATTTTATTATTATAAATTAATTATGGAAAACAACACAAGTTCTTAATTATTGCGATAAATCTTTGAAAATGACAAGTTGAATGGCTTGAACTTCCTTGACTGGTTTCGTAACTTGAGGATTGTCCTCAGACAAGAACATAAAATATTTGTCATTGAAGAACTTATTCCTAATGAACCAGAAACTAATGCTTCTAGAGCAGACAAGGATGGTTACAAGAAGCATCTTGGTGACATGTTAGACATAGGATGTCTAATGCTTGCCACCATAACTCCTGAGCTTCAAAAGTAACATGAGGATATGGTTGCCTATGATATGATTCAATACCTCAAGGAATTATATTAGAGGCGAGCACATCAAGAGAGGTACGAGACCTCTAAAGCTCTATTTCGATGCAAAATGGAGGAGGGAACTCCTATGGGAACTCACTTCTCAAGATGATAGGCTATACTGAAAGCCTTGAAAAACTAGGATTCCCTCTAAATATGGAGTTGGCCATCGATGTCATCTTACAACCGTTGCCAGATAGTTTTAGAAAATTTGTCCTTAATTTCAACATGAATGAGATTAATAAGACTTTGCCATAGTTGCTCAGCATGTTATGAACTATTGAAAGTAACATGAAAAATGTTGGACCTAAGGCCATTTTGATGGTCCGCAAGGACAAGGGTAAAGGAAAGGCTAACGCTAAGGCAAAGCTTAAGGAAAATGGTAAGGTGAAGCCCAATAAAGGAAAAGCTCCATTGAAACCTAAAGGTGCTAAGGAAGGAAAATTTTTCCGTTGTGGTAAGAGCGAACACAGGAAGATGAGCTGCCCTACCTATCTTGAAGAGGTTAAAAAGGCAAAGGAAAACAGAGTGTCCCCTTTAGGTATTTATTTTATTGATATTAATTTATCAACATCTACTTCTTGGGTATTAGATACTGTATGTGGTTCTCATATTTGTACCTCTGTACAGGGACTGTAAAGGAGTAGGAATCTGGATAAAGGAGATGTAAACTTGTGAGTTGGGAATGGAGCAAAAGTTGTTACATTAGCTGTAGAAACATATGTTTTATCATTTCCTAGTGGACTTAATTTAATTTTGGAGGATTATTATTTTGTGCCCAGTTTGACTAGAAACATTATTTCGACTTCTTATTTAGACAAAATTTGTTTTGAGATAATTATTAAGAATAACCGATGTTCATTTTATCTCAATAATGTTTTCTATGGTTTGGGACAATTAGTAAATAACCTCTACATTTTAGATCAAGATAGACCTAATTTATAACATAAATACTAAAAGATCAAAAATAAATGACTCTAATCAAACTTATCTTTGGCATTGTCATTTGGGCAATATAAGTGAGAAGAGCATATCAAAGCTACATAAAGATGGAATTTTGGATTCTTTCATTTTCGAACAATTGGTATATGTGAGTCTTGGTTGTTGGGTAAAATGACTAAAATTCCTTTTAATAGTAAAAGTGAGCGAGCTAGTGATTTATTAGGCTTAATACATAGTGATGCATGTAGACCAATGAAGACACAAGTTAGAGGAGGTTTTCAATACTTCATTAATTTCATTGATGACTTCAGTAGATATGGGTGTATTTATCTTATGTGCCATAAATCTAAAGCCTTTGAAAAGTTCAAGGAATTTAAAAAAGAAGTACAAAACCAACTAGCTAAAAGTATTAAGACACTTCAATCAGATCGAGGAGGAGAATACTTAAGCTTAGAGTTTGATGAGCTTTTGAAGGAATGTGGATTGTCTCACAACTTACATATCCTGGTACTCCATAATGGAATGGGGTTTTTGAGAGGAGAAATAGAACATTGTTAGACATGGTTCGCTCAATGATGAGTCATGTTGATCTTCCTGCTTCTTTTTAGGGACATGCACTTGAGAGAGCTACTTTCACACTAAATCATGTTCCATCTAAATCGGTTCAAAGGACACCATATGAGATACGGATTGAGAGGTGTCCTAGTATGTCATTTATGAAGATTTACGGTTGTGAAGCTTATGTTAAACATCGAATGTATACAGAGCTCGAACCCAAATCTCAAAAGTGCATATTTGTGAGATATCCTAAGGAAACTAAATGATATTAATTTTAAGAGAACGCCATGTACCTGGGAGATATGGATTTCTCATTGCAACATATGGTGATATTCTACTTATGGATCAAGATGAGCTTATGACCAGATTTTGAGAAATGGCTTGAGGACATGAGGTCCAAGATGGATTCCATGTCAAAAAACTAGGTATGGATCTTGGTAGACCCACTTGAAGGGGTTAAACCCATAGGGTTCAAGTGGGTTTTCAAAATAAAATTGATATGGATGGTAATGTAAAAACATATAAAGGGCGAGTAGTCGGTAAAGGTTTTCAACAAGTTCATGGTGTAGACTATGACAAAACCTTTTCTCCTATTGCTATGTTTAAATCCATCTGGATCTTACTTGCAATAGATGTATTTCACGATTATGAAATCTGGTAGATGGGCGTTAAAATAACTTTCTTTAATGGGAATCTGGAAGAGGATGTGTACATGACGCAACCTGAAGGTTTTGTTGATCCAAAAGATGCTGGTAAGATATGCAAGCTAGAAAAGTGTATTTATGGATTAAAGTAAGCTTCTCGAAGTTGGAATGTTTGTTTTAATAATGAGATTAAAGAGTTTGGTTTTATAAAAAATGAAGATGATTAGTGGAAGCACTATTGTTTTCTTGGTACTGTATGTAAATGACATACTTATCATAGGAAATGACATACCTACTGTAAACTCAAAATTATATATGATTTTTCTATATATTTTTACCACCTTTTGACTTAATAATTATATTAATTTTGAGTAATTGTTAGTAAATTAAGTGGATTTTGCTTAAATGATAATATTGGACATGAATTTATGAAGTATGCAAAATTATACTTTATTACATGATTTTTATGCATAATTTATATTATTTTCATGTTAATTATTAATATGTTAATTTTCACTATGCAATGGGACCATGGAAGATGAGATTAATAGAAATGTTGCACGGACATGTACACATGCAATCTGTTTGGACGGCAAGACCATACAAAACTGGGTTATAAGGATGTTAATTTGACCCAGTAAAAGTATTGCTACATGATGGTCATGTCTGATTAATTATTGGGCTAAGTAACCGTCCAAAAATGAGGAGTCAATCCCAATTTTGGCACAAGCATATGGCTGCCCAAAAGTCAGCTTTGGGATATTGTTTTAGAGTTCATTGCAATTGGAAAAATATTAGAAATCAACACATCAACTTTATCTTCCAAACCGTCCACTTCATGGCTAATAATAGCAAAGATTTGAATTCAAAATGAGCAACCAAACCACCTCTTTCTCCACAAATTGAAGCTAGCCAAGCATGAGAGAAAAGGAAGGATTTTCAAACTCTAATTTTAGTAAAATTTACCCTTACTTTCACCTATAAATACCAGACACCTTTCACCATTCAAAGCATCCTTTCATTCATAACACATCCCTCATCCCTCATCCATCATTCTCCTTTTTCCATTCTCTCATTTCTCTTTTCCCTTGCATAGCCATTCCATCTCCCTTTCCATTCTTTAGTCAACAAAAGCCTTGTCAAGACCATCTCTTTCCTTCTTGTTATTTACTTTAATTATGTTTGTTATGTGTTTATTGTTCTTGACATCAACAATGTTAGCTTAATTCTATTTTCTAGGATGATTATGTTAATTCAACATTATTTGTTTGATTCATGTTTAACATGTTTGTGCCTCAGTCGATCATGTTTTCAATTAAAATCAAGATGTATTTCATTCATACCTGATTGGATGTATTCAGATTTGCTAAGAGATCCTAACCAGACGGTGGCTAGTAGACACATAATTGAAAAGTGCAATGCTCAATTTTATATCATTAAACCTGACTAAATTAGAAGTTCATAATATCTATAGTTAGCTCTATTATCTTGTATAGTTTTTAGGTTTATGTGATTAAACTATTTCAAATGTAAATGTCCCTGTTACCTCACATAAATGCTAAGAAACCCTTAGTTTAATATGATCAGTAAAATGCATATTTCACTAAGTAAAAGATTCAAGAGGACTTAATTTGGTTTCCAAACTCATGAACGATCGAGTTGCCATGGAATATTTCTGAACATTGTTAAGCATGATGAAAATGAATTGAGTTGATTAATATAATTATCCTCGCCTATTTTATGTTGATTTTTTTTGTTAAAGTCCATCCATTCATACATTTAGATCATTTGCATTTAGATTTAATTACATTAAGGATCAATTTTGCATCTAGATAATTTAATCATCACCATTCAATTTATTGTGTTTTTTACATCAAATTGTTAACTATAATGATGCAAATAATTGGTTAACATACACAATCTTTGTGGAGACGATAACTCATTTTACTTACTCATTACTTGAATCACTGTGTACACTTGCACAAAAATCTCGTTACACCTACCCTACAGTCTATTAAGACTTGGTTAGAAAGTTGTTTTTCTGTGAAGGACTTAGGCGAGGCTACATACATATTAGGAGTCAAAATATATAGAGATAAATCAAGTCAAAGAATCATGTGACGAGCTGAATCCCTTAGTAAAAAAAAGAAAAAAGACATAATAAATGGGAATGTATGTATTTGAGTATGTATAAGGCCAAATGAAAAGAAAGAAGGAAAATTGAGTTAGTGAAAAGATGAACTAAGTAAATTAGGAGATACTTGTTATAGTGAAAGTTGCATGAATACTTAGGATTTCTCTTTCTTTTAGGGTAATATTTTCTGCACTGCCTTTGCTAAATAAGCTTATGACACTTGATCAAATTTTTAGACATAGACGATTGCTAAGAACTGAAGTATGAAATGCTCTTTCAATGATCTAACGGTGTAAAGGTGATTATGTTGCTATGGCAATTCTTACGTTTATGCATATCTTGCTTGAGAAAAAGTAATAAATCAAGTTTGGGGGTGTGATAACTCTTCAAAAGAATTACAATTCATGCCTTTGGACTGGGTGAATTTTCTGTACTTAAGTGAACTTAGTTGCATTTGAGGATATAACATTTTTAGAACATTGCATAAGAAGCTTGGACGGTGCTTAAATGTTATTATTTGTTACTTTTAATTGCAAGTGGAAGGGCTGTATTTGGTGGTTTGGTAGGTGCAAGATGTGAAGGATGAAATAAAATAATGAAGGTTTGTCGTGGAAAAAGGTTGGACAGTTTGCCCACACCAATGTTCTGGTAATTCCAGGAAGACCGAGTCAACACTCAACGCATACCAATTTTAGCCCAACTGCACTTGTACCAAAACAATATACATAAAAAAGGAGAAGATAATCCTGGGATGTTGGTTTTTATCCTAGAAAAAAATTTAAAAAAGGAGAAGATAATCTTGCGTTGTTGAAAATGAATTTAAAAATAGGAGAAGATAAACATGGGTTGTTGGAAAAAAGCTATAAAAAGTTAAATAAGGAAACCCTAAAGGGATGAACAAGAGGGAGAGATCCTTAGGCAAGAATAGAGGGTAGAGGCTGAGTAGTGACGAGAAAAGAAAGACGAAAGCAATTCCTCTCAGCCACTACAGGACACTGCGTCACTGGAGTGTGAATTGGACATGCGAAAGCTGTCTTCCCGATGTCTTTCGTATTTCTCACTTTGTTCTTTCGTTAATTGAATAATGAAAATGGTGTTGGCTGTTAATTTGGTTTTGAATTTTATATGCCAACCCATGAGTTAAATCGCATCGAGTTGGGATTACATGATGACACTTTTATTTGGTTTAATGGTTGAAGCATATATTTGATTCAATTTATTGTTTCTTTCTATTATCTTTAACTGCTAAATTGTATGCATGCAATCTCTAGACATAGATGACTGTTCAACATACCTATAAACTAAATCTAATTCTGAAAATATTGGATTAGTTAGATCGAAATTGAATGATATGAGCAAACACTCGACCGATACTTATAGTAGACTCTAGTCATAGAGCAGTGTTCATACAGAAGGAAAACAATACAAGGTACCGTATTAAGGCCTATACACGCAGGCAAGGTAACTTGAGGTTTTTGCTCTCGAAAGAAGCATACTGTTTAGACTCTTCTGAGCAGTAAACTGAGTATGATTTTGCCGAAGCATTATTGATAGTAAGGGTAGATTCTTAGTAATCCTGACCTTCCAAATCAACATCATATATCCTTTATTCTTTGCCGCCGTATCTTTACCATATCATTCTTAGTTATTTATTTTTTTCATTTACATAATATTTCCATAGTAATTCTCATAATTTCCATTTCATTTCTACTCTTGTTTTGCTATAGCATTTCCAAGTATTCATTAATTTAATATATTGCATAGATCACTATTTCTTTAATTTCCACTGCATACTTATCATTTTTTGCCATAGCATTAGCAACACTTTAGTATAATAAATTGACCACTTTTGTGCCTAAATTCAATCCTCACGGGAATAATACTCATTCATCACTTTATTACTTGATCCGACATGTATACTTGCACAATTCGTATATCATATTCACACACAACATTTTCCGTTGTACCTTTTGCATTAAAAGATCTCTTAGTCATTTGACTTCCAAGCAAGATTCACATTGTGGAAGACTAACTTCCTTGAGCATACTTAAGGAACCATCTTTCACGAGTCTAGTGATTTTTTCTTGGTTAATATGACGAAGTCATAAATGCCATTGGTACCCCTCATTAGAGTGAAAAGTTTTAAGCTTTTTATTCACTATTTTAGTTTGAATCACCGAGTAGTTATTTGGTTTAATAAAGTATAGATTTTTTTCCATCCATCCATTACATATTAAAGAACAACTTCTATGAATAGCAACCACTTTTTGAATGTCATGGTATAACCTTCATAAAATAAATATTCTACAGAAATTAAATTCCTTTTAAAATGAGGTGCATAAAACACATTCGTTAAAACAATCTTTCTAAAATTATCAAAGTGTAAAATAACTTCTCCCACTGCTTCATCTAAAACATAGCTCCCATCTCTGGTCCGTAACGAGAGGCTCTTGTCACGCATACTTCTTGTTTCACTAAACCCATATAATGAAACACACACATGGTTAGTGGCTCCAGAATCAATAACCAATTATCAATTGATTCTTCCACTAAGCGAGCTTCAACCACAAAGAGTTCTATACCTTTTCCTTTTTCGACTAGGTAACCCAAATACTTCTTGCAATTTGATTTGAAATGTCATTTTTTGTTGTAGAAGAAACATTTGATATTTTTAAGATTTTTTAACTTTTTACCCTTCTTCCTATCAACATAAGGTGAAATCGAATACATAGTCGGTTTCATATTTCCCTTAGCTTTCTATTTCCCCTTAGAGGATGAGGGGCCCACAACTAAGTTTGCCTCAGGCTTCTCCTGAACTGGCTTACCACTATTCAACATCAACTCATAGGATTGTAATTCATTCATAAGCTGAGTCAAGGTAAGTGTCTTTGTACCCCAAGTTGTAAACGACCCTAAAACCAGCAAACTTATTTGTTAAGGATTTGAACACTATTTCAATTTCAGTGTTCATGTCTAGTTCAACCCCATTTTCCTCTGCTTCCGCAAAGACTCCCATAAGCTTAAGCTGTTTGACAGCAGTACCGGGTTTCTATTGAGAATTCATCAAATTTGTAATAGCAGATTGTCGAGCCAATATGACTTGATCTTTGAGAAAGTCCTCCAAATTTGTCATGATCTCTTTGGCAATACATAAATTCTCGTGTTGCTTTTGCAACACACTACTCATGCTCACTAACATATAACATTAAGAAATCGAGTTAGAATCTCTCCACTGATTTCTCGCTTTGGGCTGAGCTTTAGGAAGACATGTTTTGTCGAGAACAAAATGTTGTTTCTCATAGTTGAGAACTATCAACAAGTTTCGTTTTCATTCTAGAAAGTTATCCCCATTTAATTTGAACTGGAAAAATAAAGATTTCACTAATTACTATATTTTTATTAAGCAAAATTTTCTTTTCAACAACATTTAAAGAATGCAGTATGATACATGCGTGTTGTATTAAAACCTTGAAAAACTATTCTTTTTCATTTCTACGATCATTCTTTCACCCATCACCCATGTCGCATTGGGGTCCTATGATTAATTAGCAAGAACATGAGTTACATCCAATCAGTTCGTGACTCTTAATTCTCAAGACTCCACACAAACTAGCGATCATTTAACGTTTGACCATCATCTTTAGCATAAATATTATTTATTGGGAAACTATTTAATAAAAGATGATCTTGAGTGTGTAACCATTGACTCAACACCCATCATGAACATACTTTCATTTGTGAGTCATCTTGGGACAATCTCTCTAAAGTCATGCATGACTAGTTGTCCTTAAAAGGAAATCTCATCTAGTGAACCCATATGATAGTTTTTCTTGGGGTGCGGCTAGGGTAGGAACTATCTCTAAGCTTTATCATGTTATCACTTAAGGTACATCAATGGTGGCCATAGGTTTTCTTCAAGGACCTTCTCCAACTCAATATTTTAAAAACATGCAAGGTGTTTTATCCCAAATTTCAAGAATGATCATACAATAGTCCTAGTGGCATTCTTACCTAATCTAAATGACATGCTTCTAATATATGAATGACATGCTATGACAATAACATCCATTCACTAGAATCAATCAATCTTAAAACAAACAATTTTTATTCTCCATAGTTTTTCTTTTAAGGGCAAAATCAAATAAGTGAATGCGAACCGTGCACCAAGTAGGGTCCCAAGAAAGGGAGGTGAGTCAAATTTGACTGCTTCAAAAGAAAGCATCTCCTAGCTAGAGCCACTCCTAGACATGCACCTTCTCATTACCACACTTCTCACAATTATCGAATAACCTAAAAAAGTGAATAGAACTATACAGCACACGTATTTTCTCATTACCACACTTCTTATTTTTAATCAATCAACTGTGGATCATCTCATATATATATCAAAATTATAACATTAAAAAATATAAATATTGTAAAAAAAATTACAAAACAGATATATAATGAGATAGGTAATTAAAATAAAATTGTTAACCATGGTTTCCATGGTTTTATTTCTAGAAAATAAATGGAAAAATAAAATTATATAAATTTTCACCACAAGGAATTCCTTGGGTCTTCAGTTGCCATCACATCTTTTCCTCGTCATGGAAACCTTTTGGAAAAATGACATTTAAGTCCTATATTCGTTTTCGGCTCACAAAAATTCTATGAATTAAAAAAAAACTCTACGTGGAAATGATAGTCCACGGTCTATTTTCTAAGAACCACAACCTCAGCAAAAAACAATTATATAACAAATATATATTATCGCATCCATTCTCATATATAACTTAAAACATGCATAATATCTAAAGAATACCAGTTTTTATGTAATCAAATTCTTCAAGAAAAAGATAAATTTATTTTGATTTTCTGTTTATACTTATAGATAAAACACAACCTGGCTCTAATACCAGTTTTTGGAAAAATAGGTTTTCAAAATGCAGCGAAAAATAAATTTAGGGAAAAACTAGAGTTTTAAAAAAATTTTCAAAACAAGATCTTGGGATATCTAAAGTAATAAACACTTAATCAAAATTGTACCTTTTTGATTCATCTCGGATGAGCGCTTTGACCGATTAGTCTTCTCTACTATCTTCAAGTTCATGTCTACTGAGTGTGGGCTCATTTTGAATAAAAAAATTCAAAAACATTACCAGTGGGGTAATTTTATAATTTCTCTAAACTTTTGGGTCAAGTTGTAAATTAGAAAAATATCTCTAGGAATTTTCAGGAATAAACTCTTCAGAGAATTTTTTCTCTACAACTTTCTCTTAAATTCAAGTGTGTATAAGTAATGACCCAAGGCTCTCTTTATATAGGGAGAGTTTAGAGAGTTCAACTATGATTAAACTTAATCACTTTAATCTTAAATCAATATATTATTTATTAAGATAAATATCAGACTAAATTTAATATTAAATCTTATTATAAATAATAGAATGGTTTTTTACAAGATAAACAGTAAATTAAATTGAATATTAAATTATTAGGGCACGTTTGGTTCGCTGTAATTGAATAGAGCTGTAATGGAATAGAACTGTAATAGTAATTCAATTGTTTGGTTGAATGGAATGGAATAGAACTGGAATAGTATTCTTGTGTTTGGTTGAATGGAATGATGTTGTAATAGCATAAGGAAAAAACTAAAATGACTAGAATACCCTTAGTAGAATTTTTTTTAGGTAGATGATTATTTTTATTGTTATTAAATTTTAATAATATTATTAATATAAATAATAAATAATTTAATTATATTTTAACATAATTATTATTAAATATAATTTAATAAAAAATATATAATTTAATAAAATTCTTAATATAATTATTCTTATATGAATTTACTAAAATCATAATATATAATACTATAAAAATAATATATAATCTATTTTATTATTTTAAAACCGCAATACATATTTAATATGCTAAAATATCGTTAGTGAAACAAATAATTTAATTATTCTACAATAAACAACAAAAATATTAGAAGTAATAAATAACTTGAGAATTTATATTTTACATCCAAACATAATATTCATATATTAACAAAAAGTTACATAATTTCATTAGTTTATATGTCATAATATCCAAACATAATATTCATATATTAACAAACATAATATTCATATATCAATAAAAAGACTAATTTACTTTTTGATTTAATGTATACGGAGTAATTTACTCATATTTCCAGTGGAGAGGGCAAAATACAATGCAACTCTTAATATAATGGCTTCTATAGTACTTTTACCGTTTTGTTTGTTTTTCAAGTATTCTGAAGGAATTGTATTACTTTTAGCATGGAGCAGAGACCCATTACTGTTCAACTTATCAAATGGAGAATTGGAAGGTTGTTTTTTGGTAACTTTGATGTGCAACATTTGGATTATAATTTCTTTTGCAGAAATGATCATATTATATATTGGGATGCTTTCACATAGATCGGCAAAGTGCTAAGAAAAGCCAAGTAAACTGCAAGGAGAGTTAAACAATACTTCATTTTCTGTCAAATTAAGACCATCTCAAATATGCACAAGGACTTTGACAAATGTTGGTGAGGCAAATTCATCTTTCGCACAAGGTAACTTAATGACATTTACTCGAGTAGAATCAGAATATAAAATTTGTGAATTCACTCAAGGGTATGTCAAGTACATACCTATATCTAACGCTCATCAATTACATCCAGTTATAGATGTGGAGTATAAACTCAAAATCAATACTTGACATTGGTTTGCTTAAAAAATGTAAATAGTAATAATGTCTATCAGAAGATCAACAACAACAATAAGTAGAAAGGTTTGAGAGAAAAATCCATGAAAAGAATTAATATGGTCATTTCATGTGCCAAAGAAGTCCTACAAAGTGCATTTATATGAAATAGAAACATTGGAAAATCTGCCTGTTTGCTGCTAGAATTACGGTAAATGATCAGCTACACAAAGCCAGCCTAGAAAAGTAAATCAACAATACAAAGACAAAAGATCAAATTTTCAATAAAAATATCCATGAGATTTTAATTTGTATCTAAGATTCAAATATATCAATTACTTATCAATACCTCACACCGCCCTCATTGTGACCAGGTTTATTAGTGTTGCAAATATTGCATTTCATACGCTTAGCCCAGTTGATGTTACCACACCTGTTAAACAGAAATTCAAAAAATTGACATAAATAAAATTGCGCAAAAGATGACTTTGCATTCAAATATAAAAACACACCAGCATTTCTTAACATTGGTAGAGTTGGAAATGTTAAAACATTTAAAGCACCATAAAAACCATCCCTAGTGGCTCCTAACCAATTTGTACAATACAACAAAATAAACAGTGGTGCTCTCCTTTATACCAAATAAACAGAAAAACTAAAAAGAAATATTAACTTCCCTACGACCACACAAGGACCAGAAAAATAAATATTCACTTGAGCATTAGAAGTCATACATAGGGCAAGGCCAATCATTTGGGCCAAAAAGTCCACCGATAACAGCTACTGCTCGGCCATGACCAGCATAATAAGGAGCACCACGACCCCGCCCACAACCACCAGCCCCTCTGCCACAAGATGCACCTGCAGGTCAAGCAATTCCACATCGATTACGCACACCATGAAATGAAAAATTGATATTGGAACAACTGAAACCAGAAAAAATATATATTATATGAATTATGGACATAACAATCAGAGGTAAATACAACTGGAAGGAAACGTTATGAAAAGAGAAAGAAGAAACTGCTCACCAATATCACATCACAGACCTTGTATTTGGACAGAGCCAATCTCCCTCCTGTTACTACATCTTCCCTGAAGAATCAAGCCGACCTCTACCCCTTCCACCACCCCATCCATGTCCTTTGTTGCATCGTCCTCAAATCCACCACCATCAACAGCTGTAGTTGGAACATCTACACCAGCATTACAACTCTTACTCTCTGCCATAAAAACACCAATTGTGCTCTCATGGAAATCCTTGTCATTAAACCATTCAACAGCAGCTAACGCAGCATGTGGATCCTCATAAGTAACCGTTGCATCACCTTTTAGCTCATTTGTCACTTTATAACCATACATTAGGTTGACCAGTTCGCTTATCTTTATATAAAATCAGCAAAAATATGATAATAAGTGGCAGATAACTAATACAGCCGCACACATTTTGTTTTTACATCAAAGCTTTATGAATACCTTTAGCAAGCCAATGCTTCCAAAATACTCGGCTAACATACTTTCATCAGTTCCCTTAGGTAAATTAGAAACATAGATGGAACCATTTGTAGGCTATCCTCTTCCTGAATTGCTTGCCATAGTTTTTTTACCTCATCAAAATCCTTCTCGAAAGTTCTAAACAAAATTAAATGCTTCGCTAAATTTATAATTAGAAATAAATGTAAAAAATGCTTAATTGATACTACATAGTGGCATTAACAGAAAATATTATAAAATTTATTAATATTACAACGAAATAAACACAGATAGATCTCACCTTAATTATTTTTCTTATTTTTTAGAGGAAAAAGAAAAGATTGAAGCTAAATTGAAATTTTAAACTAAATAAATTAAAAATGCTAAAATTTAAGATAATCGAGAAACATAGATGAAGATCTGAAGTGTAGAAATTAAAGGAAAGGAGACAAGGTATTCTCACTAGTAGTAGAGGCGTAGAGGTGTTGAAAGATCAAATATGTGAAAGTGATGACATTTTTTGTTCCTGATAAAATGAAGAGCAGAAATGTAGGAGAAGATGGAGTTGAGGGCAGAAATCGGTTTTAAGTTCCCAAACGTAAGAAGGAAAAATCAATGAAGAAAAGAAGTAAAAAGATTACCTCTTCAATCAATGGAAGGGAAACGTCGGAGAGGATGAAGCTTGATGAGGGCAGAAAAGGATTACCTCCCTTCCCACTACTGTTTCTCAGTCGTTGAAAGAAGCGAAAGAATGGTGAAACCCTAAACAAAATGAATTCTTACTCGAAAACTACAAGAAAATGTGAAAACGTACCTTTGGCTGGAAGAAGATGAAGGCGAATCGATTTGGTTTGATTTGGGGATATGAAATTGATGGGAAATTTTTGGGGATAAGAAGGCAGGCTATTTTGGTCTCAAAATGTGAAGAAGAAAACGATGAATAGCTATTCCAAGCTAAAACCCCTGAATACCTATTACAACTGCTGAGGGAATAAGGGTGTAATAGCAAAACCCCCGAATCAGTAAATGATGAACCAAACGGTGGAATAGGGCTGTAATTATTGTAGTGCGGGAATAGGCAAGGAATTGAATGGCTATTCATGCCAACCAAACATGCTGTTAAAATAATATTAATTTTCAAATAATTAATCTGAAATCAAATTCTCTAGTAGAATTCTAGTAGAAATGTAACTCTTCCACTTCTCAACCACCGATGACCAACCGCAGCCAGCCATCAGGATGCCGTCGTTGTAGTTGCCGGCACCGCCGTATCTGGGATGTAGGTGCGACACCCTTACGACACCCCGAGCTAGTTTGGCTACTACTGGTTCGCTTGGTCTAGCCACCAGTTGGACTGTCAGTACGGTTTCACATACCAGGCTTGGTTTGACCAGTTTTTAGGTCTTGGTCTCGGTTTTGGGTTCTCGGGCCCAATATACGATCTCAGGTCCAATTTTCAAGTTCAATTACCCATTTGGCCAATTGTTTAACTTGAAAATTAACTTCCAAAAATATCATATTAATTTTTATTTATTTGATTAATTTAATTTTACTTTATCAAAATAATTTTTTTTCAAAAATCACTTAGATTTTACAAATTAATTTTTCAAGAAAATTCTTTAATCAAATTTTCTAGTTGAACAATTCTTACAAACATCTGATTTAATGCCACATCAAATAAATAAACTTAATTAAATTATTCCCAAAGTCGTAGAATTTTCTTCTAATTCAAATTTATTCTGATCGAACTTTTGTTGAGCTAGCGGAGGGACCAATCAAGCATATAGAATTAGGCTCTAGTGATTACAATTATGTCCAGAAGCATAGTTCCGATAATTCACAATTACTTAATCACGGAGTTTGTCCACAAGAAGTACCATGATTGAAAACTCCTTATTTTATACTCTTTATGAAAGCAATTAATCCAACTATTTTATCTAATGACCTCGTGAAGTGTGTTTTACCCTCATATGATATCATTGATTCCTTGGAGTTAAATCCATTCACTCAATACAATCCTAGTTTATCTCATTGATAGTATTGTGTCTTTTTAATGATTATTATGATCACTGTCAACAAATGACTATGAAAACTTGCTCGTTCGAGAACAAGCAACCTATGGCCATGTTCCATATTTATCAATCCACATAATGCCAATGAGAGGATATCATTAACTCTTTAATTGAGCTATGAATCCCACTGTTTCTAGTAAAATCATGCCATACACAAGTCATGTACCCAACATACCAGCTATGGGCTCAATCATATTTAAAGCACATGAGTTGCATACGCATGGTTAATGTGTAACAGCCCGATTTTGGGCCTAGTCGGAACAGTGGTTTCAAGACCACAAATTCGACGAGGAAGAAAAATTATTTTTATTATATTTTTATGGTCTACGATTTTGAAGAATGATTTTATGAAAAATTTGTTCGAAAATTTCGACGTTTGGGTACTCAATATAGTAAAAAGGACTAAATTGTAAAAAGTGCAAAAGTTGAGTTCTACATGTTAAAAGTGTCCAGTTGTTATGAAATTTTAAATTAGAGGTCCTTAGATATAAATTAGACCATTTTTTAACTTGTTGGATAAAAATGAACATGAGATAAGTGAAATAAGATATTTTTAAGTTGGGGGCATTTTGGTCATTTAGTAATTAAAAGAATTAAAAAAGGCCAAAATAGACAAAAATTTGTCCATCTTCAAGCTTTGGCCGAATTTCACAAGGGGGGAAGCCATAGTTAGGGTTTTCAAGCTTCCAAGATCTATAGTAAGTGATTCCAAGCCCATTTTTAATGTTCTTTACGTTTTTTTAGAGTCCCGGTAACTTGATTTAGCTTATTCTAGCAATGATTTAACCTAGGGTTTATATTTGGAAAAATACCCATAGGTGAAATGTGTTTATTTTGATGTTTTATGGTAGAAAATGAAGCTTGAAATTATGTTAAACAACTTTTGTTAAGTGATATTAAGTGAAAACGAGTAAAACGATATAATCGGTAAAAATACCTAATGTTCATAAGTGTTAGAGTGGGAATTTGATGTTGCCATAGAAGGGAAAAATGTTCAGCATGCCATAATACATAAGAATAAGGGATGAAGTTTAATTTACGAGCTTTGGGGAAAAAAGTGTAAATATGCAAAAGTTTAGGGGCAAAATTGTAATTTTGCAAAAGTTTGAGTCAAGGACTATTTTGATAAATGTGAGTATTAAATAAGTCAAATGTGTTAGTATAGATCAAGAAAGAAGTGGAATCGACATTGATCAGAGAAAAGAAAAGATTAAAGACTAAATTGCTAAATTTTTATATTGTTGCACCAAAGTAAGTTACATGTAAATAATAGCAATATATTTTTATAAATTGTGAATTATATTTGATAAGTGAATTAATAATGAATGTGGAAGGAAAATTGTTCATGAATTATTCAAGTGATAAAGTGTTTAAAATAAAGTGTTAAATGTAAATTCCCGGTTGAACTTAGGAATATAAGTGGATACAAGTGACATGTCACTAGAGACCAGTGTTACAGTGTTACAGTGAGTCCCGGGTGCTGGGTGATCTAGCATGTGTTGCAGACACCTGACAGCTTGTGTGAACAAGCCCGTGGACATTTCCAGTGTTATTGATCAGTGGTAACTTCGGGTACATTTCAGTGGTAGCTACGGCTACATATCAGTGGTAGCTTTGGCTACATTTCAGTGCTAGCTACGGCTACGTATCAGTGGTAGCTTCGGCTACATATCAGTGTGGCACTTATGTGCCAATTCTCTACGTATCCGTGTATATTCCGAGTGTTCAACGGGAAATTGACTAAGTGAAAATACATGAGATCATGTAACGAATAAGGGCCAATTCTTCATTACTTTTGAAAAGTGCTGTGGAGAAGTGCTTTTGGAAAGTGCTTTTGAAAAGTTTGGTTTAAAATTTGAGTGTTTAGCATTGCTGTCAAAAAGTGCTTTTGAGAAATAAAATGTCCATTTTAGACATGTTATTATCAAGTAACAAATATGCATTTAATTAATATTTAAATTAGTTAATATTATTATATTTTAGTAAGAATATAAAAAAATTATTATAACTTGTTGTTAATATTTTAATATATGAAATATAAATTTTAAATATTTTTAAACAATAAATATTAATTATTTATAAAATTTAATTAGAGTATATAAACTCTATTTTAAATATTTAATTATAACCATTAAATATTTGTAATTAGTATTTTAAAAAATATTTTTTATTTTTAATTAATGATTTTGACACAATTGTAATTAAGCACCAATAAAAAAAATAAAAATACCATATTATTAGAGGGGTGAAAAAGTAATTAAGCACCAAAAGTGCTTTTGGGGGAGGAAAAGCTAAAATTTTTAGCTTCTCCTATTCAGCCAAAAGCAGCTTGTTCTTCACAGCTATTCAGCCAAAAACACTTCTGAAAAGTTAAAAATTTCAGCCAAAAGCAGCTTGTTCTTCACAGCTTTTCTTTCAAAAGTGCTTTTGGAGTCAGAAGTGCTTTTTTTAAGTAATGAAAAACTGGCCCTAAGTGTAATTGAATGATGAATATATGTGTGGAATTGAATTGAATAGTGATCGAAAGTGAAAAAGTGAAATTATGAAATAGTAGAATTAGCAACAAAATAGTTTTGGACAAAAACAGTTGTGTGACTTTGAAAAATCACCAAAAATGATGGAACTCTAATTAGAGAGTGAATAAGATATTAAATGAAAGATTAGTGAGTATATTTTTACATAAAAGAAACAAAGCAAGCAACAGAGTTATATATTTTGAAATATTTTATGTTTAGTGAGACAGGGTCAGAATGAGTTTGGAATCCCCTATTCTAACTTTGGAAAATTGTTAAAAATTGTAAAAAAATAATGATGAGCTAAATTTTATATGTTTAGAACCCTAAACGAGTCTATTTTCAAGTGAAATAAACGTAAGTACCATCTGAATTCTATACAGTGAGATAATTAATTTTTAGTGAAGAGAGGTCAGAACTGTAAAGCAGTGAAACATGGGAAAATTTAAAGAATAAACTATATTTATTGACTAAGCCAAAAATTCTGAAACTTTTATGGTAAGATTAGATGTGAATGTAGTTTCAGGGAAAATTAACAAATCATAATTTAGAGTTTTTTAGCTCTGAATAAAAATAATTTTGTGACTTTGACTCGGATAGATAGTTTTGAATATACATATGAGTGAATAGTAAAATTATAGAAAATGTTATTTATAAGAGTGTTATGTACATTAAGGATGTGGAATGGAGAGGAGGAGGAAAAATAAAATATATGAATGATTTGTATATAAATTGGTCATATGCCCAATTATATTTGATAAATGTTGAATTAGAAATGACATAATGTTTCATTTCAATTAGTTATTATGAATTGAATTGTAATTTCATATGGCTGAAACCAAACAATTATTTGTTAGTATTATGCATGACATAATGGATTATTCTATATATATATTCATGGTTGAATTATGATTGTTGAGAAAGATAGATAAATTGGAATGAAAGTTCAAATTGAGTAGAACGCAGGGTTGAGTACTTTCGTTCAGTGATAAAAACGAATTGACGAAAAATACAATGGATGGACCATGGTAATATGTGATATGTAATTCTGTGTAAGACCATAGCTGGGCTATAGCATCGGTATATGTTATATGATTATGTGTAAGACCATAGTTGGACTATGGCAACGAGAAAATAAGTACTCAATTCCGTAAGACATTCACTAATTTGACAAAGTTGGTAAGTGTTACAATGTGACATTACCAGATTCGACCATAACGTTTAGGCTGAGTTTGGGGTGTTACATAATAACTAACTCAAGATTTAGGTAAATCACACCATAAACGTCACAAGTGAATTAATTCACAAACGGATTTAGAATTAATTCATCTTTGGTCTAATCCAATGTCTCATCCTACCAATGAATACATCTATGTCTCTACTCATGGAGTCATTGCTCCAATAGCCAAGACTAGACATCTCCCCAATTGGAATTATAGACGACATAATGATCCTTCTCATATTTGAATCAATTGTTCACTTTGATTCTTTTACGGGATTACAGACTCATTTATAGCATCTACTGAAGTAAGTTATGTTTCTTGTAATGTAAACATTGTTTACAATGTCACTTATCTTCATTTTGAACTTTAGACAATCAATGAGCTAATATTTGCTTGTCACAATTTCACTATGCATGCAAAATATAAAAGACAAAAAATACAAAAGACATAATAGTAAAACGTGAAATTAACTTAATTAATTTATTCATCGTTCAAATAAATAGAAAATAGTTACATGTTTACTACAATATGGGCATATTTACCAACATAGAGTATATCTATAGTTTTTTCAAATAAAAGTTCAAGCATTAGTTGTTTTTCCCTATGTGTTCACAGTCTATAGTTTGACTATAGTTTTTAGAAATATCAGTCACTAAGTCAAGATCGACATCAGAGTCTCAGATTTAATTTCTTTAAAGAAAATCATTTTTCAAAATTTTATGGTATGGACTTTCTGAAAATACCCATTTTTAAGACATGCATGTAGACTCATTCAGAAATATACAGTTCAAGTTTTAAACTCGAGCTATGAAACCCTAGGGTAAAGTGAAAACCAAAATAGGAAAAAGGTGATTAAATACCTATGGTTTGTAAACCCTAGGGGTGACATAAGCAATTAATCCAAGGCCTTGTCTGATATTGTGTGGAAGAGATACACGGCTGTGTGTCCAAGCCGTGAAAAGCCTGAGACCGCGTGAGTAATGATAAATTTTCCTATAGTATGGACGCAGTCGTATGGTTGGATATGTAACAGACTGAGATCCTGTGATTAACGAAAGTCCCTAAGATTTATAGGTTCACATGGTCTGGTAGTCAACATGCCCATATGGGAGACCGTGTGGCCTTAAAACTACATGGTTTGCCAGCGATTCACTTGGTAAAGAACATACACCTTTCACCATAAGTTCGATCGATAACCCTCACGGTCAATTCTTATTTGATTCACTTAGATTCGATCCTTCAACGAAAAAACACACAATTTAACTGCTGGTATCAAGATTTTGGCATGATCAAAAAACGATTGATTAATCGAACAGAAAGATCAGTGTTACATATTTATACAACGGAAATACAAAATCAACTATTAAAATGAAGCGCACTTACCATCCTTTGGAAAAGATGATGGATGCTATTGACGACAAACTAAATGCTGATAGAAATCAATGAACGGAGAATGATTCTATAAGGGAAAATATTTGACAACACAAAATATGGAAATATGATGCAAGAACAAGGAAAAAGAAAGGGGAAAGAAATTCTATTAGGATTTTGAAAAGGGGTAAAATGAAAACCAAAATAGGAAAAAGGTGATTAAATACCTATGGTTCGTAAACCTTAGGGGCGACACAAGCAATTAATCCAAGGCCTAGCCGAAAATAACAATAAAAATGAGAAGGAAGGGGCTTGAACATAGGTCTCTAAGAAAGGTGCACTAACACTTAACCGTCAAGCGTATAATTCATTTCATGCTTAATCAGTCACCTAATCGCTAATATATCGGGGTCTGTCATTTTTTATATGTTTTATACTTATTTTAATAAAAATATAAAACAATATAAATTTCGGTAATCGAATATTTTGGTTTGGTTAATGTATGTGAAAAAAACTTCAGTTCGGTCAACGGTTAAAGATTTTTACATTTTGGGTAATTCGGTTCGATTATTAATCGAACCAAACGTTTGTACACCCTTAAGTAGCATTGTTGTTTGCCTTGCCAAAATCTAAACACTTATAATATTTTTTATTTTTTTATTTTTTAAATGATTTTTTATTTTAATATTTTTAAAAATTTCAAAATTGTTAAAATTTTTATATAATTAGAATTTCTTATTATTTAAAAAAAAGAAATTTCCAAATTCTGCCATGCGGTTAAGTTAATAATGTCAAAGGATTTCCACAAATTGATTACTTAAATTCGATTAAAGGCTCAATAAATTATTGAATTACTTTTAAGGTACCTTTTTATATAATAAGCCTATTGATATTTTTGCTTATGTGTTAGTGTAACAGCCCAAAATTTCTAATTTCATTATTGTGAAAATATGACACAAATATTTATTTGCTTTAGTGGTTAAGTGTGCTGGGTGTATATATGAGGTCCCAAGTTTAAACCTTAACTTAGACAAATTTTGGTATTTTTATGAATAAAGCCTTATCTCTGGTTAGTAGGGTTATAGTTAAAAGTTGGTAAAAATATATTAGAATTGGCCTGCTGGTCTGGTGGCTAAGGTGTTTATTGGCGGGTGGGAGGTCTGGAGTTCAATTCCCCGCACAAGAAAGGGAATTATTTTTGTTGCTTGGCCGTGTGGCGTGGTGGAGTCCTCGTCAAATTGAAATTTCGAGTAGTGGAGTTGTTGTTGGAGGGAATTAAGGAGATGAGTTGCTAGATTTTTAGGCATTATCTTTTTGTTTTTTTTTTTCGAATTTCAGAATCTTTTCCACCTTTCTGATATTTTCTCTCTTCTCCCCCAGTCTCAATTTTTGGTTTTCCTCTTTTTTCTAAATAATAAATCATTGCTGCTAAATTTCCTTTGAATTCCCCTTCTGTTTTTGTTGTCTTTCTTCATCTTTTCCCCTTTGTGCAAGCGTGTAATTGTGTTGTATGGTAAGTTTCCGTTTTATTAAACTCGAATGTTACTCTGGATAAGGGACTAAAGGGTGTTTTGTTGACTTTTTAGGAGTTGATTTGACTTGAAGTGGTGATCGTTTGGTAAGCGTATATGGTGTTCATTTTCTTGTGTTGTTTGGGCGAGTGGTTTTGCCTTTGAATTCATTATTAACTTTGTTGAACTCTTCATTAATGAGGAATGATTATTTTTATAGCAGTGAATCGTTTCGGTTGCTATCTCCCTCGTGTTGAGTAGTGGTGGAATTGTGCGAAGTTAGAAGGTTTTTGGTGATCTCAGGATTGCGTAAGCAGCGAAAACGATACAGGTGTGTACCCGAAAAGCAAAAAATGGTATTTGGTGAAAAGTCGAAATTGCTTGTAGTCAAGAAATAAGATAAATAAGAGAAAATGATGCGAAAAATTGTAGAGAAAGGAAATAAGGGTGTTATAATCTTGGAAATCAACATTCTGCATGAAAATAGTTTTGGATAGCAGCAGTAGTCTAACTTTAAAAAATCATCAAAATAATGGAAATTGAGTTAGAGGTGAATAAAATATGAAATTAAATTTTATTGAGTCTAGTTTCTCATGGAAGAAACAGAGTAAGGAATGAAATTGTAAATTATAAGATATAATAAAGTTTGTGAGACA
The DNA here is from genome assembly GCF_007990345.1 of Gossypium hirsutum. Classification (NCBI taxonomy): domain Eukaryota; kingdom Viridiplantae; phylum Streptophyta; class Magnoliopsida; order Malvales; family Malvaceae; genus Gossypium; species Gossypium hirsutum. Next base: position 37,379,240 of record NC_053440.1, read on the forward strand.
AGGTCAAAATGAATTCGTGTTTCTCTGTTCTGGCTTTGGAAAATCATCAAAAATTGTAAAAAAAATAAGGGGCTTAAATTTATAATTTTAAATCCTTAATGAGTCTATTTTCAAGAGAAGCAAACAGAAACATCATCCAAATTTCGTACTATGAGATAAATAATTTTTAGTAAGGAAAGGTTGAAGCTGTAAAACAGCAGAATAGGGATAATTTTGAAGATTTTACCGTACTTATTTGATAAGCTATAAATTATGAGAAATTTATGGTAGAAAGGTATTTGAGACTAGTTTCGAAAACATCAATCGGATCTTAATTTGGAATTTTATAGCTCAAGATATAAATAATTTAGTGATAATGACTCAAGTAGACAGCACTGAATGATCGTATAAGTAAATAGTGAAAACATATATGAATATTTAGCTAGCATGGGTTACATTAAAAATGGATCATACGACCAAGGACAATTTGGGCCGAGTGAGTCACACGATCACACACGGGCATGTGAGCCCATTATTACCGAAATGATTCTAAGGTTGCACAAGTTGCCCAAGTCGACTATGAACCTATTGTAAGGTCGGTAAGCGCTACTTAAACCCCTAAAAGTGTGAAATTGACTGAATGATATTTGTACGGAGCATGTTAATATTTGACCTGAATATATATACCTGGAATTGCATAATAGCATATCATCCATGGTATGTTGCATTGCATTGGGTTGGGGGTTGTTATTCGGAGGAAGTGTACTGAAAGGATTTAAGCCTGATTTACTAGTAGCTCAGCTACAAACTACTATTTTGTGCCGCATTCGGTACTACTTGGAGTGTAGGGATGGGTGGGTTGATTATATCCCCACATGGAGTGTAGGATTAGACGGAGATGGTGTGTAGAGGCTGGATGGGTAGGATTTTACTACTGCATAACTGTTACTGCTACTGATACTATGATGGGCTAAGGCCCTACTGCATTTTTGACACTGTACTAAGATGGGCTTAGGCCCAAGACTGTTCAACTGTGCACTGTGAATACTGATTGTTTGTTTGTTTATGCAGGATTACACACTATATTTACGTAAACTCACCCTTTTTGTTTAATGTGCACAGGTAATCCCCAGACTTAGACGGATCGGTGCGACGGAGGACTTAGCGATGAGCACAGTAATTTTTGGACTACATGGTTTTCAATTTATGATTTATGATTTTATTATTATTGATTATTTGGGTTGTAATTTAAGGACTCTCTGAGACTTTGGTTTTAAATTTTGGGTTTTTATTTATTTAGTTTACTTTATGGATTTATACTTGCTGGTCGTAGGAAATATGGTTTTTAAAATGTTAATATATTTTCTAAACGCATGATCACTTAGACTGTTTTGATAAAGCTTCCGCAATGAGGTATGTTTCAAAACAAATGTATTAAATGAATAAAGGTGACTTCTTAAGTTCTAACAAAGGTTTACTAAAGATAATAACATTGAATGTTTTCATCGTAACAACAAGGTTTCAAAAACACTATCGTGTGACATTGCTAGATACGACCATAACGTCTAGGCTGGGTTTGGGTTGTTACAGTTAGTGATGACTAAAGAAGAAGTAGTGAAGAAAATGATGGTAAGAAAATGATTAGTGGATTCAAGTGTTGAGAAAGAGTAGTGAAGCATTAATTGTAAGTCTTAGTGCATCAAAAGGTAAGTACCTTTATATTTTCTAACTTTTCATTAATGTTATAATTATTATTTATAATTAATTAAGTTAATAAATTGTGAAGTGGTATATGTGTGTAATGATAACTTGAAACCATCGCTTAAAAGTGCTAAAAGAAAAAAATAAAAAAAAAAACTCAATTTTGTTACTTATTACAAAACTTGGTTTAAATTATGTGAAAAATGAAATAAGAAATTCTTAACATCTAAGGCCATGATATAAATGCAAAAAAATACGATCAGAAGTAAAAAAAATGACCAAATTCCAAGAATTACTAAAGTGTGAAATTACAATACAATTGAATGGAATAGCAGTAAAAATGGAAGTTGAATCAATAGATAGACAAATTATATAACATCCTTCACCTGTCTTGACGTACGATATGATTGGGAAGTGTTATCGAAGTACATCCAAACCATAGTTAAAATTTTATTTTATTAAAATATCATTTGACAACCTTATAAATTTTCTTTAAAATAATTCTCAATTTTCAATAAAGTGTAAAATAAAATTTTGAAATAATTTTGGGTCATTAAAAACATGTTAGGACTCATTTAGTTCAAAAACCAAATGTTTGAGGCTCATTGACTTAAAATAGAGTCACTTGAGTTGAGGGAAATAAAATTTTTATCAAACTTGAAACTTTAAAACATTTTAATAAAAGCATTGATCCAAGTTATGATCAATTAAAAGGCTTTAGATAAAATTTAAAACCATTTTGGAGATGCTCGAGGGTGGTTGAAGGTGCTTGGGACTCAAAACGGACCTTGGAAAGTCAAAATGACTCAAAACAGTGTAGTTTCTTGAGTTTAGGGCACTTATCATAGTAGATGTGCCTAGATGTACCGATTCAAGTGCTCCAGGCAACACATTGAGGAATTATGCCTCACTTGTTCCTATACCTCTAAGCTCAAGTTTCAAAGCCACGTTTCTTGGAGCAAAAAATTGCCCTAAAACACCCCTTTTTCATATTCAAACTTCACCATAACAAAAACAAAGCTTTGGGATCTTCAAAGTCACATTTTATTGGCCAAAAATAAACATTAAAATACCTCCAAATGAGTTATTTATAAAACACATTTCAAGATTAACAAATTTCTTTTTAAAACTTAACATAAAACATAGTCAAATGGAAAAAAAACTTGTCAAGCATGCATGATTGTTGCAAACATTGTAAAATGCATATAAACTCTTCAAAACTAAGTTCCAAGGTTAAACAAGGTCATGCATACCACCATTTCAAAACCATAGCAAATTGGCTGAAGCCATCCTAATCATGTTCAAAAGTGGAAATTATTAACACAACCCTTACAAATTATTGAAGTATGAAACAAAAGTGTATGCATTGTTTAAGACCTTTCTAATACAAAACACTAAGAATTATTATACGAATATAATGATTTTATACCTGTAACACCCTATGTAACACCCCAAACTCGGCCTAGAAGTTAGGCCCAAATCTGGCGTGTCACATTGAAGTATTTTTTGAAAACCATGTTTTCATTAGAAACCCTTCTTGAAATTACAAACTTCCTGCCATTTAAAACTTGTACAAAACCTCAGTTTGCGTTTGATTATTTTCAATCGAGGTTTATTAAATAAAAGTTGTTACCTTCAAACCTTATTGTTGATGAAGCTTAATTTAAAACAAATGATTTACGAAAACGTGATATTTTAGAAATTGAGTTGCGAAAACATAGTGTTAGAAAACAGTTATTGTTTTGGAAAATCGTGTTCTACTTCTAGCAAATATAAATCACAATCACATCAAATCCCAAATTTAAAATCCAAAAATTATAGAGGTCTTATTACAACCCGAATCAAAATCAAATTGCTTAAGTAAATGAGCAAAACAGAATAAAACATGTGCAGTTGTGTGGCCCTCTCCGAGTCCCTCATAGCTCTGAACCGTCTAACGCTGGGTATTACCTGAAAGGCTAAAAACGGGGTGAGTTTATGAAAACTCAGTGTGTAATCCCCTTATTAAAGAAATAGAATCAGTCTAGGCCTGAGCCCTTAACAGTAACAGTATCAGTGTGGGCCTTACCCCATTACAGTAACGGTGGCAAATGGCCTTAGCCTTCATCAGCCTCGGTTGGGCCGGAGCCCAAATTAAATGGCACATATCACATATATATGGGCCTAAGCCCATCTCAATATCAGACTCAGTATATGCAATGCATAAATACCCATACCAACCCTGCACTCTATCCCTTGTCCAACCCTACACTATTGTGGGGATTAAATCAACTCACCCATCCCTACACTCCTTATGTAGCACCAGTTGTGGCACTAACCAATATTGCAGCAGAGCTGCCAATCACATAATCAGCTTATAGCCATAGGTGGGTCCACATTCGTCTCATGCGACCCATGCGACCCTCACATATCAATCACTTCCTCTAATACAAGATCCCAACCTCATACAGTATGTCGCGTATGCAGTATGCCATGCTCAAAATCAGTCATATTATTAACAGTTAAGTCAATCAAACCATACCACAATTCAGTCATTTACCCTCCAGGGGCATTACTGCCATTTTACTCTTCAGAGGTAATTTAGTCATTTTTTGACCTCTCAAAAGGTCTACAGTCACCTCGAGCGACACAGATAACCTAAATGGTCATAACAGTGTAAATGGGCCCAAGACATATTCAGCCCAAGTGGGCCCACACACTCGTGTGTTCTATTTAGCCCAAATTCAGTCATGATCATGTGAACTCCATAGCCTAGTCCAGTATTTGCCATTTAATGTGGATTTAATTCGTGTAGGGCCCAGGACCTATTGGGCCCACACGACCCATTTTAGTCAAACGAGGCCCATAATGACCCAAGAGCACGAGAACGCTCGTGGTGGCATCTACAGTCTAACACCATGTTTCATGGGCTTGGTTCACCACACGAGTGTTCGCACGCCCATATGGCCTCAGTCACCGTATTTCTGGTTTTTTGGCTTTTTGGCTTTTGCCGATTCACAGAAGAGACAGTGTGATTACACATACTCTTTTGGCTTTACTACAGTAATGATTTATGGTGTACAGATACACACCTGATTGCGAAATGTGAGAAAGACCCACGAGAACTCCAACCTACATTCAATCAAGGCAATCTATGAATTACTTGTCAAACGGGTTAATCGAATCCCAACCAACTTATCAAAAACAACCTCTATCGAAAAATACTTGTCCAGCAGATTACCTCTCCCTTGATTAGATTAGTCGGTTGTGGTTGCCCACTTGATCCAGAGATTAGTGCAGCCACCTTATCGCACCCCAGCAGAAAATCCTGAGCAATTGACACTTTACGCTGCTTAAATTTAGGGGCAGGGGCTACGTGCCCATTCTCAACTGGCACCATTCCTGATCTTCCCTCAGAATGGCTACTATTCGCCACCATTGATATCTCTTTACGCAACATATTATCGAAAACCTCTATTTCCCTTCTAGAGATTTTAGAACCCAAAATTGATGATGATGGGATCGGTTGGAGTAATTCAGGTATATTTGGTCAAACACAATAGGGAAAGATGATAAACTGAACGTACACAAAAAGCCTTATGAAGAATTCAGCTATGATTGGAAGAGAGTGGGAAGTAGAGAAGAAGAAGATGGATAGTAGGTTCAGTTTAGATGGGATGGCAAGAGGAGAAGGATTTAGAAGGAAAAGAAGAAGTAGAACCAAGAGTGAGAGAGGAAAGGGATTTCAGCAAAGCAAAGAAAGAAAAAGAAACCAAAAAGAAAGTTACCAATTCAGAAAATGTAGAAAGGAACGAAATAGTAGCAATTTTTGTAACATCTTGATTTTGGTTCTAGTCGGAACATTGGTTTTGGGACCACAAATCCGATGAGGAAAAAAATTTATTTTATTATATTTTTATGGTTTACGATTTCACAAAATGATTTCGTGAAAATTTCGTTCAAAAATTTCAACGTTTGGGCACTCAATTTAGTCAAAAGGACTAAATTGTAAAAAGTGCAAAAGTTGAGTTCTACATGTTAGTGGTGTCCAATTGTTATGAAATTTTAAATTGGAGGTCCTTATATGGTAATTAGACCATTGGTTAATTTGGTAGACAAAAATGGACATGGTTAGGCATGTTTCCAAAGTTTTTCATTAAGGGCATTTTGGTCATTTAGTTATTAAAATGAATTAAAAACAAAATTAAAAGCCAATTTTTGTCCATCTTCAACCCCATGGCCGAATTTCACAAGAAGAAACCATGAATAGGGTTTTTCAAGCTTTCAAGCTTGATTGTAAGTCTATTCAGCCCCATTTTTAATGTTCTTTACGTTTTTAGAATCCCGATAGCTTAATTTAGCTTATTCTAGCAATAATTTAACCTAGGGTTCATATTTGGAAAAATACCCATATGTGAAATATGTTTATTTTGATGTTTTATGGTAGAATATGAAGGTATAAATTATGTTAAACAACTTTTTCTAGTCGATTTTAAGTGAAAACGAGTATATTGACATAATCGGCAAAAATACCTAATGTTCATAAGTAAGTGTTAGAGTAAGAATTTGATGTTGTCATAGAAGGGAAAAATGTTCAGCATGTTATAAAACATAAGAATAAGAGATGAAGTTTAATTTCCAAGCTTTGGGGCAAAAGTGTAATTATGTAAAAGTTTAGGGGTAAAATTGTAATTTTGTCAAAGCTAGAGTCTAGGACTGTTTTGATGAATGTGGGTATTAAATAATCTAAATTTTCAATTATAGATCACGAGGAACGAAATCCGGAGCTAGATTGGGGAAAGAAAAAGATTGAGGACTAAAGTGTTAGATTTGATCACATTTTTGTATTGAGGTAAGTTTACAGTAAATAAATGCAATATTTTGATAATTATTATTAATGCTGTTATTTTTTAGCAATCATGTATTTATTTCATGAAAATATCTAATGTTAACTCAAGTAAAGATGACATAGAATTAGTGTTAAAAGGCCCCGTTGAAACATAGGAAATGTATCGGATATAAATGTCATGCCATTAAGAGGCCATGTCTAGGACATGGCATTGGCATTATTGAGACTATGAGAGGTCCCATGTAAAACCATGCCTGGGACATGGCGTTGGCACCGAGATGAGAGGTCCCATTAAGACCATGTCTGGGACATGGCGTTGGCACCGATATGTGAGGCCCCCTGTAAGACCATATCTGGGACATCGCATGGACACCTATATGAGAACTCCCATGTAAGATCATATCTGGGATGTGTCATTGGCAGTACAAGAAACATCTCATGTAAGACTATATCTGGGACATAGCTTACGCATGTTATATTCAGACAGGAGACCCTAGTATCCTTAGTATTCCAAGTGATTCAACGTGCTAGTAAATAGACGATGTTACATGAAAGTTCAGGTAAAAGTCTAATAGACAGGTGAGTTAATAAGATTAAGAGTATCTTAGTTTCAGTTGAGAAAAGAAATTTTAGCAATGAAGGAGTAAGTTAAGCAAGTAAGTAAGTAAACGAGTAAGAGAGTAAGTAAAGAAGAAAGTAAAGATCTTAATGCTTAATGAAAATTTATGAATATAATTGTTTATTATAAATGTTGTTATTTATTTGCTTGTAAACTTACTAAGCTTTATGCTTACTTCTTTTATTTCTTTTTCTTTCATATAGTATTATCAAGCATAGTCGGGATCTTGAAGACGTCGGAGAGCGTTCACATTATCAACCACCACAACTCAGTATTTTAAGATGATAAATGTTTTGAGTTATGGCATGTATAGGGACTTGGTCATTTTAATTGTATATTCTTAAGATATGAACAAAAGATGATATGTAAATATTTGATCATCAATAGTTATTAAAATGGCTAAGTATGAAGGTGTTTGTTGTTATAAATGTGTAGGTGCTAAATTATGCATAGAAATCATGAAAAAGTAAAAATTGGTAGTAAATCAATTTTGAGACAACAATAGTGACGTGATTTTGAAAAATCACCAAGGATAGTAGAAAATGAATTAGAGGTGTTTGTCTCGGGTAAGGGGTGTTTCATTTTCTTGGTATCAGAGCAGGTTTAGCTGGTTCTCATAATATTCAATATGAGTAAGAGTCTAGCTATACATGTCATACTTGTATTTTGATAGTGTGACGACTCCTGACGATTTTAAAATGTTTTCTTTTATAGTTATGGATCCCGAACGAGCTAGTACAGATGTTGTAGAGAGTAATGCGCCCGATTCCGCAGAAGGGATGGTGCCACAAAATGTTAGTGAAAGGCCCGTTACAGTTAGTCGGGGAGGAGGGGCTCGAGAAGCCTTCTTCCAAGCTATGAATGATTGGTTTACCAAGTTCGTTCGTACGAATTCAGCTGTTAGACCTCCACCCCCTCGTGATTCATAGATTCCCCATGTAGTTTCTCCAGCCGCAAGTATAGTTATTAGGGAAAAGCCACCAGTTGATAAGATCAGAAAATAAGGGGCTGAAGAGTTACAGGCTACTAAAGATGATGATGCAGAGAGAGCAAGATTTTGGCTTGAGAATACTATTGGAGTCTTTGATGAGTTATCCTGTACACCTGAGGAATGCATGAAGTGTGTTGTTTCACTTCTCAGAGATTCAGCCTATCATTGGTGGAAGAATCTTGTATCAATTGTACCAAGTGAGAGAGTTACTTAGGATTTCTTTCAGGAGGAGTTCCATAAAAAGTATATCAGTCAGAGGTTTATTGACCAAAAAAGAAAAGAATTCTTTGAGTTAAAGTAGGGTAAGATGACTGTTACTGAGTATGAACGTGAATTTGTCAGACTCAGCAAGTATGCTCGAGAGTGTGTATCTACAGAAGCTATTATGTGCAAAATATTTGAGGATGGACTTAATGATGAAATCTGACTGTCAGTTGGTGTTCTAGATATAAAAGAGTTTGTTGTTCTGGTTGAGAGAGCTTGTAAAGCAGAGGATATGTTAAAAGAAAATGAAAAGGTCAAAGTTGAAATTGAAGCGCAAGACACGAAGAAAAGGCAGATAAGCAGATCATTTCAGTTTACTTCCAAGGGGCCTAGGGAGTTCCCTAGTGGATCAAATTTCTCAGCCAGATATTCTAGTCGAAACAGAGGCAGAAGATTTGAGGGTTCTAGAGCTCAAACTACTATAATTGCAAGTACGGGTAGTACTCGACCCACTAGGCCAGAATGTGCCCAATGCGGTAGACGTCATCCTGGAGAGTGTAGAGCAAATGAAAATGCCTGTTTCAAATGTGGTGCACCAGATCACTTTATTCAGGATTGTCTCAAAACAACTAAAAGAGAAGTAATACTGAGTGCGAGATCAGGAAATGCTTCTACTAGAGGTAGATCACAGAGGAACCCGGGAGTTGGAGCAAGTAACAGGGGTACGTCTAGAGACTCAGTAGCTAGATCAGATGTTAGAGCACCTGCAAGAACATATGCTATTCGTGCTCGGGAAGAGGTATTCTCCCCTGATGTGATTACGGGTACATTTTCTCTCTATAATACTAGTCTTATTACTTTGATTGATCCGGATTCGACCTATTCTTATGTTTGCATGAAATTGATGCCTAGTATGAACATGCCCATAGAAGCTATCAAATTTGTGATTAAAGTATCAAATCCATTAGGCCAGTATGTGTTAGTAGACAAAGTATGTAAAAATTGCCCTTCGATGATTAGAGGTCACTGTTTTTCGGTCGATCTCATGCTATTTTCGTTTGATGAGTTTGATGTGATTCTTGGTATGGATTGGTTGACTGCCCATGATGTGATAGTGAATTGCGGAAAGAAATACATTGAGTTGAAATGTGAAAATGGTGATATTATCCGGGTTGATTTAGATGAGTCAGATGGTTCTCTCTCTATGATTTCTGTTATGTCTGCTCAGAAATGTTTGAGAAAATGGTGTGAACTTATCTTGCTTTTATGTTAAACACTAAAGATCCAGAATTGAAAATTGAATCAGTGCTAGTGCTACGTGAGTAGTTAGATGTGTTTCCGAAAGAATTGTCAGGTTTGCCTCCTATTAGAGAAGTTGAATTTGGTATTGAGTTGATTCCAGGTACAACTCCTATTTCTATTGCTTCTTATAGAATGGCCCTGTTGTAAGGTCTAGTTGTTCTCCGTGGGGTGTACCAGTGCTTTCTGTGAAAAAGAAAGATGATTCGATGAGGTTGTGTATAAATTATCGTAAGCTTAACAAAGTAACAATAAAGAATAAATATCCACTGCCTAGAATTGATGATCTGTTTGACCAGTTGAAAGGAGCTACTGTGTTTTCCAAGATAGACTTGAGATCCAGTTATTATCATTTGTGAGTTAAAGAGTCAGATGTTTCGAAGACTGCTTTCCGGACTAGGTATGGTCACTATGAGTTTCTTGTGGTGCCATTTGGATTGACTAATGCTCCTGCTATTTTTATGGACTTAATGAATCGAATTTCCAGACCTTAGATAAATTTGTAGTTGTGTTCATTGATGATATTCTGATTTATTCTCATGATGAGATTGAACATGTCAAGCATTTGAGAACCGTTTTACAGATTTTTAGAGATAATAAGCTTTATGCCAAGTTTACTAAAAGTGAGTTCTGGCTTCTGGAAGTTGGATTCCTTGGACACATTGTCTCAGGCGATGGTATTAAAGTTGATCTGAGTAAAATTTCAGCAATTATTAATTGGAAGCCTCCTAGAAATTTATCAGAGGTTAGAAGCTTTCTTGGATTAGCTGGTTATTACCGATGATTTGTAAGGGGATTTTCCATGATAGCTACACCTTTAACAAGGTTGTTGCAGAAAGATGTCAAGTTTGAATGGATAGAAAAGTGTCAGCAGAGTTTTGACAAGTTAAAGGCATTGTTGACTGAAGCTCCTGTTTTAGTAAAGCCAGAACCAGGTAAAGAATTTGTGATTTACAGTGATGCATCCTTGAATGGATTGGGTTGTGTACTTATGCAGGAAGATAAACTAATCGCATATGCTTCCAAACAGATAAAGCCACATGATAAAAACTATCCGACGCACGACTTAGAGCTGGCCGCCATTGTATTTACGTTGAAGATCTAGAGACATCATTTGTATGGTGAGAAGTGCCGAATATTTACTGACCATAAAAGTTTGAAGTACTTGATAACTCAGAAAGATTTGAACTTGAGGCAAAGAAGATGGTTAGAATTGATTAAAGATTACGAGTTAGTGATTGACTACCACCCAGGTAAGGCAAATGTTGTTGCTGATGCCTTGAGTAGAAAATCTTTATTTGCATTGAGAGCTTTGAATACCAGTTTAGCTTTATCAGATGACGGTTCCATTTTAACTGAGTTGAGGGCTAAACCGATATTTCTTGAAGAAATTTATGAAGCTCAGAAAAATGAAAGTGAGTTGCAAGCTAAAAGAGCTCAATGCAAGCTGGTGTATAGTCAGATTTTCAGATTGGTTCTAATGGTTGTTTGATGTTTAGAGACAGAGTATGTGTGCCAAATAATGATGAGCTTATTCAGAAGATATTACAGGAAGCACATAGCAGTTCTCTGTCTACTCATCCAGGTAGTACAAAGATGTATAATGATTTAAAGAAAATGTACTGGTGGGCAAGAATGAAAAGAAATATTTTAGAATTTGTTTCTAGATGTTTAATTTGTCAGCAGGTAAAGGCCGAACATTAGGTACCTTCATGTTTATTGCATCCTGTGTTAGTTCCTGAGTGGAAATGGGATTGAGTTACCATGGATTTTGCAGCAGGATTACCGTTGACACCGAAAAAGAAAGATGCAATACGGGTTGTAATTGATAAGCTAACGAAGTCAGCTCATTTTATTTCAGTTTGTATGGATTATTCACTTGACAAGTTGGCTGAATTGTATGTTTCAGAGATATTTAGACTACATGGGGTACCGTTATCGATTATCTCAGACAGAGATCTGAGATTTACTTTGTGATTTTGGAGAAAATTACAGGAAGCTTTTGGTATAGAACTGAGTTTTAGCACGACTTTCCATCCTCAGACTGATGGTCAGTCAGAAAGAGTTATTCGCTTCTTTAAGATATGCCTAGATGTTGTGTTTTAGAATTTCAAGGTAGTTGGGAGAAATATTTTCCGTTGGTAGAGTTTGTCTATAATAATAGTTATCAGTCGAGTTTGAAAATGGCACCTTATGAAGCTTTGTATGGACGTAAATGTCGAACACCTTTGTATTGGACAGAACTTAAGGAAAATTAGATTTACGGGGTTGATTTAGTCAAAGAAACAGAAAAAGTAAAAGTTATCAGAGATTGTTTCAAAACAGCTTCAGACAGAAAAAAATCTTGTGTAGATTTAAAAAGAAAAGAGATCGAGTATCAAGTTGGTGACAAAGTGTTTTTGAAAGTATCCCCGTGGAAGAAAATTTTTAGATTTGGCAAGAAAGGCAAACTAAATCCACGTTTCATTGGACCGTTCGAGGTGACTGAAAAAAATTAGGCCCTTAGCATATCGGTTAGCTTTGCCAACTGAGTTAGAGAAGATTTATAATGTATTCCATGTGTCTATGTTACGTCGTTACCATTCTGATCCATCACATGTGATCTCACCGACAGAGGTTAAGATTCAGCCAGACATGACTTATGTTGAAGAACCGGTAAAGATTCTTGATCAAGAGATTAAGCAACTAAGGAACAAGAGTATTGCACTTGAGAAGGTGTTATGGAATAGACATGGGGTTGATGAGGCTACATGGGAGCCCAAAGAGGCTATGTGAAAACAGTACCCAAATCTCTTCGCAGGTAAGATTTTCGGGGACGAAAATCCCTAAAGGGGGCAGAAATGTAACATCCTGATTTTGGGTCTAGTAGAAACAGTGGTATCGGGAACACAAATCCGATGAGAAAAAAAAATTGTTTTATTATATTTTTATGGTCTACGATTTCACAAAATGATTTCGTGAAAATTTCGTTCAAAAATTTCGACGTTTGGGCACTCAATTTAGTCAAAAGGACTAAATTATAAAAAGTGCAAAAGTGGAGTTCTACATGTTAGTGGTGTCCAATTGTTATGAAATTTTAAATTGGAGGTCCTTATATGGTAATTAGACCATTGGTTAATTTGATAGACAAAAATGGACATGGTTAGGCATGTTTCCGAAGTTTTTCATTAAGGGCATTTTGGTCATTTAGTTATTAAAATGAATTAAAAACAAAATTAAAAGCCAATTTTTGTCCATCTTCAACCCCATGGTCAAATTTCACAAGAGGAAACCATGAATAGGGTTTTTCAAGCTTTCAAGCTTGATTGTAAGTCTGTTCGAGCCCCGTTTTTAATGTTCATTACGTTTTTGAAATCCCGGTAGCTTAATTTAGCTTATTCTAGCAATAATTTAACCTAGGGTTCATATTTGGAAAAATACCCATAGGTGAAATATGTTTATTTTGATGTTTTATGGTAGAATATGAAGCTATAAATTATGTTAAACAACTTTTTCTAGTCGATTTTAAGTGAAAACAAGTATATTGACATAATCGGCAAAAATACCTAATGTTCATATGTGTTAGAGCAAGAATTTGATGTTGTCATAGAAGGGAAAAATGTTCAGCATGTTATAAAACATAAGAATAAGAGATGAAGTTTAATTTCCGAGCTTTGGGGAAAAAGTGTAATTATGTAAAAGTTTAGGGGCAAAATTATAATTTTGTCAAAGTTAGAGTCGAGGACTGTTTTGATGAATGTGGGTATTAAATAAGCTAAATTTTCAATTATAGATCACGAAGAACAAAATCCGGAGCTAGACTGGGGAAAGAAAAAGATTGAGGACTAAAGTGTTAGATTTGATCACATTTTTGTACTGATGTAAGTTTACAGTAAATAAATGCAAGATTTTGATAATTATTATTAATGTTGTTATTTTTCAGCAATTGTGTATTTATTTCATGAAAATATCTAATGTTAACTCAAGTATGAGATGACTGAGAATCAGTGTTAAAAGGCCTCGTTGAAACATGGGGAATCTATCGGATACAAATGTCATGACATTAAGAGGATGAGATCTCATATAAGACCATGTCTGGGACATGGCATTGCCATCATTGAGATAATGAGAGGTCCCATGTAAGACCATGTCTCAGACATGGCGTTGGCACTGAGATGAGAGGTCCCATGTAAGACCATGTCTGGGACATGGCGTTGGCACCGATATGTGAGGTCCCCCGTAAGACCATATCTGGGACATCGCATGGGCACCTATATGAGAACTCCCATGTAAGACCATATCTGGGATGTGGCATTGGAAGTACAAGAAACATCTCATGTAAGACTATATTTGGGACATAGCTTTGGCATGTTATATTCAGACAGGAGACCCTAGTATCCTTAGTATTCCAAGTGATTCAACGGGCTAGTAAATAGACGATGTTACATGAAAGTTCAGGTAAAAGCCTAATAGACAAGTTCAGGTGAGTTAATAAGATTAAGAGTATCTTAGTAAGTTAAGCAAGCAAGTAAGTAAACGAGTAAGAGAGTAAGTAAAGAAGAAAGTAAAGATCTTAATGCTTAATGAAAATTTATGAATATAATTGTTTATCATAAATGTTGTTATTTATTTACTTGTAAACTAACTAAGCTTTATGCTTACTTCTTTTATTTCTTTTTCTTTCATATAGTATTATCAAGCATAGTCGGGATCTTGAGGACGTCGGAGAGCGTTCACACTATCAACCACCACAACTCGGTATTTTGAGACGATAAATGTTTGGAGCTATGGGATGTATAGGGACTTGGTCATTTCGATTGTATATTCTTAAGATATGAGCAAAAGATGATATGTAAATAATTGATGATGAATAGTTATTAAAATGGCTAAGTATGAAGGTTTTTGTTGTTATAAATTTCTAGGTGCTAAATTATGCATAAAAATCATGAAAAAGTAAAAATTGGTAGTAAATCAGTTTTGAGACAGCAGTAGTGATGTGATTTTGAAAAATCACCAAGGATAGTAGAAAATGAATTAGAGGGTGAATGAGATAAATAATTAAATCTTATTGAGTCTATTTTCATAGAAAAATAACGGTGTAGACAAAGGAATTATGTATTCTAAGATATTTTCATTTTAGTTAGACAAGGTTAAAGTGGTTTACGGAATCCCTTATTCTGACTTTGGAAAATAATTAAAAATTATAAAAAAATATTTATGAGTTTTAATTTATATGTCTAGATTCCTTATTGAGTCTATTTTCTTTAGAAACAAGTGAGAACACTATATGAAGTCTGTACAATGAGATAATTGAATTTTAGTGACGAGAGGTCAGGATAGTCGATCAGTGAAACATGTGACACTTTAACTAATAAACTGTACTAATTGGCTGAACCAAAAATTCTGAAAAATTTATGGTAAAAAGATATATGATTCTAGTTTCAGGGAAAATTTACAAATCTAAATTTCAAGTAACACCTCATGCTCGACTCTAGCAAAGGTCTCGGGTAAGGGGTGTTTAAATTTTGGTCACCTCAATAGCTAAAATGTAAAACCTAAAAGAAACCCCGAACGGTAAAAACCGAAAGAAAAATTTGGCACTCTCCTCTAACACCCCACAAAACTGAACAAAGAAATGCCTAGTCCTGAAAATGCTCCATTCCTTTCCCTTAGCTGAATTTCACTAAGCCTTAGAGTCCCAATCAGCCACAACACCCTACCAACCTCCCATTTTCGAATTTCCTTGATTTTCTCCGCAATCTCCTCCTTGATTTGCTCCACAAAACCCTCCAAGACCAATTAAAACCTCACCTGATAGAGTTTCTGTCAAACTCCACTTTTGAAATAAAATAAATACTCCGTTGCCTATCATGAGACTTGAACTTGAGCTCCTTTGCAACCTTGAACACACCACTTACCACTAGACCACAAGCTCTTTTGTGACACAAAATAAGCATTATTACTAAGAAGGCCTAAGTGCCAGTGTCCAGGTCCATTTAAGAGAAAACTAAAAATAAAATGCAAGAGCCAATACTTGAACCCAAACTCCCTTATAACCTTAATAACGCCACAACCACTAGACCACATGCTTCCTTATGACATTTTTTTAACATAATAATTTAAAAGGCCTACATCCAAGGATCCAGGGTTTTATCCACTTAAAACCAAAATTTTTGCTAAAGCCCAGGTTTGAACCCAGGACTTTTTCAACTCCTCTCAGAACCCTTAACCACTAAAGTAGACATACTTTTGTGCATAGTTTCCTAACCGTTCCCTTGCTCAAGGCCCAATACTTCTAGGCCCAAATTCTGGGGTGTTACACCCTAGACCGAACCTAGACGTTATGGCTGAATCTTGAGGTATTACAAAATCTCATTTTAGAACTATAGATTTTATCTAGGAAAAAAACGTGAGTTTCGACAATATTAACGTGGTAAATCTCTTACAAGTTTTTAGATAAATTCTCATTGAAGTTATTTATTTTAGAAAAAAAACTTAAGTCATTACTTTATTTTGCAGTTGAATCTTCTAAGTTGTTAATTTTGAAAATCGTGGTTTCAATTTGTGAAAATGCGTAATTTACAGTTTAACGATTCTAATTATATCAAAAATTCTAATGAAATCAACCAAAAATCAAAACACAAGTCCAAAAGTACCAACAGTCCAAAAATTCCATATTAAATAGTAAATCTCTTAAAAAATATTTTATTACTAAGAATCCAACCCGAGCTCCCACACGTCATCCAATCCTATGTTTGCTGATTACATGAAAAGATAAAAATAAGTGAGTTTACAAAGCCTAGTCAGCCCATACATACAGTTCAGATTGTGAATAATTAAACAGAAATCCTAAATCAAATAGATACAAAAGCATGGCATATCTCGAGGTGCAACAAAGGAGACAAATCAGATAAGGATGGCATGACATATCATGCAATGTAACATATTAAACAAATACAGATAGATATCCTACCCCCATTCGCTTCACACCATCTCCGTCCATCCTTACATATCAATTAGGGTAATAAATACCTATCCAACCCAACACACCAAATAAGTGATAGTATGCCACTAAAGAGAATGTGCAGTCAAAGTTGCTAGAAATAATGCAGTAAGCTACCAAAATCAGATAAGTGAGGTCAATCCACCAGAACAAATATGTGGTTAAACCACCGGATAAGGAAAATCATTAAAATGTCAACATTTCCTCCGTCAAATAACTATCCCACCCCAAATGCACATGTTGAACATAATTCTTACACAGATGCACACAAATGAATCATGCTTTAATAGATTTCTCAAATTTGTGGATCATATACAAAATTTACATTACTAACATGTATTCAGATGTTACACATACAATCTCAGTACTACCGATTTCATACATCGAAGTCATATATAACACATAACAGACCCTATGAAGTAGCTAACCTCAAAACGTATATCAAATATGACTTTAACAAATTTTTTACTAAGAATGGGCCCACACATCCAGCATCGAGAATGTGGTTTTCAACTTTGCACTGTTCACTGTTTTTACAAGTTCGAGTCACACACTCGGTCATTTTTCGAGATGTCGACCATACTGAACATTTCTGATCCTAAAACGACACAAAATCACACTGATTAACAACAAAGAATCAAATCCGAATCAACAATTCGACCACAGTTGCTAATGTATTTGACCTTTACCTAGAGAGAAACTGATTTCTAAGGCACTACACTCGCTAGAAAATATTTACCTACCTCGCGATCTTTCCCCAATAGACTCCCATAAAAGAGAGCATCAAAACGCAATCAACACTAACAAAAATTTCTGAAATAAAATTACACAAGAACATCCTTCTTATTAATTATAATAAATAATAAATGATCACTATTCTTATGCGACACTTACCATAACTTTGGAACTCCAAATCGCACATACCAAAATCAACAAAATCAGAGACTAAAGACGGCAAAAGATAGAACAACAACAAAGTAGACGTAAAAAATGACAAAATGGAAGAATAAAGGGTTGAAATCACACGAAAAAAATAGTTAAGAAAAGTATTTTGGCTGTAAGGGCAAAATAGGGAAACCAAAAAACAAAGAAAATGGGAAGAAAGGGAAAAGTGGGACGGCAAGGATGAGAGAGAGGGAAAGAGTGTGTGTGTGGGGGGGAGGGGGATGGTAAATTTTAGGGAATTTGGGGCATAATTTTCAAAAATTTTAAAAAATAAAATCCCATTAACTAACCACTTATCAGATTCTCCATAATTTGAATTTAACTCAAAGTTTGACCACATGGGTGGCACAGATAGAGAATAGCAAAAATATTTTTGCTTTGCATGCACGAGAGTCGAATACGAGACCTCTAGGTAAGCTAAAATCTTACAGCTAAACCAACAGGCTCATTCTTATCAATAGTTGAGCAAAACTAATAGATAAGCTTAATATTCAAAGTCAGTGGTTGGAGCAAAAATAATAAAAATTCAAGGGAAGGGATTTGAGCATAGCACCTCAAACACACATAATTAACACTTAGCTATTGAACCAAATTAATTCACTTGACATAATTTTCACAATTCAAAAACATATATTTTGGGGTGTTTCAATACCCTTCAGAAATGACAATGGTGAATGTTTGTGATCCCAAGTTGCTCTAAGCCTCAAATCTAGAAAACCTACGCACAAAGAAAATGATGTGTTAAGCAAAAACCTTAGTAAGATAATATGGAAATACCTTATATACTTACCTTTAAAATTGTGGTTCGAACTAAGTACAAGGTTTTATAAACCGTTTAGAAGTAGTGTACATAGCAACTACATAACAATATAGGAAAACAGAGAGAAGTTTAGTACTATAAAGAACACATGTAAATATTTGCATCAAACAATTCAAGAATCCATATTTAACATGTAAAAAGCAATTTATTCTAAAAATCAAAATCAAATAACTCCAACCCTTAGTATGCCTAGCAAATAAAGAAGGGATACTAAGGATGAGTTATTTGGCACTACAACAATAGGACAGCTAAAGCGTAGGTGACCTAAGATCAAATAAGGATCTCACCATATTAGGATCTCACCATAGTGCTAGGAACAAGAACACCAATGTGTTAATAATAAGAGTACCAAAGTACAAAATAGGAGTTCCCTATTGACATGCAAATCGTATCCTAACTATTTAACTAAGCTATTAAGGCCATGTTTCATTAATTTCAAAGTATTAGTAACATTCATATCAAATCAAATATAGTATAAGAATAGTGTTTGTGGCTTTAGCCACTAAAACGAAAAATTAATCATCCTAATTATAGCTGTAAGTTACTATATTACAATCCAAAATTTCATTTACATCTCCATAAGGATACTTCAATCAGGAATTACTATATTCTCATAAAAATCAATAAATCAAATTTCAAAACATAAGACAAGTAATTTGAGAGGTATCCATAATATCTTACCATACAACACTATAAAAAAAATGATGGAAAATCTTCCTTTCTAACTCAATCCACTATTTTCCCTTTCTCCTTACTTCAATTTCTTCATGATTTAACAAAAATCTCATAAATATCAACACATTAAATAGCCATTAATATGACCCAATAACACCTAAGAAAATGCAATAAACATGATTTCATGCATGATTCAGATAAAAACTTCAAAACTCATACCTTGATAATCTCCTTTCCCCCACCTATCACACTTTCTCACACTAGGGCTCAAACCTTAACTTCTTGGGTAATGGAGATGATGAGGGATATAGCTAAATCATGGTTTTAGTGAGAAGATTTTACAAAGAATTTGTGAAAAAATAGAATGTCAATAATGGCAATGTATCGCAAAGAAAAGAAAGATAAAATAGAACAAACAAAATTTTACATGGAAACCCTTTCGGGAAAAACCCACGGGCAGAGAGAAAGAAAATTCATTTTATCGAACTTGAATGATACAAGAGGAGAGACGATTACTTCTATTTATAGGTTTAAAACTATATTCTAGTCAAATTCAAATAGAAGTAATGCAGTAAGGTTAAAACTCCTTATTCTAATCAACATCAAATAGAGGAAGTAAACTTCTATACGGATTCCACTTGTGCAGCCTGGGTATTTATTTTAATGAACCTTATTCTAATCAGCCTCATTTTTCTCCCTTGTAGATCCCCTTATCTTGAAAATCGTATTTATTTTAACAAGAATTTGGGTCATACAACTTTTAACAATCTCCACCTTGACACAAATTCTCAACGAACAAATTCTTCATCACGAACTCTCACCGAACAAGTTCTCCACCTCTTCCATGAAACCCCTTAAGAGTTTATCTTCATCAATGAACACCAACCAGGTCTAAGCAATGCTTAAACTTGGTTATAGGAAGTGAATTAGTCATTATATCTGCAGGATTATCATGGGTACTAATTTTGCTCCCATCAATATCACCATGAGCAATAATATCATGAACAAAATGATACCGAACATCAATATACTTTGTTTTCTCATGAAACATTTGATCCTTCATAAGGAACATGGTACTTTGACTATCAAACGAACTGTACTAATGTCTTCATTGAGTTTACTAAAGAGCCCCTTTAACCTATGAGAGATTGCAAAACCATGTACTCACCATGTAGTCAACTTCAGTGGTAGACAAAATGACAATAGTTTACAAAGTGGCTTTCCAACTGATTGCAAAACCCCCCAATTGTAAAGAAATAACCTATGAGAGATCTTCTTTTATCGAAGTCTCCAACAAAATCAGCATCAACATATCCAATGACTACAGCTCTATTTCTTCCAAACAGTAAGGAAACATCAGTAGTACCTCGTTAGTATTTCAAAATCCACTGAACTACTTTCCAGTGTTCTTTACCAAGATTTTCCATGTATCCAATAACTACATTAACTACGTATGATAAATCTGGACGCGAACAAACTATAGCATACATAAGAGATCCCACAGTACTAGAATATGGGACATGTGACATGTAGTCAATCTCATCATCTGACTACGGAGACATAGTTGATGAAAGTCTGAAATGGGTTGCTAAAGGAGTACTAACAGGCTTAGCACTCTGCATATTGAACTTGCAAATAACTTTCTCAATGTACCATTTCTAACTTAGGTACATTTTACTTGTTTTTCTATCTCTGAAAATCTTTAACCAAAGTATCTTCTTTGTTGCTCCCAAATCCTTCATCTTAAATTCTTTATTGAGTCGGGCTTTAACCTTTCTTATCTCTCTTTTATCTTTCAATACTATCAACATGTCATCAATATAGGGGACTAGATACACAAAAGAACCATCACTGATTTTCTTAAAATAAATACAATTTTCAAAGCTAATTTTTTTGAAATCATGAGTAGTCATAAAAGAATCAAACCTCTTATATCACTGCCTTGCTGACTTTTCAAGCCATAAAGGAACTTTTTCAGCAAGCAACATTAGTCCTCTCTTTTTTGAGACTGTAAACCCCTCTGGTTGTTGCATGTAAATGTCCTGTTCAAGTTCTTCATGCAAGAGCGTTGTTTTTACGTCTAACTATTCAAGCTCCAAATCATACATGACCACAATACCAAGCAAAGATCAAATTGAACTATGCTTTACAACTGGAGAAAACACATCTGTGAAGTCTACACTTGGAATCTGACTGTAGCCCTTTGCAACAAACCTTGCTTTATGTCTGGGTTCTTCAACTTCTAGAGTCCCTTCTTTCATCTTGAACACCCATTTACAACGAGCACCCTTCTTACCTTTAAGAAGCTTCACAAGATCCCATGTTTTGTTTTTATAGAGTGATTCAATCTCTTCTTGCATGGCAAAAATCCATTTTTCTGAGTCTTCATAGCTAACTGCCTCGGAATAAGTAGATGGCTCTTGATTTTCATTTATAAATTCAACCACATTTAAAGCATAAGTAACTATATCAACCTCGGCATACCTCTTTGGAGGTTTAATTACTTTTCTAACTCTACTTTTCGCAATAGAATATTATGGTGAAGAAGTGGCTCTATTCTAAATTTCTACACTAACTTGAGGGGTCAAATCTATTGTAGTTATTGGATCAATTTGAAGCTCCACCTTCTTTTGTTGTTCTTTATTTGAAGAGTCTTTAAGAGAGAAGTTAGGTAAAATAGTAGTTTCAAAAAAAATAACATCTCTACTAATCATAATTTTTCTATTTTTAGGACACCATAACTTATGTCATTTAACACCAGCTTTATAGCCAAGAAAAACATATTATATAGATCTCAGTTCCAATTTCCCATTATCAATATGAGCATGCGCAGGACACCTAAAAATTTTCAAATAAGAATAATTAGCAGGATTACCATACCATAACTCTTGTGGAGTCTTTTTCTCAATGGCAACGGATGGAGACTAGTTGATAAAAAAAATACAGTAAAGGCTATTTCAGCCCAAAATGACTTCGAAAAATTAGCATTTGACAACGTATATTGAACCTTCTCCATGATCATTCTGTTCATTCGTTCTGCAACGCCATTTTGCTATGGAGTATGACGAACTGTCAAGGGCCTCCCAATCCATTCTTATTTGCATAATTCGTTAAACTCATCAGAACAAAACTCCAAGCCATTATTTGTGCAGAGATGTTTTTATCTATTTTCCTGTCTGGTTTTTTAACCATAGTTTTCCAAGACTTGAATACGGAAAACACATTGCTTTTCTGCTTCAGGAAGAACGCCCAAATTTTTCTAGAAAAAATCATCAATAAGAGTTAGCGTATAATTAGCTCCTCCACTCGAAGGCACTCTGGATGACACCAAAAGATCAGAATGAATGTAACCAATATTCCCTTTGTGTTATGGATTCCTCTAGTGAATCGAACTCCCTTTTGCTTCCCAAAAATGCAGTGCTCACATAACTTCAGTTTGCAAATTCTTTGCCTATCAAGAAGTCCTATTTTGCTCAATTCTGCCACGTCATTATCACTCATATGCCCTAGACGCATATGCCAAAGTATAGTAACACCATCATTTGACAAGGAAGAGGAAACAATTGCTACATCACCAGTAACAGTAGAATCCTACAAAATATATAACTTGGTAGTCTTTCTCTGCCTATCATCACAATGAGGGAACCTTTGCAGATCTTTAGAACCCAACTTTTAGCTGAATATTTGTAACCTTTTGAATCAAGAGTACTCAATGAAATCAAATTTCTCTTTAATTCTTGTACATGTTGAACACCACTAAGTTTTCTGACGACTACATTGAACATCTTGATTTTTATCGTGCCAACACATGTGATTTTACATTAAGCATTATTTCCCATCAAAGCAACACCTTTACACACTATTTCATAAGTTGTAAACCAATCCTGATTGGGACTCATATGGAAGGTGCAACCAAAATCAAGAATCCACTCCTCGTTCACTTTAGAATTGTTGGCAGAAGCAACTAGGAGTTCACCATCGCTGTAGCCTTCTACAACATCAGCTTCACCATATTTTTTTGGTTATTTTCCCTTTTGATTCACATCCTCCCTTTTGATATTATTCTGTAACTTATAGCACTCAGATTTAATGTTCCCTTTCTTCTGGAAAAAGTTGTAGGTTCTACCTCTGTTTGAAGATCTCGATCTACCCTTAGATTTGCTATGATGATTTCAATACTTTGCCCTCCCAAAATCATCATTGATATTTCGTTCTTGTCTCCTATGAACATGAGACCCTCTCCTTGATAGTCGAATCCAACCACAAGATGTTTCAACTTGTTATAGGAGGTTAAAGAAGTATAGAAATCATCAACTGTGAGAGATTCGCGACTATACAAAATTGTGCCTCTAAAGGCTGAATAAGACGGGGGAAAAGAACAAAGTAGACCCTAAATCTTCTTTATCATACTGAACCTCCATGGCCTCCAAATTCGAGACACTTTCTTTAAACACAGTTAAGTGTTCGTGCATAGACGCACCCTCCTTCAAATGATGAATAAATAAATTACTTTATATGTACCTTACTAGTCAGGGTTTTCGACATGCATAGTTGCTGCAGTTTCACCGATAATGTAGCGGCGATCTTCTCTTTCATCACATCCTGTAGAATTTCATTAAAAAAATGCAAATGTAATTGCGTCAAAGCTTTTTGATCTTTACGCTTCTTTTCTTCCTCTGTCAACGTTGAACGCATCTTATCTATCCCTAGCAGGGCATCCTCCAAATTCATCTGTACAAGAATTGTCTGCATCTTTATCAACCATAACGTGAATTTGGTATTATGATCCAACAACAGAATTTCATACTTCAGTGATGCCATTATCGTGATCGAGATAAGCAATCCAAAAAGCTCTGACAGCAATTTGTGAAAAAATAAAACATCAATAATGGCAATGTATTGCAAAGAAAAGAAACAAAAAAAATAGAACACACATAATTTTTACGTGGAAACCCTTTCGGGAAAAAAACCACGGGTAGATGAGAAGAAAATTCACTATGTCGAATTCGAATGATATAGGAGGAGAGATGATTACGTTATTTATAGGTTTAAAACCTTATTTTAATCAAAGTCAAATAGAAGTAATGCGGTAAGGTTAAAACACCTTATTCTGATCAACATCAAATAGAGGAAGTAAACTTCAATAAAGGAAGTAAACCTCGACTTTCGCCCTCGTAGATCCCCTTTTCTTGCCACTTGTATTTATTTTAACAAGAATTTGGGTCACACAACTTCTAACAGAAATAATGAAAAATGATGAACAATAAGGAGGGAAGTGAGTAAAGGTGATGGAAATACCAAGAAACATGCAAAAGCTTCTTAGCTTCAATGGCTAGCTGGTATGTGAGGAAGATGAGAAGATTTTTCTCATCTTTTTAATTCTTTTCATGTTATAAAATAAGGGTTAGTGTTTGGTACACTAGCAATATACTTTTTTTTATATCACAAGTAACCTTAAAATATTGCCACGTACCTCTTTTTTAAAATATTTATTTTTTAAATATTTTACTTTGCCTCTATAGCATACTTGTCAACCTATTAACCTTACTTGTAGAGTCTAAAAACTCAATTGCCAATGCACCAAATATATTTCCATATAGGATTAGTATTTTACATTGGTAGTGTACTTTTTTTATTCCACAAGTAGCCTTAAAATATTGTCATGTGTCTATTTTAAAATATTTAAAATAATATCACATGAATCAACAAGTCAAAACAATTTTTACATGTGATAGAAACGTTGTTTGTTAATAAAAAATAATTAATTCAAAAAACATCATCATAATCATCATCATCATCATTATCATCATCACTATAGTTACATATTTACAATAATATTTGATCTCATGTAGATTCTAAATACCCAAATACACCAAGTGAGAAAATTACCTTGTCTTTTTTTGCCCATTTCATGATTTATTCTCAAAAGTCAATGTTTAAGCCAATCCAGGTATTTAATTGTAACACTCATAACTCGTTTTCATCACCGGATTAGGGTTACAAAGTATTACCAGACGATTTAGAACAATCAATAACAAACAGCATCAAGTTACCGAATTAAGTAACGAAATTCATAAATAATTCAGATCAAGTAGAACCTACACTTATGGGCCTTAAATAGAGCCTATGAGGCCTTTAAAATATTTTAGGAGCAATCGAGGACCAATTCGAGATAGAATAGAATATTTGGGGTAAAAGTGAAAATTTTCAAATTAGATATCACACGGCCGTGTGTCCAGGACATGTGACAAAGCTCAGATCGTGTGGCTCCAGACATGGTCATGTGCTTAGTCCATGGAGCTCACTGACTTGGCTCACACGCCCGTGTGTCTACCTATATAACTTATTGAATTAGGCCTAATTATACACTTACACACATGTTCACAAGACTTTGGATTGCATTTTGAACCACTCAAATCAAGTTAATCAACCATCCTATATGCCTAATCAATTTGCCACCATTGAATCACTCAAATCAAGTTAATCAAATCACATGATAAACTTTCTCAAATTAAAATAATAACTCAAATAACAAGGATACTAACAGAGTTCCTATCAATCACAGCTCACAATAGGTGAGTAATCTTAAACAATAGTACAAATTAATTTCTCACATTTCAATCACATTTAATGATCAATAAAACATTGCCCGATGAACGATATACAGATATGAGTACACGGTTAACCATCCAGAACACACTAGGCGCTCATATAAGCCAATCCAATAGATAACACACCTCGACACTAAGTGCCTAGCCCATAGGTTAACATCTACCCCCGTTACACACCAGAAAACACTATAATATAACATGATAGTCCTCAACATATGCAGGGCCTCACTATATCAGTGAACAGAGGATATACAGAAGTCATCATCACTTCTCATACCAATCCCGTAACACGTGCAAAAGAACCTATTGGCATGCCAATCGTACTCTATCCTACGTTCATTGGCTCAGAATATTCCAATCAGTGATCGATACCATATCAATTCATTATTTCCATTCCCAAATACATGGATCAATATTATCCATAATTCTACAATAAAGTTCATATAATATAATTTTCAAATGTATTAAAATTGAACCGAACAAACTTACCAGACTAAACTGCAGTGATGACAAAGGTACAGGGACTATTCAACAACTTCTCTATGCCCTGATTTTCAACCCATTCTTGATCTAGAATAATAATTTCATTCAATTAGCTAATTTCAACATTAAAATTAACTCATTTTATGCAATTAAGTCCTTTGAGAAATTTTTACAAAATTGCCCCTAATATTTTACTTTTATGCAATTTAGTCCCTAAGCTCAAAACTTGCAATTTAACCAATTTTAACTAAAACTAAGTTTAGACGAATTGTATAGCACTCCACTATAGTCCATATTTTCTATTATTTCACATCAAGCCCTTCTAATTTGATCACTTTGACATTTTAGTCCTTAAACAATAAAATTACTAAAAACTACTTTACAAAATAGTCCTATTTAACAACCAAGCTTCTTAATCTACTATAAAACTTCAAAAACTAATCAAACTCATCAATACAATAATCTATAAAGTTTAATAGTTTTACAAATTAGTCCTCGAGATAGCTAAATCAAGCTAATACGAGCTTAAAAAACATAAAAATTACTAAAAACGGGATCAAGGATCACTTACATAACCCAACCCTAGCTTGACTGAAGCTTTCTTCTCCTATAAAAATGGCCATTCGGTTTCCAAAAGAAAAGAAAGGAAGATGATAACTTAATTTAGTATTCTTTTAATTTAACCTTTTATTTACTTAATTTACAAATTTATCATTTACATTATTAATTATAAAAATAAATAAAACATGTCCATATTTTTCCATCAAATGAAAATATGGTATAGTTACCATCTAAGGGGGTTTAATTGCATAATTGGTCCTTCAATAATTTTAAATTTTTAACTAATCAAGCTTAATTTCAATTTAACCCTAAACTAATTAGGACTAAATGAGAAATAGCCCAAAAGCTAGTGGATTAATCATATCCACCACTACTTGGACTTTTTTACCATGGTTTAATAACCATTTTGGTTCTTTTACTAATTTAAACCTATAGCGATTAACTTTTACCTCTTTTACAATTTAATATTTTTACCTTAATTAAGCAACCAATCATCAAAATTACCGGACCAAACCTCAATTCACCTATAATATGACTCTATAAACATTTAATAAAAAGATTTACGACCTTAAATTATGGAAACGGGTCCCAATACCTCATTTTCAAACACCATTAATTCAGTTAATTAAAATTCATCAAATAAAAGTTCAATAATAAAAATTATTATTGACTCATATAATTTAAATATTAATTTTACGAACTTACTCATCGAATTTGTGGTCCCGAAACCATTGTTTCCAACACCATTAAAAAACGGGTTGTTACATTAATTCTTATTTAACTCTCAATATAATTCCTTGAGTGGATTACTAAAATTTTATACTTTTCCCAGTGACAATAGGATAATTAAAATTTAGTCTCTATACTATTCATTTTTTTTCAATTTATTCCCAAAAGTGATTTTCATCACACCAAATTATGCAATGTCAAATAATCAATAATAATTAATATTTTTCCTATTTTTAGACAATTTTTTACATTAGCCCACTTAATTTTCAAATTTCGTGATTTAATCCTTTCAGAAATTTTCTTATCAATAGGTTATTTCGTAAGTTTTCTCCTAAATTTCTCAATTTTCGAGCATGAAATTATGCCATGTGTCATAACAAAATTTCTAGGGTGTTACAAATTATGTCATATAATATCTTAAAGTGCATAATGTAAAATGGATATGTAGTGAGTGATAAAAGGGTATTTTATGTAAAGTGATACATAAGAACTTGATAAGTCTGAATTTTATAGGTTTATTTAGCACATATTTACTTAAGATTTATGTAAATTCCGAGCATGTAGATAATTAATCGTGTAATTTTAGTTCATATTGAGACATTGGGCATAATTTAAGTAAAGTTTGTAATTTAAATAATTAGGTCTTAATTTTACATAATTTCACTGAATTATGCTACATGAAAATTCTTTGTTAAAATGTTGCAGTATGGATAATTAAAATTACTCAACGTTGGGAGCAAATAAGAGAACACATGCAAACTAACTAACTATCTAATATTATAGACAAAAAAAGTTGATGAATTGGGCTCTTAAAAATCGTCTTGACCCAGCTTGGAAGATGGTTGCTAAAGAGAATGAAGTTGATTTCTAATTGGGTTTCCAAACCGTCCAAAAGGGGGAAGAAAAGCCCAAATTTGGCAAGACATCAAGAGCAGCCCAAAATCAGCTTTTTAATAATTAAAATGAATGTCCCTACATGTATGAAAAATCAAAAATCAGCCCCCAACTAATGCCTTAATTACTGTCCAACCACATACCATGTATCAAGGAAGAATTGGTCACAAAATCAAGTAAGCATCAATCCCTCTTCCCAAAAATCATGGTTGTCCATGCTTGGGAGATTCTCAAGGCATGTGCATGCTATTTTTAGCAAACTCCCAAGATATCTCTCAAGTATAAATAAGCCATTCTTTTCACCTTTCATTTCATCCATCAATCCCTCACATCCCTCAACACTAAACATTATCTCATATTTCTCTCCTCTTTTCCATGCCTAAAGCTCTCAATCTTCTCATTTCTTTTAGCTAGCATTTCCTTGAGAAAAACTCTTTTGGGTAACCACGTTGAGGAGCAATTTGCAAAGAAGCAACCACGAGACTTGCAGAAAGCCACCACAACCAGTCTTCGGGAAGTCACTGAATTCATTAAGACTTTCTTCTTCCTTTATCTTTAAATTATTCTTAGTTATTCAAACATGATTGAAAATTGTTTAATTGTTTTTCCATTAATGATGATGACTTAATTCGTTTTAGCTAGAATAACTGTAATGATTTGATTAAATTAATTCGATTCATGTTTATGTTGTTCTATGTCTCAGTTGTTCATGCTTCCACTTAAAATCATTTATGTTATTCCTGCATTAAAATATGTTTGGATGCATTAGAATTATTTTCTTAATCATAATCAGATGGTAATTAATGGACATAATAATTGGAAGGTGCATGCTTAAGTTATATCCAAAGTAGAAGAAATTAAAGGTTTGTAATAATTTTAGAGAACACTATTACCTTGCATAACTTTAGGCTTATGTGATTAAATTGTTTCAAACCCAACTCGTCACTGTTACTTCACATAAATTCTAAGCAATCATTAGTTAAATATGGACATTGAAATATACATGTTTTTCTAAGTATAAGACTTCGAAAGAACTTATATGAGATTCCAAGTTAAGGAATGATCGAGTTGCCATGGAATATTTTCAAAAACATTGTTAAGCATGATAAAGAATTAATTGAGTCAAGTGTTGTAATTGTTCTAGCTTACTCATGTTATTGTTGTTAAAACTTATGAAATTTTTGCTAAACCATCTCATTGCATCTTATTTCATTGCATTGCATTTAGATTAATTCATTTGCATTAATTTAATTTCAACATTCTTCAGTTCAAAAATATTGTGTTTCTTTAACCAATTTTTAACTATTAATTTTACAATTATTGATTTAAACATAATCCCTATGGAGACGACAACTCTTTTTACTTATTACTTGATAATGAAAGTGTATTCTTGCACATTCCGTTGTGAACCAGAACTAGTCAATTGTTGGCTATAAAACCATTTTGAAAATTATCATTATTCATATATGTATAGAAATGTGTATGAATGTGAATGAGGTGGAACCTAAGTGAAAAGTGAACTTGCTTATATATGTGAAAATTATGAAACTTTGTGTATAGATGTGCTTGTGTGATTATAATGAGGGATCTTGAACTTGTTAAAGTGGTTAATGAAATGCATTTCCTTGTAATCTTAGTGAGCTAGTTAGGGTACAATTGGCACATTATAGGGATTAGTGTGCTCACTTTTGTTTAAAGACAGTGTTTAGGGTGAACATAGTGATATATACCTTATGGCATAGCACACAAGGGCATAATTAGGGCCCTAAGTGTTTGGTTTGCTTGGTGGGATTCACTCTTAGTATAGTCAATGTTGGGTATTCAATTGGAATCCCATGTACTCGAGTGTAATTTGCTAAGGATTACTCAGAGCTTAGTGTTTATTGTTAATTTTATTTGAACCTATACTTATAATATGTGTAACACCTCTAACCCATATCCATCGCCAGAATAAGGTTACAGAGCATTACCATACAATTCAGACATTGATTCATACATCTCATACGTTGACATAACATAATATAAAATATTCATTCATGTACACATTGTCCCTAAATCGAGCCTTCGAGGCTCGATAAAATACTTTAGAAACAATCTGGAACTAAATTGGAAATATTTGGAAAGTTTAAGGAAAAATTAGAAAATTTAGACTACATGGGTCACATGGTCGTGTGGCAAGGCCGTGTGACTCACACGATTGAGGCACACGCCCGTGTCTTAGGCCATGTAACAATCGAAATAGGGACACATGGTCGTCTCCCAGCCCATGTCCGCACCCGTGTAACTCTCTTAGTTGGTTCACACGGCTAAGCCACACGCTTGTGTGCCACGTCGTCTAACTCTCAAAATGGCCACACACGCCTGCGTGGCAGGCCATGTGCTAAGGCGTGTAACAACATAACTTGCATGCATTAAAACCTACAAGGGACGCACGACCATGTCACCTGGTCGTGTGTCACACACGGCTGAGTCACACGTTTGTGTCTCAGGCCATGTGGAGATGAAATTGGCTAAAATCAAGCCATTTCCATCACCAAAAAAGGCATGTACCTAAAAGCATTTTGAATACATAATCAAGGCATTATAACATAACCAAAACCAACATGAAATGACCAATTCAATAGTCTAACAACATTCAACCAATATGCTATACAAGGAACCTCAAATGCAAACATACAAATATACCTAAATATATACATATACTTGATCACATTTCATTCATAAACATCTAGTTCATTTCCATCTCAAAACATGCCATAACTTGACCTATACAATTTCAATATAAACTTACCATTTGAGCCATACCATTCATGCATCATAAGCACTACAATAAAATCATTCAACCATCATCAAAATGGTACAAAAACAACCAACTTATACATTCCAAAATCAGTATCTAAGCATTCAACTAAACATCAAACAAAAGTCCACCTATACATGCCATTATAACCTTTGCCAAAACATCAAAAACTACCGATATAATCATTGGATAGTGTGATAGATCTCCGACGAGAACTGATCGAGCTTTTGATTATCTATAAAACATAGGAAAGAAAACTACGTAAGCACATAATGCTTAGTAAGTTCGTAAAACATGAACATAACTTACCATTTAAGTTCATAAAATTAAGATTTAACATAACATAATCCAACCACAAGCTTTGCACAAACCTAAGCACCATCAACAATAGACAAGTTAGTGCATTCATACATAATTCAATTGAACTTAAGATATGGTAATTCCTCTCCAGGTTAACATGCACCATTTGTTTCATTCTCATTTTTATGAACATAAGCATACTTCCATTTTGAAACTTACCATCTCAATCATTTTCATAAAAAAATGATATAGTTCATTTTGAACACTTACCATTCCTTTCCTTTCCTTTTCATCCTTGTTGAACCATTTAGAATATCACCGGATACTCGAGAAAGCTCACACTAAGTGTGGTAAACATATAACCATAATTTGTCCTTCACATCGTTGCTCACACGAGTTGTGGGTCAAAATGTAGGCTACATGATGCTGCTCACATGAGCTATGAAGTATCCGCGAAAAATGCAAGACCTCATCCATCGGTAGAACATTCAAGACTAGCACCCGAAACATGAAAACCCTAATGACATGTCATTTGTATCCTAAGAATTCCTAAGGTTCAAATGGGGCTCAATATTCATTGTGACATCGTTGGATATACATCATTTGATTACATGGAAAATAACACATTAACATATAAATCATTATAACATTAAAACGATATTTAATCATACGAACTTACCTCGATGACACAGACATAGAAACGAGATCAACTAATCCGAAGCTTTAGCTTTTCCTCGATTTAGATCCGTACAAGGTTTATCTTGATCTAAATAGAAAATTTCAATACATTTAATTCCTCTATTACTCATTTCAGTCCATATTTCATATTTTGTAAAATTACTATTTTGCCCCTAAAATTTTAACTTTTCACAATTTAGTCCTTAAGCTCATAATTTTAAATCTAAGCACTTTCATCCTTATTTCATGCTAGTCGAATTCACTAGGGACCTATATCAACCCATAGAAATTAGCATTTCATAAATTTACCATAAAATTTTACTACTTTTACAAATAAGTCCCCAAATGATAATTTCATCAAAAATCACATTACGAAACTTGTTTATTTATCAACAATGACTCATAATCTTTCATAAAACATCAAGAATCATGCAAAAAATTCATAGAAAAACCCTATATCTTTAATAGTTTTGAAAATTAATCCCCGGGCTAGTTAGATTAAGCTACAATGACTTCAAAAACCTAAAAATCATTAAAAACGGGATCAAATTTTATTTACAGGCAAGCTATGTAAGTGACTGAAGCTTCAAACCCTAGCTATGGCTTCTCCTTCATCAATTTTCGGTGAAAAGTACCAACTACGAAGATGTTACATTGTTTTTACTTATTTTTCTTTAACTTATTAATTAAATTACTTATTTAACCTTACATTTTAACTTAAAAACCACCAAATTTGTGTCCATAAAAGTCCACTAACTATTTAAATGGTCTAATTACCATCTAAGTCCACTCACATTTAAGTTTCATAGCCATTTACCCTCTTAAAAAATAGAACTCTATTTTTACACCTTTTACGATTTAGTCCTTTTCACATTATTAAGCTTGCAAACGTCAATATTTCTTATCGAAATTTTCATACGACCTTTCTAACATTCCGTAAAATTAAAATAATAATAAAATAATAATTTACTCATCGAATTTGTGGTCCCAAAACCATTGTTCCTATTTCACCGAAGACAGGCTGTTACAACTCTCTCCCATAAAGAAATTTTCATCCCCGAAAATCTTACCAGAACAGAGGTTCGGGTATTGCACTTTGGTAGCTTCTTTCAATTCCCAGGTAGCTTCTTCTATATCATGACATTGCCTGAGAACTTTCACTAAAGCTATACTTTTATTTCTCAATTTTTTAACCTCTCGAGCTAGAATTCTGATCAGTTCTTCACCGTAAGTCATATCCGATTGTATCTTGACATCAACACGTGAAATCACGTGTGAGGGATCTGATCGATACCTTCATAACATCGATATGTAAAATACATTGTGGATCTTTTCTAACTTTTACAGTAAAGCCAATCTATAAGCCACAGGCCCGACTCTCTCTATGGTCTCACACGGCCCGATAACCATAGACTAAGCTTTCTTTTCTGGCCAAATAGAAGAAATTTCTTCCAGGGCGATACTTTTAAAAACACTTTGTCACCGATTTGGAATTCAATGTCTTTTCTTTTCAAATCTGCAAAGGTTTTATGTTGATCCAAAGCTACTTTCAAACTGTCACGTATCACTTTAACATTTTCTTTGGTTTCTCGTATTAAATTAACACCAAATAACTTTTTCTTACTGAGCTCAGTCCAAATAACGGAGCTCGGCACTTTCGACCATACAAAGCTTTGTACGGTGCCATTTTAATACTCATTTGACAACTGTTGTTGTATGCAAATTCAACCAATGGTAGAAATCTATCACAAATACCTTCGAACTCTAAAACATAACGTCGAAGCATATCCTCGAGTATTTGAATTACTCGTTCGGGCTGACCGTCAGTCTGAGGATGAAATGCGGTACTAAAATTCAGTCGAGTACCTAGAGCTTCATGTAACTTGCTCAAGAATCGAGACATAAACTGTGGATCTCTGTTAAAAATAATAGAATCTAGCACACCATGCAATCTAATGATTTCAGCAATATATAACTCTGCCAATCTCTTGAGTGAAAAATCTATACGCACTGGAATGAAATGCGCAGACTTCGCCAAATGATCAACAATGACCCACACGACATCTTTCTTTCTCGGTGACAGGGGCAATCCCGATATGAAATCCATCGTGACATGTTCCCATTTCCACTCTAAAATCACCACTGTTTGTACTAAACCAAAAGTTTTGGCTTTAACTTGCTAACAAACTAAACATCTCGATACGAATTTTGAAATCTCTCGTTTTATACCTGGCCATCAGTACATCTGTTTCAAATCACTGTACATTTTATTGCTACCAAGATGAATTGATAAGCTTCTACTATGAGCTTCCTGTAAAATCTTCTGAACGAGATTAAAATTTTTCGAATCACAAATTCTGCCATTGAAATACAAACTATCATCAGAACCAACATGAAAATCTGAATCAGGTGTTGTCTCAATCTGTTTCCATTCAACTATCGAAACATCATCACATTTTTGAGCATCGCTAATCTATTCCAGAAACATTGGTCTAGCTTTTAATTCAACTAAAATAAAACCATCATTAATCAACATTAACTTCGGGTTCAAAGCTAGCAAAGAAAATACAGATTCTCTACTCAAAGCATCCGTAACAACATTAGCCTTTCCCAGATGATAACCAATGATCAAACCGTAATCTTTCAATAACTCGAGCCATTTACACTGTCTCGAATTCAAATCTTTTTGCGAAATCAAACACTTTAGGCTTTTATGATCCATGAAGATATGTCATTTTTCTCCGTACAAATGGTGTTGCCAAATCTTCAAAGCAAACACAATAGTTACAAGCTCTAAATCATGAGTCGGATAATTCTTTTCATGTAGTTTCTGTTAGAGTATGCCCAAAGATCAATCATGAGATGGTTGTAATAACATACTTGATTTATCATGTTTATTAATATAAGGCGTTGCCATTATTATTTCAGTTTCTTTTCTGTGTGTATAAATAAACTGTTTTCTAATAATGTCCTAAGAATAATACGATTATTCTTAAAAGATCCTTAGTCAAGTATTATTGTTGGATAGGACAACAATAATGCATTAAGACTAACATGTAGTTGATTGATGATAAAGAGTTATCATTGATATGGAATATCAGAATCGATGCATGAATATGTGTGTTAGAGAACAACATATTGGACTGACCCATTATGAGTGTGTTTCTTGGATTATTATGTAATTGTCACGACATTACTCATAGTGATTAATATGTATATGATCCTCAGACTTGAGATCATCATAATCCCAACATCGTGAGTAGTATATTTTATACAGTCAAACGTACACCGTAACTGGTTGTTCTATAAAGGCTGGTGTTGGATATACCACAATCGATGTAGAGGGATATGGTTGGTCGATATAGAATAAGTCCCTCCTACATAATGGGAGTAATATCTTAGGCCACTTGATTAAGTGAGACTAGAAATGCATGGCCATGCTCAAATAAGTTGATATGAGATGTCATACTTATTTGTATATCGTAGTCTACTTAAAATATCAAGGAACATGGAATGGACTATACAAGTGTGACTATTCCATGACTTGTGTCCAATCCAGAGATAAAGGACTTAAGGATTATTGCATAAAAGGTTAATCATAAAAGGTTATGTCGAATCATGATCTCTTGTGACTTAGGTAGCAATGATGCATTGCTAGATGCCACTCATTGTTTGTAACATTGGAATCGTTCTAGTATTACTGCTAACGTTACAAGAACCTACAAGGTCACACCCTATAGTTAAAATGAACGGAATAAACCATAGTTGGTATTGTTTTTAGGTGTCACTTGAATTAAATTAATTATAGAATTAATTTAATTCGATTTCCAACACATTATGTACAAGGTTGTTGTACACATAATGAGGTTAGCATATGAATTCAAATAAATATATGGTTTACTGAAATAATATTATAATCAATGTAATTATAATTTTCGGTTTAAAATATTATTATGTTTATTTTAATTCATAAATAAAAACCCTAAAAAATAAATAATAAGGATATAAGTATCCCGTTTTTCTTTGTTTTGGTCTAGCAGCCGTCAAAGAAAATTCACTCTCAAAACTGTTTTGGGGATTTCTTCCGTTCGTAGTCAACTGGGTGGATCACGTAGAGGTCGGAGTCTCGATAGATTGTGGCTTAGTTCGACTGTAGATCAGACTACACGTTGTTGAGAAGTTGCTGTCTACTCAGAACAACATTAGGTAATTTCGTAACCCTTTTCACCCTGATTCGTTCCTCACACATGGATCCGTGGTTAGGGTCGCCGATTATTAAATTTTTCCGCTGCGCCGTAGGGGTGCCGACGATCCAACAGTTTCAACTGTCTAGAAGCGTACGCTATTACTTTGCCTTCTTGCATTAAACCACAGCCTCAACCATTCAATAAAGCATCATTGTAAATCACAAATTCTTTATCAGACTCTGGTTGAACTAACACAAGTGCCTCGCTTAATAAAATATTCAACTGATTAAATCTTTGTTGACATTTCTTGGACCATTCGAATTTAACATCTTTTTGCAACAATCTCGTCAACGGCGTAGCAATCATTGAGAATCCCTTGACAAATCTTCTGTAATATTTGCCTAAACCTAGAAAACTTCGAACTTTAGATACATTTCTTGGAGGTTTCCAATCTACCACAGCTGAAATTTTGCTCGTATCAACTCTAATGCCATCTGCTGATACATGTCCCAAAAATCTGACTTCTTCCCAAATGTTGGGCATGCTCTGTCT
Organism: Gossypium hirsutum; assembly: GCF_007990345.1. Taxonomy (NCBI): domain Eukaryota; kingdom Viridiplantae; phylum Streptophyta; class Magnoliopsida; order Malvales; family Malvaceae; genus Gossypium; species Gossypium hirsutum. Next base: position 37,416,078 of record NC_053440.1, read on the forward strand.
CATCTCATGAATAGATCAGAATATCATCAATGAACACCATAACAAATCTGTCTAAATAAAGTCTAAATATTTTTTTCATCAAGTCCATATATACAGCAGGTGCATTAGTCAATCCAAAAGGCATCACAAAAAACTCGTAATGTCCATACCTGGTTCCGAACACAGTTTTTGGCATATCTGACCCTTTAGCCCGTAACTGATAATAACCAGAACGAAGATTCATCTTTGAGAATATCATCGCACCTTTTAACTAATCATACAAATCGTCAATACGTGGCAATGGATACTTGTTCTTGATCGTGACTTTGTTGAGCTGTCGATAATCGATACATAGTTGCATGGATCTGTCTTTTTTCTTAACAAATAACATAGAAGCACCCCAAGGAGAAAAGCTAGGTCAAGCAAAACCCTATCTCTCAACTCTTGTAATTATGATTTCAACTCTTTCAACTCAATAGGTTCCATTCTGTACAGAGCTATCGATATCAGAGATGTTCCCTACACTAACTTAATAGCAAACTCAACCTCTCTGATTAGCTGTAACCCAGGTAATTCTTCTAGAAATAGTCCAGTATACTCGCATACCACAAGAACCAATTCTAGCTTTAGTTTAGAAACTCTAGAATCAAATATATAAGCAAGATATGTTTCACAGCCTTTTCTACCATATTTCTGTGTTGGCATAGCCGAAATAACATTAGATGCACTATCCAATATATCTGATTCAATTTGAAACTTTTCACTGTTCTAACATGTCAACAAAATATGCTTTCGTCTACAATTCACAACAACATCATGCAGAGTTAACCAGTCCATACCCAAATTCACATCAAACTCATCAGAGGGTAGTAACATCAAATTAGCCAAAAATTGGCAACCCCGAATCACCAAAGGAAAGCTTTTACAAACTTTATCAACTAACACATATTGACCTAGGGGGTTCGTCACTTTAACCACAAACTCAGTAAACTCAAAAAGTAATTTCTTATCTGAGACTAAAGTCAAGCATACATATGAATGTGTAAACCCCGGGTCAATCAAAGCAGTAACATCAGTATCAAAGACAGAAACTATACCAGTGATAACATTTGGTGCTAAAGCTTCCTCTCGAGCACAGATCACATAAGCTGTAGCTAGCACTTGTGGCTCAGATCTCACAGCAGAGTCTCTCGTCCCACTATGGCTATTACTTGTATTACCAGTGTTTCAAGGTGGTCTCCCTCTCACAGTTTTATTACTCGGTTGAGTAGTCTGAGCCTTTTATTTGTCTGACCTTTTCAGCATATCTGAGATAGTGTTCATACGAACCACATTTGAAACATGACCCATCTTTAAGTCTACATTAATCGAAATGTCGTCGATTACATTATTGGTATTCGGGCTTGTTGTTTCTAACAATGTCCACGCTCGCTACAGACGTAGCCTAAGGTTTTAAGCTCGAACGTTATTTTCCTCGATCTTTACCAAAGTAACCCACTGAAGAGGATGAACGACCATGATATTCTTTTGACTTCTTTGATGGTGATTGGTATGAATATTCCGATGATATTTTACCTAAATCATAAGCCTCATAATCGGCTTTTCTCTTTGCTTTACTCAGTTCCTCAGCTTTGTGAGCTTTGTCAACCAGAACTACAAATTCTTTCAATTCATGGATCCCTACTAACAACTTGATGTCTTCATTTAACCCGTCTTCAAATCGTGTACACATAGTAACCTCTGTCGATATATATTCTCGGGCATCCGACATTGTTTCAACTCAAGAAACTCTTTACGTTTCTTATCAAGAAATCTCTTTCTCACAAATTTCTTTCGAAATTTAGTCTGGAAGAACTCCCAATCTACCTGATCTCTCGGCACAACCGTAAGTAAGGTGTTCCACCACTGGTAAGTCAGATATTTCAAAAACGGTACATCACATTTCAAGCATTCCATCGGTGTATACGATAATTCGTCGAAAACTCTCACCATGTTTTCTAGCCAGAACTCTGCTCTTTTCGGATAATCTTTAGATGTACCTCTAAACTCTTTAGCCCTATATTTACAGATTTTAGCAACTAGAGGCTGGCTCACTAGTACTGGTTCCAAACCTTGAGAAACTACAAAGACTGGTTGAGGTACAGGTCTGGGTGGAGGTCGTTGAGCCATTGGCTTCATTCGTACGAACTCGGTGAACCATTCATTCATCATCTCGAAGAAGGCTTCCTAAGCCTCTCCTCCTCGGCCCTCAGATACGGGCCTACTTCCACTAGACATTGTGCCGTTAATGGAGGCTTGCGCGTTACTTTCTACTTCATTGGAATCAGCTCAGTTGGATGACATTTTATCTATATGAAAACATAGTTCAAATTGAGTCAGGATTTATCACACTATCATAGGTTATTTAATGATATGTACTTCTAGACTCGTACATCCTACGTAAAGTCCAAGAACTGACTAAATTGTAGCTCTAATACCACTAAATATAACACCCCTAAGCTATATTCGTAGCTAAAATAGGGTTACAAAGCATTACCATACAATTTGGACATTTAATCATACATCTCATACATTGACATAACATAATATAAAACATTCATTCATGTGCACATTGTCCCTAAATCTCTCCCTCGAGGCCCTAAAAAATACTTTAGAAACAATCTGAGACTAAATTAGAAACATTTGGAATGTTTAAGGAAAAATTAGAAATTTAGGACTGTAGGGGTCACATAGCCGTGTGGCCAAGTAGTGTGACTCACACGGCTGAGACACACGCTTGTGTCTCAGGCCATGTAACAAGTAAAATAGGGGCACATGGCTGTGTCTCAGCCCGTGTCCACACCCGTGCAACTCTCTGAGTTAGGTCACACAACCAAGCCACTATAACATCCCGATTTTGGGCTAGTCGGAAGAGTGGTTTCGGGACCACAAATCTAATGAGGAAAAATTTATTTTTCTTATATTTTTGTGGCTTGCGATTTCACAAAATGATTTAGTGAAAATTTCGTTCGAAAATTTCAACGTTTGGGCACTCAATTTAGTCAAAAGGACTAAATTGTAAAAAGTGCAAAAGTAGAGTTCTACATGTTAGAGGTGTCCAATTGTTATGAAACTTTAAATTAGAGGTCCTTATATGGTAATTAGACCATTGGTTAATTTGGTAGACAAAAATGGACATGAGATAAGTGAAATAGAAAATTTTTAAGTTAGGGCAATTTGGTAATTTAATAATAAAAAGAATTAAAAAGGGAAAAGGATGGCAAAATGTGCTCATCTTCTCCATGGTGAACGAAAATAGCAAGGGGGAAGCCATAGTTTGGGTTTTCAAGCTTCCAAGATCCATAGTAAGTGATTCCAAGCCCCGTTTTTAATGTTCTTTACATTTTTGGAGTCCCGATAACTTGATTTAGCTTATTCTAGCAATAATTTAACCTAGGGTTTATATTTGGAAAAATACCCATAGGTGAAATGTGTTTATTTTGATGTTTTATTGTAGAACATGAAGCTTGAAATTATGTTAAACAACTTTTGCTAAGCAATTTTAAGTGAAAACGAGTAAAACGACAAACTCGGTAAAAATACCTAATGTTCATAAGTATATGTTAGAGTTGGAATTTGATGTTTCCATAGAAGGGAAAAATTTTCAGCAAGTCATAAAACATAAGAGTAAGGGATGATGTTTAATTTTCGAGCTTTGGGGCAAAAGTGTAATTATGCAAAAGTTTAGGGGCAAAATTGTAATTTTTCCAAAGTTCGATTCAATGATTTTTTTGATGAATTTGAGTATTAAATAGGTTAAATTTGCTATAATAGATCAAGAAGAACGAAATTCGGAGTTAGATTGGGGAAAGAAAAAGATAGAGGACTAAGTTGCTAGATTTGGTCAAATTTTGTACCGAGGTAAGTTTACGGTAAATAAATGCAATGTTTCAATAATTATTATTAATGCTGTTATTTTCCAACAATTATATATTTATTTTAGGAATTTATTTGATGTTGACTCAAGTATGAGACGATAGAGAATTAGTATTAAAAAGTCCCGTTGAAACTTTTGGAATGTATCGGATACAAATGTCATGACATTTGGGTGATGAGATCCCATTGAAGACCATGTTTGGAATATGGCATTGGCATCATTGAGATTATGAGAGGTCCCATGTAAGACCATGTCTAGGACATGGCGTTGGCACCGAGATGAGAGGTCCCCCGTAAGACCATGTCTAGGACATGGCATGGGCATCGATATGAGAACTCCCATGTAAGACTATATCTGGGATATGGCATTGGCAGTACAAAAAACATCCCATGTAAGACCATGTCTGGGACATGGCTTTGGCATGTTATTATCGGAAAAGAGACCCAAGCATCCTTATTATTCCAATATGGCTCAACGGGCTAGTAAACAAATTATGTTCCATGATAGTTCAGGTAAAAGCATAAATAGAAAATTCAGGTGAGTTATAAGAGTTAAGAACATATTATGTTATCAATTGAGAATCAACATTTCAGTAAGAGAAGAGTAAGTTATAATCATGAGTTATCTAAGTAAACAAGTAAGTGAACGAGTAAGAGATTAAGTATAGATGAAATTAGAGATCATGACACTTGAGTATATTTATTTGTGTTAAATGTTGTTATTTATTTGCTTGTAAACTTACTAAGCTTTATGCTTACTTAATTTATTTTCCTTATTTTATAGTATTGCAAAGCTAATTCAGGGATCTTAAAGACGTCGGAGAACACTCACACTATCAACAACAACAACTCGGTATTTTATGATGATCAATGTTTGAGCTATGGCATGTATAGGGACTTAGTCATTTTGAATGTATGTCCTTATGATAGTGCTAAAGAATGATTTGTAAATATGTGATAATGTTTAGCTATTAAAATGGCTAAGTAAGAATATTTTTGGTATTATGAATGCCTAGGTGATAGTTTATACTTAGAAATTATGAAAGAGTAAAAATTTGCAATGAAACACTTTTGGGACAGCAGCAGTGATGTGATTTTGAAAAATCACCAACGATATTATAAAATGAATTAGAGAGTGAATGATATATAGAATTAAATATTATCGAGTCTATTTTCTTAGAAAAATAACGGTGTGGGTAAAGGAATTTTATATTCTAAGATATTTGAATTTTAGTGAGACAGGGTCAGAATGGATTCTAAAGTCCCCTGTTCTGACTTTAGAAAAATCATTAAAACTTGTACAGAAAGAATTAGAAGTTACAATTTATATGATTTGATTCCTTATTGAGTATATTTTCAATAGAAACAAGTGGTAGCACCATATAAAGTCTATAAAATTAGATAATTAATTTTTAGTGATGAGAGGTTAGGACTATCGAACAGTGAAACAGGGGAGACTTTAACTAATAAACTGTACTAATCGGCCAACCCAAAAATTCTTAAAATTTTAGAGTAAGAAGGTATATGAGTCTAGTTTTAAAGAAAATTTACAGATCTAAATTTCAAGTTTTTTAACTCAATTTATAATTAATTTAGTGACTTCTGCGCAGGTGGACAGTTTTATTGTGAATAGTGAAATAAATAATTTTTATTTGTTTAAGTAATCGGAAAATTTTTAATGTTTCTGGTTGGGACCCAAACCATTTCCATTGCATGTTTTAGGGTCTCGAGAGTTCTTTTAGGGACATATTGATTGAATGTGAGTGAATTAATTTTGAAAGCAACTTTTTTTATGCTCTGAACTAGTAAGTTAAATCAGGTAACGCCTCGTGCTCAACTCCGGCAATGGTCTCGGGTAAGGGGTGTTACAGCCACACACTCATGTGCTAGGTTATATAACTCTCGAAATAGCCACACACGCCTGTGTCCCAGGCGGTATGCTAAGCCATGTAACAGCCTGACTTGCATGTATTAAAACTTACAGGGGACACACGACCGTGTCACCTAGCCATATGTCACACATAGCTGAGTCACACGTCCGTGTCTCAGGCCGTGTGGACATGAAATTGGCTAAAATAAAGTCATTTCTATCACCAAAACAAGCATGTACCTAAAATAATTTTGAACACAGGATCAAGACATTATAACATGGCCAAAACCAATATGAAATGACCAATTCAATAGTCTAACATCATTCGACCAATATGCCATACAAGGCATTTCAAATGCAAACATACAAATATACCTAAACATATACATATACTTGATCACATTTCATTCATAAACATCTAGTTCATTTCCATCTCAAAACATACCATAACTTGACCTATACCATTTCAATATAAACTTACCATTTGAGCCATACCATTCATGCATCATAAGCACTAAAATGACATAATTCATCCATCATTAAAATGGTACCAAAACAACCAACTTATACATACCAAAATCAACATCTAAGCATTCAACTAAACATCAAAAACTACTGATATAATCGTTGGATAGTGTGATAGATCTCCGACGAGCTTCCACACTGATCGAGCTTCCGATTATCTATAAAACATAAGAAAGAAAAATACGTAAGCACATAATGCTTAGTAAGTTCGTAAAACATGAACATAACTTACAATTTCAATTCATAAAATTAAGATTTAACATAATATAATCCAACCACAAGCTTGGTACAAGCCTAAGCACCATCAACAATATACAAGTTAGTGCATTCATACATAATTCAATTGAACTTAACACATGGTAATTCCTTTCCATGGTAACATACATCATTTATTTCATTCTCATTTTCATGAACATAAGCATACTTCCATTTGGAAACTTACCATCTTAATCCTTTTCATAAATACATGATATAGTTACTTTTCAACACTTGTCATTCCTTTCATTTTCATGCTCGTTGAGCCATTTAGAATATCATCAGATACTCAGGAAAGCTCACATGAAATGTACTAAACATATAACCATAATTTTTCCTTTACATCGTTACTCACACGAGTTATAAAATGAGCCTGAACACATGAGTTATAGGTCGAAATGTAGGCTAAACGATGCTGCTCACATGAGCTGTGGAGTATCCGCAACAAATGCAGGACCTCAGTCATTGGTAGGACATTCAAGACCAGCTTACTTCGATGACATAGACGTAGAAACGAGATCAACTAATCCGAGGCTTTAGCTTTTCCTTGATCTAGATCCGTACAAGGTCTATCTTGATCTAAATAGAAAATTTCAATACATTTAATTCTTCTATTACTCATTTCAGTCCATATTTGATATTTTTGTAAAATTACTATTTTACCCTAACATTTTAACTTTTCACAATTTAGTCCTTAAGCTCATAATTTGAAATCTAAGCATTTTCATCCTTATTTCATGCTAGCTGAATTCACTAGGGACCTATATCAACCCATACAAATAAGAATTTCACAAATTTACCATGAAATTTTACTACTTTTACAAATAAGTCCCTAAATGAAATTTTCATCAAAAATCACCTTACAAAACTTGTTTATTTATCAACAAGGACTCATAATCTTTCATAAAACATCAAGAATCATACAAGAAAATTCATGGCAAAACCCTATATCTTTAACAATTTTGCTAATTAATCCCCGAGCTAGTTAGATTAAGCTACAACACTTCAAAAACAGAAAAATCATTAAAAACATGATCAAGATTTACTTACATGCAAGCTATGTAAGTGACTAAAGCTTCAAACCCTAGCTATGGCTTCTCCTTCATCAATTTCCAATGGAAAGTACCAACTAAAAAGAGGATACAATTTTTTTTACTTATTTTTCTTTAACTTATTAATTAAATTACTTATTAACCTTACATTTTAACTTAATAATCACATAATTTGTGTCCATAAAAGTCCACTAACTATTTAAATGGTCTAATTACCATGTAAGTCCACGCACATTTAAGTTTCATAGCCATTTAGCCCTCATAACAAATAGAACTCCATTTTTTCATATTTTACAATTTAGTCCTTTTCATATAATTAAGCATGCAAACGTCAATATTTCTTAACAAAATTTTCATACGACCTTTCTGACATTCCATAAACATTAAAGTAATAATAAAATAATAATTTACTCATCGAATTTATGATCCCAAAACCACTATTTCGATTTCACTAAAAATGGGTTGTTACAATATGTGTATATGTTAAAATAGGTATGGATAAAGCGATATGGTTAATGAAAGTAGTGAATAATTGGAAACAAGGGGACCATAGTATAATTATTGATGTTATTACTAAGTTAAAATTTGTGAAACAATAATTTAACATCAAAGTGCCATGTGAATTACAAATAAAATGAACTTAAGTTATACATTCAAAAGTTCAGTAATAAAGGAAAACCTTGTAAAGATTAATAGAAAGTGAACATAATCCAAAAAATGAATTAATGATTTAGTAACCTAATTGAATGCTTATCAAGTGAATAAAGGGACTAAAAAGTGGTAATAACCTTAAGGGTGTAAAGTGATTAATTAAATGAAAGCATATTTGAGTACTTCGAGTCTTAATGAAAAAATAATAAGTGGAGAGAACCAAATTATTATTAATAAGTGGCATACACAAAATGGAACTTCATCATTGATAAAAGAATAAAAATTGGTGAAAGATTTGGTATAGTAGGAAATCTTTATTTACTTATGAAGCTTTTCGAGCTTAATGCATTAGTGGTTTAAACACATAAGTGGAAGACCATTCCTGTGAAGCTAGAGATTGTGTTTTTGAATAATCACGTAATCATGCGAGGCTAGAAGAACATAGAGAATTTAACTTGTATCATTTTGTATTAGAATATTTTGAAATAATAAGTACATAGGTTAAGCGTGTTCAAGCTTAAGATTTAGATTTCAAATTGGTAATGTTTTTATAATGTTATGAAACACTTTATTGCTTTCAATTCAAGTTTTGGTATTTGAAATGACTTAAACATTCTTGTGAGATGAATTTGAGTTCAAATTAATTTTGATCATGCTTTAAAGTGATTTGGAACTTGTTGGTGTGTATTGATAATGTTTGGAAAAAGTAAATTTTCATCTCTAGGGTCCAGGTATGGTACATTGCTTATTTTGGTGCAACCAAGTTAGTAGCTAAATTTGTACCATATAGAGGGAAAATACCAATACATCTATGAGAGGTATCAATAAATGACCTTTGGTTCCATCTTGTTTCATTGTTTTAAGTGTTTTCAGCATTCAAAAGTGTATTTTGGGCCCCTGACACCTTTGAACTCCTGCGAAATGTTTCTAAATGACTTTAAGTTATTTTCAAAGTCCCATATTTTTTAAATATTTGATTCATGAAGATTTCCAAAGTGTTTTAAAATTTTATTTTCTTAATTTTTAAACTACAAATATTAAGCATTTGTCATGGCAACATCTCATATTCATATTGGCCATTGGGACAGGTAAGGAATGTTATATTTAGTGGCATCAAAGTCTATGATTAGTCAATTCTAGAAATAGTCCAAGAATGTGAGTCGAGTTTATATGTACATGTCATATAAAAAAGTAAAGGTGATGTGATCCTAAGACATTATATTGTCAAAACATGACCAAATTGGTGTTGATTTGGTAATATCTTGGTATTAACTTAAGGCATGTGTTAAAAGTGATTAGTGGATGAGAAGTCTATTGAAATAGAATCCCCAATTTGAGATTATTTCTTTTACATTTAAATGTAGATAGCGGTGTCGAATCATTATAAAAGATAAAAGATTTCTAATGAAGCATAGGTGAATAAGTGATACATTGAGAAATTCATTCAAAGAGAGTTAGTGAACTATATATTTGTACTACCAAGAGAATGAACCAAACTAAAATTAGAGGGAAACTTTTCAGATGAACCTAATATGGGAATATAGAAGAATTTTGGAAAGATTTTGAGTAAATGAAAAAAATTAAAGCCTCACTTAGTGAATCAATTTTGAACTAGTGTTTGTGTAAGATAGTATTGTATATGTGGTGACATTTGAAACATTTGGGAGTTGAAGCAAAAGAGGTTGATACCTTTTTAATGAATTGCCTTGTGTATTCAGAGCCATGAATGATTAAATGAGATAAAATTTGACCACTAATGGTTACCCCTGTTTTTATTGCTATGGTCGAGTCAGTAGGACCTAGAAAGTAGGACAGGACTGAGAGGCTTTACTCCAGTGCAAAACTAATAAAGGGACTACGAATATCCTAAATCACTTATTGAACTTTGATGTCTTTGGCTAGCCGATATTGTCACCAAAAAGGATTTAGAAGAGAAGATCAGAAAATGTGATAGTGATAAAGTGATTGACTTGAGTGTAATAAAAAACTAATCGACACATAAGTAAAAAGTGTAAAAGCAAAAGAATGACATTGTATAAATAAGGGATGTGAAGATAAGTGTAGTGATAGTGGAAATAGTATGAGTCTGAATTCTAAGTGTGACTGTAATGGTTTATAAGATTGAATGTGTCCTTAAAGGTGACCTTGATAATTTGTGAAGTGATATGGCCCCAATATCCCATTTTAATGATGACTAGTTAAGTGCATATGTACATGTAGACATATATGGTAGTACATAATGATGATGTAGTAGTGACTAATGAGGAAATGATTTGAGAATACAAGTAGAGAAATGTGGTTAAAAGATGATAACTTGATTAAGATCAACCTTACATCAAGAGAGAGTACAAAAAAAAGGTTATGATTGATAAGTGGTAATGTGGCAGAAAGGGATTAAGTAATTCACTGGCGAAGAAGTAATTTTTTTGTTTCGAATCAACCTCGGAAATTATATATGCCAACCACGAGTAAAGAGACTCGATATTTGTGAAAGATGGTTAACAAGCAATTTGTATGTTTGCATAAGTATAGCAAAAGTGAAACAACAATGGAATTTGATTTTGATGTGTAAGATTAGAGAGTGGTATTGAATGTATAAAACAAGGCACTGAAATAAGAGCAAAATCCAAGAAAAATTCTTTAATAAAAAAGTTTAAGGAAAGCAAAAGTGATTATAAATTGGAAATTTTCTCAACAAAAGGCAAAGTGAAAGTGTTGATGACAACATAAAGATCCTAGTGGAATGTTGGAATAGCCCTCTAATTAAATTAAAGATAGTAGATATAGCTATTATTCATGACTTATCAGATATTGTAGATTGAAAATGAACTTTTTGGAACTACGTCTTATGGTAGAGATTGTATAAGTGGTAAAGAAATGTTGGAAAAAATTCGGTTTAAAAACGGTTTTCTTGCACAATAAAAAATTAAAGTTTCTAAAATTGACCCGATTTGTGATATTTATAGCAATAAATCTTAAACTAAAATCGTACATGATTTTTGGATAGATGAATCCTTGTCATTCTCAGCTTTCAACTAAACAATATTCTCTGTTATTCTCGTACCGCAAATTGCTTCGAGTGTGAGCTTGAACCAATTGAATCAAAACATAAAACTAGAAATTCTTTTCTTTTATGTGGAAAGAAAAATTCTCTTCTCAATAGAAACCACAGCAAAATTGTTAATCCAAAAAAAATATAATTATAAGAGAATGAAATTCTCTCTATTTTCGGGTAGAATAACGATATCTTAAAGTTGTGTTTGTAGCTCTACCGGTGTCATCTATTTATAGGAAGAAAATGTAGAACCCTTATTGAATTGTAAAAGTTTATCTGGACTAGAAAAAAAAACTCTTTGTCTAATTAGGAGTATAGGTGGCAACAACCCTAGTCAATATTAACTAGGGTTAGTTGCCCACCCTATTAACATAAGGGACTTTTGGGCCTCTTCCATATCGGGTCTAATTAAAATTACTTCTCGAGTTTTAACCTAATATTTTTTTCTATTTCCTAAAAAAACTTCAATAAATATATATCGAATAATTTTCTAATCTTAAATTTACACTTGGTAAAATTATGACGATTTTACCCCTAGTAAAATTTCAAGAAAATATATTTAATATTTAACCGTTCAACTTGTTCACTATGGTCGAATGATTTATTTTCATTATCGAGCTTTAAAATAGCTCAAAAACATAAATTTCTTCTAGTCATTTTTTTAGAAATCCATGTTCATTCGCAAATGAATCATTCCTCATTTTCATTTCCATTTCCATTTTGAGAAAACCACATTCATTTTTAAATGATTCCATTTCTCCATTTCTGAATGTTTTCCATTTCTCAATTTCTATTCATTTTGATTCAACATGCAATTAATTTATGGGTTCAACGAGCTAGCAGAGGGACCGATTGGACATTTTCAATTTAGGTTCAAATGATTTATAATTAAATTTCAGCTTTTCACCTATTAATTATAAGCTCATTTAATCATAAAGTCATTCCACTATAATATTGTGATTGAGCTCTCCCCAACAGCATACCATTACGAAAGCAACTCGATTAGTGCTCGTCCAATGACTTTGTCATAAGTGTGTTCCCCTCATAGGATACTCTTTATCTTTTTAGGATAATATTCGTTCTCCCAATATGGTCATATTTTATCTCATGGTAACCATTACATCTTTCTTCATGAAAATTCAATTACTATCAAATAGTAATCAAATCATTCATAACAAATACGAACGACTCATAATGTCAATGAGAGGATATCATTTACTCATGTCTCGGGCTATGAATTTCATTGTTGTGAATAACGTTATATACTGCAAAAGTCGTACACCCAACATACCAGCTTTCGATTCATTATCTATTCGAACTCAGGCTTTTACTTACATCATAGTGTACAAGTCACACATACATAGCTCGTCATCCACTCAAGATTTAGGTATGTGACACTATGAACGTCACAGGTAAATAAATCCATAAACAAATTCAGGATCTATTCTTCTTGGGTCAAAGTCTAATGTACTATAAGTTGAGTTAGTCACATCTATGTCTCTCTCTTCTGGGAGTCATCTACTTCGATGCCTAAGACAAAGCATTTCCCCAATTAGATTTGATAGACGACATATTAGTCTTTCAATCAGTTTGTTCATTTCCAATTAGACTAAGGACATGTTTAGGTTCATCTATTGTCTTTCTATATTACGATCCTACCACGTAATACTGCTTAATATTAGTTAACCATTAGACAAACCAGTAAGCAACATTTGCTTCTATTTTGCTTTGCATGCAAAACCCATGTGAGGAAAATATACAAAGTATTAATGTAATTCATGAATAATTTTATTAACCAATCTGTTCAAAAAATTACAAATATACTTAGATGAAAATACTACATTTAGGGCACTAGATCTAATAATCGATTCTTTGTAACCGCAATTAGAAAATTCATAAAAGTATGACTAGAACTATTGGTCAAGTGTGGATAACCTATTGAAGATAACTTAGCATACCTCAATGCAAAAATGAATAATGCACAATATCATAAGGAAAAGCAGTTAAGTGCCCTCAACAAGATAATTTAGAAGTGAAAATATATTATAAGGATTCAAAGTGAACATGATGGATACCAAGTGAGTTATATGTGTTTCACAACTACAAATTACAAGAAATTGGATGAAGACTTAAGAAGAAAACATGTACTGTGTGTCTTAAAAGTGAAAGAGATGTGATAAGTCGAAAAACGGGAAATAGAGATCGAATCATAACGTGAGGGGATTGTAAGAGTTCTAAAGTGGGTATGGATAAAGCCTATGGTCAGGGGTGAAGCCAAAACAACCTTTTAGGGGGGCCGAATGAAATTTTAATTTTTTATAGTCTATATCTTTATAGTTTTTAAATGATTAAATCGAATTTTTATAATTTTAAGGGAGCCAAAATATAATTTTACCTTTACTAATTTAAAATTTTTAAAAAATTTTAAAGACTTGAATAATAATTTTATATTTTAAGGGGGCAAGAGCCAATGCCAACCCCTCTAGATATGGCTACTGTCATTGATGGGATTTATGTATGTGCTAAACCACGAACTATGATTTAGACTACTTGAGAAGACTGATAATGAATTATCAGTTGCAAAATCTGGAACAGATGCATGGATGTATTGAGACATAAAAGAGTTTCAAGCATCGAGAAAAAAAAACAAAAAGAAATTGTACTAAAATGCATTAAATTTAGATATTGATAGAAGCGTTGAAGAGACTTATAAATGTCAAGCGAATGATAAGGATCACGAGAGTATAGCAAAATCATAATGTACCATCGTTGCTGTAGAATACATGATGAATTAAAATAAGAGTTCCAAGCTCCTCCCAAAACTGTAGCCTACGAATACGGACTCAAATGGATTTAAGAATTTGCAAAACCCTCTCATGGCTATTCAGGTTATTGTGTAGAGAAATCAAGGATTTCAACGTTTATAGTAACGTGTCTTTACGTGTGGCTTGTTTTTTTTTTTTTTTTTGGCCAGCCAAAAAAAATCTTATTAGTAAAACAAATTGATAAAAACCACTACAGTGGTTATAAGGAAAATCACCTATTAAATAACACCTAAATCCCATAAACTCCATAAAGCCAAAGTATCATATTCACCTCTAACATATACCAAGCCATAAAAGTCATACACATGCCATTCTAAGACCAAAACCGTCAAAACAAGGCAAAGACACACCAATTTGACATGATTCATCATTATATACCATATACTGCTCCATGCAAACTTAGGAGCACCTCAAGACCATATTTACCACAATATTATCCTATCAAATCTTCACTTCCTTCCATATTGCTTCCATCATCCACTTCATGCAAATGCATCGTTTCTATTGCTGCCATTCCTTAATCACTTCTCTCTCTTCTCCTTTAACTCGAAGACCCAACATTTTGCCCAGTTCCCATGTCTCTTCTGCTGCTTTTAAATTTATTTATTTTCTATTTCAAAAATCCGTATCAGACAAAGACATGTTGACAATTCATTCAGATTCCAAGCTATGTGTTTTACCATCTTTACTTCCTATCCATTTCTTTTTTCTAGCACTTTTTTCTCCATAGTAGTAAGAAATATATCTATTGCATCAACTGACCTCACCTTTGTTCCGGCTCTATTTCGATAGCTTCATGAAGCACCTCATCAATGCTATAAGTCATTATCTCATCCCCAAAATTCGACAGCGTCCCTTAGTCTTTTATTGACATCTCTCTCAATAGAGTTACTGGTCATAAAATCAACCGGGTTAACTGATGGGCCCGAACCCATATGGTATAAACCATTAGCTTCGCTTCTGGTTTCTAAAGCTGTCACCTTACGTCTGGGTTTGTTTAAACAAATTACAAGAGACTGACATTCAACATCTTTCATCATCAACTGATTGCCATTTAATTTACTTTATTGGAATATGATATGGAAGAGAGACAATAGATGATGAAAAGAGAGATTTTTTTTTTTTGGAAGTGTGAGAGAGAGTACTAAATAATTATTTTATTTTATTTTATTTTATATTACATTTAAAATTTTTATTTAATTCAAATACCATGTGTCATAACATGATTGGTTCTAAGATTTTTGGAATTTTCAAAAATACATATTTGAACACTAAATTGATAGAATTTATAAATGTGGAAAGTTATATTTATTAAATTATTTTAAATTAGAATAAAATTGATAAAATGTACAAATATTAAGGACTAAATATATTGTTATACTATATCACCATTTTCTTTAATAATTTATTAGTGATCAAAACAAAAACAAAAAACCATTATGAAATTAAATGCTTTTAGAGTTTAGTGACCAAATCAAAATTAAACTAATTCATTTTATAAAAGAATTTTAACATTAGCATATAAAACATAATAACTCCAAAAAGTGTAGAAAAAATCCACGTTTTACCTAGCTTTTAATAATACTAATATGGGTTCTACCATATTTTTAGGTTAATTTACAGAGTAAATATTTAAATATTAAAATATAATTGAAGTCTTTTTATTTTTTTATATTTGAAATTTATCATCGTATTCTTATTTTTAGAAATTTAGTTCCTTTATTTTTTACATTTAAAAATTTAAATGCAATTGTTAACATCATTAAATTCTTCTATTAAATTCGTTAATGTGACATTTTAAATTTTTTTTAAAAATACTTACTTAGTAGCCATATAACAAAAAAATGGCATTGCAATGGACTTGAATTTAACAAATAATAATTTTAATAGTGTTAACAACTCTTAAAAGTTACATAGCATTTTAATCAAAATAAAGTATTTGGGCTAATCAATGACATTGCAAAAAATTGAGGTACCAAATTATTTTAAAATGTTTAAGTATAAAGAGTGAATCTTAAATTCGAGTATAGCACAAGGATCAAAATTGAAATTTGATCATTATTATAATTTTTAATTTGAGTGTAGCCTAGGAACTAAAACTGAAATTTGTCCATTTTGCTATATAGTGAAAAAAGAAAAAAAGAGTTGATCCATATTTTCATAACTCATGCTTCACCTTGGGTTAATTATTTATTTGTGTCAAATTATAATGTAAAAAATTTAAGGTTAAAATATACTCTAACTCCTATACACTTTATTCATTTGGAATTTAGTCCCCCTATTTTTACTTTTAGAAATATAGTCTGATACTTTTCGAATTTAAAAATTTTGATCCAGTTATTACTATCTTTGAAATTCTTTTATTAAATTCTTTGGTGTAACATTTTGAAATTAAAAAAATCACTTGGTAGTCATGTAAAAATAAAAATAATGTTGAAAATAATTATTAGAATTTTTTTCTTAAAAACACTCATTCAAATCATCAGGATACATTTTTTTCCTGTTAGAATTATATTATTTTTAAGAAAAAATTGACGACAACATTTTGATTGAAATAATTAACAACAATAACTATTTAAACCAACAAATTACATTATAAAAATAGATGGTATAAATTATGTCAAAAATTAAAGTATATAGATTAAATATCAAGTTTCAACATAGTTTAGAGGCCAAAATTAAAATTTAATCATTGTCTTATGATGTAAAAAAAAAAGGCGACGCAAATCTAAAAGAAATGCGAAGTCGTGTGTCGGTCTCTAAGACTCTTATGTTATTCAAGCTATATATAACCACATAATGTTTTAATTGAAAAGTTTATTATATCAACTATTTGGACTAATTAATAACATTATAAAATTACAGGGAACAAATTATGTTAAAAATAACCTATATAGACTCAATCTTAAATTTAAACATAGTAAAGGGACTAAAATTAAAATTTAACATTTTATTGTAAAATGTAAGAAAAAGAGAAAAATGGTTGGGTGTGTGATAAGTGCTAAAAGTTACATATCTTAACCTCGTTCTTAATGTGTTTTTAGATTATTATTTGATGTTAATTGTGAATTTTATGCTCCTAATTCTTTAAATTCGTGTTTTTATACTTAAAAGAGGATTTGGGGGCAAAAGGAGTGAAAATCAAAAATTCGGAGCAAGTTATAATAGCCACACGGGCTGACCCCTTCCACACAATCCTATGATCCGCACGGGCTGCCACATGGCCATGTGGTAGGCCGTGTCGGTTTCACGAATTTGCACCCTGAACTATGATATGTGAAAAACATAAAAAGATATGTGTAGAACTAACGCCGATAATGGCAATAAAGAACGATAGCAAAGTAATAAGAAAAAGGAAAATAAAGATCACAAATTTTACATGGAAAACCCTTTTGGGAAAAACCACAAAAAAAGGAGAAGAAAATTCACTAATGTCGAATTAGAATGATAGAAGAGGAGTTTAGACTACATGTATTTATAGGTTACAAAACATTATTCTAACCAATGTCAAATGAATGAAGTGTAGTAAGATTGAAAAACCTTATTCTAATCAATGTAAAATAAAAGAAGTATAGTTCTATATGGATTTTACTTTTATTTTATTTTACCACTATATTTTATTTTAACAAGGATCCGAGTCACTCAACTCTAACAATCTCCACCTTGACACGAGTTCTCAATGAACAAGTTCTTCACCACGAACTCCCAACTAACAAGTTCTCCACCTCTTCCACAAAACCCCTTAAGGGGTGTTCTTCAACAATGAACACCAACCAAGTCAGAGCAATGCTCAAACTTGGTTATAGGAAGTGACTTAGTTATCATATCTGCAAGATTATCATGAGTACTAACTTTGCTTACAACAATATCACCACAAGTAATAATATCACGCACAAAATTATACAAAATATCAATGTGCTTTGTTCTCTCATGAAATGTTTGATCCTTCGTAAGGAAGATGGCACTCTGGCTGTCACAAAAAATTGTACTGATGTGAAGGTCTTTACTGAGTTCAAAAAAGAGTCCCTTTAACCAAATAGTTTCTTTACAAGCCTTAGTAATCACCATGTACTCAGCTTCAGTAGTAGACAAAGCAACTGTAGTTTGCAAAGTGGCTTTTCAACTGATTGCGCAACCCACAATTGTAAAGACATACCCTATGAGAGATATTCTTTTATCAATGTCTCCAGTAAAATCAGAATCAACATATCGAATGACTCCATCTCTAGTTCTTCCAAACTGTAAGCAAACATCAGTAGTACCTCATAAGTATCTAAAAAACCACTGAACTGCTTTCCAGTGTTTTTTACCGGGATTTTCCATGTATCTACTAACTGCACTAACTACATATGACAAATCTGGACGTGAGCAAAACATAGCATACATGAGAGATCCCGCTACACTAAAATATGGAACACGTGACATGTAGTCAATTCCATCATCTGATTGCGAAGACAAAGCCGATGAAAGTTTGAAGTGGGCTGTTAATGGAGTACAAACATGTTTGTCATTCCACATATTGAACTTGCAAAGAACTTTCTCAATGTACCCTTTTTGGTTTAGGTACAATTTACATGATTTTCTATCTTTGAAAATCTCCATCCCAAGCATTTTCTTTGCTACTCATAAATCTTTCATCTCAAATTCTTCACTAAGCTAGGATTTAACCTTTCTTATCTCTCCTTTATCTTTAGCTGCTATCAACATGTCATCAACATAAAAGAATAGATATACAAAAGAACCATCACTATTTTTTTTAAATAAACACAACTATCAAAGCTACTTCTTTGGAAATCATGAGTAGTCATAAATAAATCAAACCTCTTGTACCACTGCTTTGATGATTGTTTCAGGCCAAAAAGGGACTTTTTCAGCAAGTAAACATAATTCTCTTTTTTCTGAAACTAAAACCTTCTGGTTGTTACATGTAAATATCTTCCTCAAGTTCTCCATGCAAGAACATTGTTTTTACATCTAATTGCTCAGGCTCTAGACCATACATGGCCACAATACCAAGCAAGGCTCGAATCGAACTATGCTTCACAATTGGAGAAAACACATTTGTGAAGTCTACACTAGAATCTGACTGTAACCTTTTTCAACTAGCCTTACTTTTTTTATCTAGGTTCTTCAACTCCTAGAATCCCTTCTTTCTTCTTGAACACCCATTTACAATAACAACCTTTTTACCCTTAGGAAGCTTCACTAGGTTCCATGTTCTATTCTTATGGAGCGATTCCATCTCTTCTTACATGGCAAACATCCACTTTCCTAAATCTTCACAACCAACTGACTCGGAATAAGTAGATGGCTCTTGATTTGCATATATATCTTCAACCACATTTAAAGCATGAGCAACTAGATCAGCCTCAACGTACCTTTTTGGAGGTTTAATTTCTCTTCTAGGTCTGTTCTTGGCAATAAAATATTGTGGTGTTGATTGTGGTGAAGAAGAAACTCTACTCTTAGTTTTTTATTTAACCTGTAATATCCCTAAAACGGGTCTAGTAGTTCCGGGTATATTTTTCGGGTTTCAAGTGTGAAACTAGGAATTTATGGGGTTTCTAGTAATTTTTAATTTAATTTAGAAGGTTAATTTCATCTAAAATCGATTAAACAATAATCCAAAAGAATAAAAATATTTTTGGAAAATTAATTTTAAAGTAATTAAATAATTATAAGTGAAAATAATTAATTTGGGTCGAAAAATAATTTTAAAATATTTTTTATTGGGGGTTAATTTGAGCTAAATTTAAATATTAATTAAATTAGGTTTAATTGTAAAACAAGAGAAAATTTAGAGTATTTATTTAGAAAATAAACCTTAAAATTCAAAAATTTAGAGGGAAATGATTAAATGGTAAAACAAAGGAAATGTGGGAGTGGCCATTAGACAAATTCCCAATTTTTAAATTCTGGTGGGTTGTTTCAACTATACAAACAATACATCTAGCCTACTTTTCAAACCACTTACATCATATTAGAGAGCTATAAATTTCGTTTTCTTTGCATGGTTTTAAAGATCTATCACCAGAGAATAGATCCAACCATTTTCTTCTCAAAATACTCTCTTAATTCACTTGAAATTATTCTCAAAAGTAGCCAAAAATATTCTGAATTTTCTCAAGCTTCTTAAATCAAGATTTTCAATCAATGAATTTAGTGTGAATCAAAGGTAATCTTCAATCCTAAACTTATTTTTATGAAGATTAGAAACATTTTTACATGATTTGAGAGTCAATTAAAGGATTTTTTTATCATTGTCATCTTTTTCAAAAGCTTAAGGTGTTTTAATGGTGGATCTTGAATTTTGAGAGGAAATCCACAACTCAAAGGATGTTCCAACTCAAAATGGGTCTATTAAAAGGTTTTTGGTCTTATTTATCAAGATCAAACATGTTTTGTGGGGTAATTTGAATAAATCAGAATTTTATCATCTTTTTTAATTAATTTTTTGGATTTTGGTGAAATTGATTTAAATGTAAAATTGATGTCTATTTTATGTGTAATTGGTTTAGTATTGATGTTTTGGAAATGATTATGAGGGTTGGAGAGGTCGATTTTGTGAGGAATAGAGTTTTTGATTTGATGTTACAAATTTGGTAAGGTATCTTTGTGAGTGAATTTCTATTAGCATAGTTAATTAAAAATTGTGTGTAATATAGCTTTGGAAAGGTGGAAACGTCTACTTTACCTCTGTTGAAGCTCTGAATGTTGAAGAGGACCGAGATAACCGGAATTGAAGCTCGAAATTTCCTAGTTGATCACTTGTTGTGATAGAATAAAATTGTGTGGTGAATGTTTCTAAGGGCAATTTGATAAATTGACCCTCAATTATGTTTAATTAGTATCTTAATTAATGATTAAAATTAATTAATTATGGATGAATGGTTGATTTTACAAGATTGGTATTAAATGTGCAAAATTTGAATTTGTGTTGAAAGAAAATGGTAAGTGAGTTTTTGGGTGGTGTTGTGCTATTTAATTAGATTAATTTTAAGGATGATTTTAAGCATGTGTACTGAAATTTTTTATCATGTTATGTTGAAGTTACAATTGGTAATTGATTATGGGAAATTGGCAAATGAATTGTTTGATTTAATTGAATATTAAATGTTATGTTACATGTTACACATAAGCATCTTGTCACATTAAATTGAACACACTAATAATTGATTTATATGTTATGTTTGATTGAATATATTAGCAACATGCATGGTGGATCCATTGAATATAGTTGGCATGCCATAGGATTGGTGGGTACTTACCATTATTTGTGACATTGTGAACATATGGCTCTAGGTGGACTGATTTATTGGAGTAGATAAGGGAGTGTTGAACTTGAGTCTCCACTCAATGGGTTATTTGAGGCACTATAAAGAAGTATGTGCTTCAGCCGCTCAACTTGGTGGACTATATTTGATACTTGTAGGAGTTTGGAGATCCATTTATCGATGTATGATCACCCGGTAAAGCCATGAAAAGTGTATGCCAATGTATTCATGTGTGATTGTTGTTATATCAATTGATGATTGAAAGTCATGAATGATTGATTTGGTATTGAAAATGCTTATGGAAATTAAATTGACATGTTTAATTATTTTTGGCTCACAATTGGCGAATGATTGGTTGTGAATTAAGCATGAATTGGATGTTAATTTACTTATTGTTTTTATTGACACTCACTGAACTTTTTAAAGCTCACACTCTCACATTCATGCAGATAATCGTCGGGATTGAGGAGCTGAAGAGCCAAGAAAGAGGGTTGCAAGAGATCTAGGCTTGGTAGAGACTTTATTACGCATTTTAGAGACTGTAGTCAGGCATTGTGGAAATACCAGGAATTAGTTTGATTTTGGTTGTAAATGGACATTGGACATTTATTTTGGATGGTTTTATATTAATTTTGAGGCATGTTTGAGTTTGATTATCGATTGATTTACGATGTATTGTTGCTTGATAACACGGTGATTGATAACACGGTGTGTCAAGCATGAAATTTATACTGACGATTGTTTAAATGAAGCTTCCATAGAGTGGTTTACTAGCGACTAAGGTAGGTTACTTGTTTGATTTATTCGGTGTTTGATGTGCATAAAATTAATTGTCTAATTCTAATTAATTTAAGTTTAATTAATGTCTATAAATTCAATTAAAGGTGTATGTATACATACGTTAATTAATCGTAGTTAAATTGGGTTTAATTGGTCATTAAAATACACAAATCGAGTTTCATAATTTTTTTTTTGCAAAAATAGGTGCAGTGGTTTTCACACGGGTGTGTGCCTATCCATACAGGCGTGTGAGGGGTTGCACACGAGCGTGTCGTATAGTGACACGGGCGTGTGCGATCTGCCTAAAAGTTTTTCACGACATGAATATGGGCATTTAATGACACACGTTCTGGGGGACACGACCGTGTGGGTTTTTGGGGGTTTGAATTTTTGTCTTTTTAAATTGGTATTCTAATTTGTTTAAGTTACGATTTAGTACTGAAATTTTATTAGCCTAATTAGAGCTCTAGATGATAAGGAAACTTGGTAATAATTTAAGATTAGTCTTGTAATGGGTAAAATTTGATAAAAAACATACTTAATTTGTAAATTGGAATAGGTTTTGATAGTTGGTATTTATTACAATTTAGTCCATAATAGTAAAACTTGAATTAGACATAGCAAACAAACTCAATTTAAGCTGAAACTTTTAAGCTTGCATAATTTTAACTAAAAGAAGGTCGGTAAACATTTAGATCTAAGATCGGGTTAGTTTTACCATAGGTGGTACAATAACGGAAATACCCTTAAGTTCAATTACCCAAAAAAAGTTTAAAATTGGCTCATAGTTTGCTTCCGCGTTAACAAATAACTAATATTCAGATAAGATTGAGGTGTTATAAGGTTGGGGTATTTCTTGGGTGGTCGTTAGCCAGAGAGTCATTAGGTAGCTAATGTAACGCTTCAAATTCGAGTCAGTCCGTCTCGGTCGGGTTTGGGGTGTCACATAACCTGAGAAGTAAACTCAATTATAGATCCTGGATAAATCTAAAGTTCCACCTACTTCACATGTGTGTTTGAAATTTGCTGGTCTTTATTGAAAGAGTCTTTAAAAGGTAAGTTAGGAAGCATAGCAATTTCATCAAAAATAACATCTCTGCTAGTTACAACTTACCTCGTTTCAGGACACCATAACTTATACCATTTAACACCAACCTTATAACCAAGAAAAACACATTTAATAGATCTAGGCTCCAATTTCCCATTATCAACATGAGCATACGCATGACACCTAATAATTTTCAAATTAGAATAATCTGCAAGAGTACTAGACCATACCTCTTGTGGAGTCTTTTTCTCAATGGCAATAGAAGGAGATCGGTTAATCAAAAACATGTTGTAAAGGTTGCTTCATCCGAGAATGACTTCGGTAAATGAGTATTCGACAACATACATCGAACCTTTTCCATGATTGTTCTATTCATTCGTTCTGAAACACTGTTTTGCTATGGAGTATGGCAAATTGTTAAGTGTTTCATGATCCCGTCTGATTTGCACAATTCTTTAAACTCATCAGAAAAAATTCTAAGCCACTATCTATGCGAAGGTGTTTTATCTGCCTTCCTATCTACTTCTTAATCATAGTCTTTCAATTCTTAAATGTGGACAACACATCACTTTTCTACTTTAAGAATAATGCCCAAACTTTTCTGGAAAAATCATTAATGATCGTCAGCATATAATTAGTGTCACATCTCAAAGGCACTTTAGATGGTCCCCAAAGATAAGAATGAATATAATCCAGTGTTCCCTTCGTGTTATGAATTCCTCCGGTGAACCGAACTCTCTTTTGCTTCCCAAAAATGTAATGCTCACAGAAATTTAGTTTATTAATGCCTTGTCCATCAAAAAGTCCTCTTATGCTTAATTTTGTCATTTCGTTCTCACTCATATGCCCAAGACGCATAAGCCAAAGTCTAGTAACATCATCATTTAACAAGGAAGAGGTAGCGACGACTGTACCACCAACAACAGTAGAACCTTGCAAAATATATAACTTGAGTCTTTCTCTAGCCTTTCATCACAATGAGGGAATCCTTGCTAATCTTCTGAACCCCACTTTCAACTATGTACTTGTGCCTATTCGAATAAAGAGTACTCAAAGAAATCAAATTCCTCTATAACCTTTAGGTTTGAGAGAATTTCTTTAAACACAATTAAGTGTTCGTGCACAGATGTACCTTCCTCCAAACGATGAGCATAAAGATACTGCTTCATATGCAGCTTGCTAGTTAGGGTTTTCGACATACATAATTGCTCAAGCTTCTTCCATAATGCAGTGGCGATCTTCTTCTTCAACACGTCCTATAGAATTTTATTTGATAGATGTAGCTGTAATTGTGTTAAAGCATTTCGATCTTTATGTCTTTTCTCTTCATCTGTCAATGTCGAATGCATTTTATCTAACCTTAACAAGGCATCTTCTAAATCCATTTGCGCAAGAACTGTCAGCATCTTTACCTACCACAATGTGGATCTAGTGTTACGATCCAACAACAGGATATCATACTTCATTGACGCCATTGTCGTGATCGAGACAGGCAACCTGAAAAGCTCTGATACCAATTTGTAGAACTAATACCAATAATGGCAATAAAGAACAATTGCAAAATAATAAGAAAAAGAAAAATAAAGCACACATATTTTACGTGAAAAAATCTTTCGAGAAAAACCATGGGTAGAGGAGAAGAAAATTCACTAATGTCGAATTTGAATGATACAAGAGGAGTTTAGACTACATCTATTTATAGGTTGAAAAACCTTATTCTAATCAATGTCGAATAGATGAAGTGTAGTAAGGTTGAAAAACCTTATTCTAATCAATGTAAAATAAAAGAAGTATAGTTCTATATAAATTTTATTTTTTTTATTTTACCACTGTATTTTATTTTAACAAGGATTCGAGTCACTCAACTCTAACAATATGAGAGAGTCGTTATAGAATACTCAAGAAAAAAACTCGAAAAACACCATTGAAGTCGATTTTGAAGTATATTTCTATTAAGATTGAATATTCGCATTTGACTTCTTAGGAAGTCATCATGAGTTTCTGTGCTTCTTGTGGTTATATTGTATTTTGGATGTTTTTATTTTCAAACATGAACTAATTTTCTAAATACCTAGGGGAGATGAACCCTATGATGAATTTTGTCTTTTGATTTTGATTTTTCGCAATAAATACTTAGATCTTGTTCTCAATTATGTGTGCTTAATTCTTTGTTTGATATTTTTAGATTATTGATCCATGTTTGATGTGCTTCAATTAGAGCAGGATAGACCCTGTTTAAGAGTAGATCTTACGTAATTGAGTGGAGTTGCATGCAATCCTAGAAATAGGACGACATAAATTTACCAGATTAAAGTCAAATTTAATAGGGTAATCCATAGTACGAGTTAATGCGATAATATATGTTTTAATTAGAAAGAAAAATTAATTAATAAACCTAGAGTCAGTTTACTCTTGAAAGAGATATTAGCATAATTTAGGGACTTCTACAGATTAAGATGCTAAGTAAATAAATTGCATAATTTAGATAGATAGAGACAGATGAAATCTAGGTGAATTATTTCCTAGGTATTGTTTCCCTTCTTGGTTATTATTTGATTATTTTTCTAAATTGTTCTTTATCATGTTCGTAGTTAATTTTAGTTTTAATCAATCACTCGAATTTATTAGTTAAATAATAGAAAGATAGTAATTACTAGTACTTTTAGTATTTGTAGGAATGATAACTTTGCTCACTGTAACTATACTATTAATTGATAGGTGCACTTGCCTTAGTCAAATTTTTAGTCGATTTCATGGACATTAGTGTGTCATGTGTAAGAAGAAGGAAGGTCATTTGATATATATAGTAGTATGGTCCTCTCACGCTTCATGTTGAGTTGATTATTTGCTTGTGCCAAATTATAAAATAGAAATTTGAAGATTAAAATATACTCTAAGGTTTTTATAATCGGATTGGTGGTCGAACTAGCCAAACCATTAGTTGTAATGTTCGATTAAATAAATCATTAAAAAAATTATTGAAAAAACCCAGTTCAATCAGTTTTTAGCCTGGATCAACCAGTCCATACTGATACGTGGGTCAACCACTTTGATGTCTCTTTTCGAATTAGTACCCCAGCCAGTCGGATTTGGTTCAAATCAAGAATTTAATCCCTCTACTTTTTTGATTTAAAAATCTGCTATCAAATTATATCTAACCACGTAAAATTTTAATTGATAAGTTAACGACATTAACTATTTGAACTAATTAATAATATTATAAAAATATAGAGAACACATTATGTTACAAATTAAAGTATAAAGATTAAATATTAAATTTAAGCATCTTAAAGGGATCAAAATTGAAAATTGACCATTTTTATAAAATGCAAAAAAGAAAAAGAAGGGCATAGTGATGTGTTATGTGTCAGAAAGAGGCAAGTCTAAAGATCCTTCGATATATACATACTAGTATGATTCCCTCACTTCGCATTAAGTTGATTATTTGTTTATGTGAAATTATGAAATACAAATTTGAAGGTTAAAATATATTCTAATCATACTTTTAATTTCAAAAATTTAGACCCTCTATTTTTCAAATTTAAAAATGTAGATTCAATTGTTACCACAGTTAAAATTCTTCTAGTAAATTTATAGATGTGATATTTTAAAATTTAAAACAAAAATCACTTGGTAATCATGTAACAAGAAAATAACATTGAAAATGTTTATATGGTTTTTTTTTCTCTTAAAAACATTTATTCGAACTCGTCATGATAAAATAATTTTTTTGTTGGAATATTGTTCTTAAGAAAAATTGACGTAAACAAATTTATTGACATAGTTAATAATATTAAAAATTTAGACTAACTAATGATATTATAAAAGTAGAAAGATCAAATTATGTCAAAAACTAAAGTATATAGTTTAAGTCCCAAGTTTCAACATATTATAAGGCTAAAATTGAAGTTTGATTACTGTCTTATAATATCAAAAACTAATTAAACTTTTTTTTTTGCAAAAAGTTACTATTCAATCAAAATATTTATTTTTGCATGATGAATTGAAATAAGTACTATAAAAAAATCATATAAGCTACTAAGAATATTAAGGGTGGCTCTCTTTTTTTAATCATTATAAGATAATGATAAATTTGAAGTTTTGACCGATATATTATGTTGACATTTAAGATTTAGTTTTTATATTTTAGTTTGACATTAATTCTCTATTTTTATAATGACATCAATTAACCTAAATAATTAATATCCTTAACTATATTGATTAAAATGGTTACGCGAATTTCTTTTAAAAACACCTTTCTAACACTATATATATATTTAGATATTTCTACATGAGATTGAAATGGGTATTTTAAGAAAAAAATTGACCTTAAATTTTAAATTAAGGGTATCAACTATTTCACCTAAC
The DNA here is from genome assembly GCF_007990345.1 of Gossypium hirsutum. Taxonomy (NCBI): domain Eukaryota; kingdom Viridiplantae; phylum Streptophyta; class Magnoliopsida; order Malvales; family Malvaceae; genus Gossypium; species Gossypium hirsutum. The sequence continues at coordinate 37,443,675 of NC_053440.1, forward strand.
TAATGATATTATGTAGAGGAACCAAATTCTATAAAATTAAAGAATAAGTACTATATTCTAAATGTAAACATAGTAGAGAGACTATAACCATAATTTGATATAAAATAATCTATGCCTAACACAATCATTAGTTTTTATTTAATAAAATAGTAATTATTTGGTACACAAGCGGTAAAAAATTTTAACTCCATAAGCGAGATTAAGATTTTGTCACATATCTAATATTTTAAAAAAAATTAATTTAATTTAATTGATATAAGTGATTACATATTTATCGAAAATGAATGGCAGATGGAAAAATAAATTTTACTAAAAATAGTAAAAAGTATATATGTATATGCCTTACAAGTAATAAAAACACACACAATTTAATTAACTTTAAAAAGTTGATGCTAAAATGATAAAAAAAAAATTAAAGTGATAAACGTTATGAACTAAATTTGTTAATATATATAATGTTGTCTACCATTAATTATAGTATCCAGTTTTTATGTACATGCTAATTTTGGTATCCTGTTACAATGAAATAGTCTTCGATAAAAAAACTACAATGAAATAGTCTTTGTATCTTTACCTAATAACAGTTTTTTCGGTTTGTTAATACAATTAAATATTGATATTTCTAATAATTTTCCTAATAATTGCCTTACTATTATTTCTATAATGTTAAAATACATGAAATTCCTAAAAACCCTGTGCGAGGGGTGAGCACAGCTTTAGTAATAAAATGTATTTAATATTTGATTAAAATTATAATTTATACTACAAAAAAATAAATTAAATTTAAGTTTGTATATCCAATATGATATCAAATGTCTTCCACAATCTTACCAAGTAATTAAATTCTTACTAGCTATCGATTTCAAGTTACTTTATGTAGTTTATGATGATTCTGAAAGGTTTATGTGAAGAAATTGAACATATGGTGAGACAGTTTATTTGGGGTTCTTATAATGGGGCTAAAAAGATGTCTTTAATGAGCTAGGATTCGATGTGCCAACCTAAATCACATGGAGGTCTTGGGCTGAGACATTTAAAAGATCATAATGTCTTTTTCATGATGAAGGTTGGGTTCAATATTGTGACTAATTTTAATGCCCATTGGGTTCGGGTGCATCGTTCAAAATACGGGGTTCGAAGTGGATTGCCTGAGTCGCTATCGAGAGGATTGCCTATTATTCGTGAAAATTTAATTTGGTCTGTAGGTGATGGGAAATGTATTAATTGTTGGCATGACTCATGGATTCCAAGTATTGGACCCTTGTTTAAGTAGATCCCTTCTTGTTCTAATCTTGATATGAATTGTACCCTTAGCAATATTGTTTCAAGTGATGGTTCGTGGAATTTAGAATTCTTCCGATTGTGGGTTACTAAGGAGATCATTGATAGGATTGTTGCAAGTCTACCACTTCACCCTTCATTCGGACCAGACGGGATCATTTGGAAAGGCATTTCGATAGGCTCTCTCACTCTCAAAAGGGCATATGGAACACTTCGGGAAGGATCTTGGAATTTGGAAGAACCCATTTGGCAACTTCCTTGGAAATTCAAGGGTTCGCAACGAGTTAGATTCTTTCTGTGGCTTGCTCTCAAACAACGTCTACTCGCGAATGCGGAAAGGGCAAGAAGAGGACTGGGAATTGATGGTGTTTGTCAAGTTTGTGGACATGGTTCAGAAGATATAATGCACGTACTCAGGGATTGCCCTACGACGATATACATTTGGAACAAGCTTATTCCAGTAGATAAGGTTTCCAAAACTTATTGAGTGGATGACGGAAAACCTTCATAATCATTAGATTTTTTGTCCTAAGGGTGTTGATTAGTCGTGCCTTTTTGTAATGATCTCTTGGCGAATCTAGAAAAACCTCAACTTTTTTATTTTTCAGGGTTCCTCATGGAACGTTGATGAAATCATAAGTTATCTTACAATTGGGCGAAATAATATGCCTCTAGCTCCAAATCTTCATTATATGGAACAAGAGGTGTTGTTGATAACTACAGGCTCGAAAGTAATTGGGTGCATTTGACCACGGATGATTTAGTTAGGATGGATGACAGTTTCACTACTACTAGAGGATATGTGTGTGATCGTAATGAGGGTTGGATTTTTGGCTTTAGTAGATATTTGGGTATGTGCTCAGCCTTTGACGATGAGCTTTGGGGTATCTTGGATGGTTTGTACCTTATTCAGGAACGGGGCCATGGGAATGTTCTGATTCAAACGGACAGTCTTGAGGCTGTTAATGCCATTCAGGAGGATTCAGCTGGGAGTTCCACTTCGGCTCTTGTAAGGAGAGTTCATCAGCTTTTAAAATCTATCAGGCTTTAGAAATTCAACATATCTCTTGTGATGAAAATAAAATTGCAGATGGTCTTGTTCGGATGGTTCGAGACAGGAGGCTAGGCTTAAGATTGTTTGAAGATTCTCTCTTGGAGGTGTTAGATTAATTTATTTCCTTTAATTTATTTTTCACCAAAAAAAATTATATTATTAATATAAGAAATATATTATATTTCAATTAGTTTATATACACATTAAATCTATGCATTTATAAATTTAAGGAGAAGATAGATGATATAAGAATTTAACTCTAGCCATTTAGATAAACGAATAACAACTTTACCTATCCTATTAATTATAGTTTTGTCTGCAAAAGCTGGATATAATTAATTTACTACAGAAAAAAAGAGAGGAAAGTATTGTTCCAGAATAATTTATAAAACAATAATATTATTGACAAAAGTTTCCTTAAAAAAATTGAAAATACTCTCCCTATATACATATTAATTCAATCCGAAATTGTGCTGTATCTTGTACCTAACCAACATATAAAATGTTCTGGTTTTGGCCAAACAAATTTGACAATTGATGGAGAATATGTGGGGGCTTTTAGGTTTTGATCTTATTTTCCTTATTAATTTCTTCTACCTTCCATTACTGAATTTATAAAAAAAACCATTTTCCTATTTCTGAACAATTTGCAGACTTTGTCTGGATTCAATTAATTGTAGGAATTACTTCCTTTTGGATACGTACTTGCTAGGTATTATACTCGTGCGACGGATGTTCTTTATATTCTCCCAACTTTTGACCTCATTTAATTTTTACATAATAACAAATTTTATTTTCAATATTCACATTTTTATGAGTTTGATCTTTATTTTTTTTAGCTAAATTTCATCTCAATCTTTTAAAAAGCGTCCAATTTGACCATAAAACTTACAATAAAAAATGTTAGGTTTTTTAATAGAAATAATTACTAAAACATTAAAATTTTAAACATGGTAGCCCATATAGCAATTTGTGTACTTCATATGTTTTTATGCATTTTTTTAATTTTAAATTTTTTTAAATATTTATTTATAAATTTTAAATTGTTTATGGACATGTTATATAAAACAAATAATGTGATACCAACATAAAGTATAAATCGACTACCACATGAGTTTTCACATTAGTATCATTAAAAAATGAAAGTTTTAGTTGGCCTTTTTATTAAAAAAAAGTACTTTGACTCTTTTTAAAATATTAGTGGCGAATTTAACTAAAAAATAAGGATCAAATTGAGAAAAAATATAAATATTAAAAACTAATTTTATCCTTATACCTTTGCTACCTTTCAGAAAAACCTCTAGCCACAGATTTTGCTTTCTCTTTCTTGTTAAAACAAGGATTAATGCATACTTTAACGCCTAAAAGTTATCGTTTCTTTGGCTTTAGTTCTTAAAATTTTTAAAATAAAAATTATTAAAATGTTATTTTATGGTACTTTTCATGTTTGATTAGATTGTGACACTTTTAATAATATCGTCTCTAAGATTTAAACCTCATTTTTTTTAGGAGTATAATATGCTTTACCACAGCACCCAACACTTGTTAGTAAAATATTATAAAAAAGTTATGAAAATTATTTAAAAATATTAAAAAATAGGTTTAAACACGTCAATTTTGTTTTTGAAATTTAAAAAAGTCTTTATACTCTTTTGAAATTTAAAACATAGCCCCTATATTTTGTTTTTGAGACTTGCATCCCTATACTTTTTTATTTAAAATCCGGCCCCCAATCAATTTTGCCTTTAAAATTGGTGATGTGGCTGTTAAAAAAAAGGTAAAATAACTCTTTAGACTTTAACATTTAAAAGTACATAAATAATTTTAAAAAATATTTTAAAAATTAATTATTTTTGTATTTTCAATAAAAATATAAAATTTTGAAAATTTAAAACTCTTTAAATTTAAAAAAAATTTAAAAAATTTCATTTTAAATAATTTTTAAAATATGAAAATATAAAAATTTCAAAAAAATATAAAATAATATGTTATTTACTCCATGGATGGTAATAAGATCTCTTTAAACTTCAAATTATTCTTTCGGTCTATATTAAATTAAACTTGAACAAACTTTTATTTTAAATTAGATTAATTATATATCAACAATATTTTATGTAAAATTTATTATAAAATATATACAATATTAGTATAAAATAATTTTTAAATAATGATACAATTATTTTAATTACACTAATCTCTAAGCTAATAAGTTTGAATCTAGTGTTTTCCTTCCAACAACAACAAATGTATTAATAATACATTCAGGATTAAAGAATTAGGAATCCAAAAGAATGAGGTATGGTAGATTCGTTGAAAGTTTCAAGGTCCACAAAGGGTGAGATTTTTTATCTGGATGGCTTTTAAAGATTGTCTCCACACCAATAAGAAGGGCGTGAGAACGGGGCTAGGTGATAATAGTGCATGTGGGATTTGTGGTCATAACATTGAAGATGCTATACACACTATCAGAGACTCTAATGTGGCTAAAGTGATTTGAACTCAGATTATTTCAGCAAATAAACATAGACAGTTCTTTTCTAGAGATTTGAAGGAGTGGTTCGTGGCGAATTTGCATAACCATTTGATGATTTCGATGGGTGAGGTGGACTGGCCATGTTTGTTTGGCTCAATCTCTTGGCGCATTTGGAAAAATCGTTACCTCCAGGTGTTTCAAGGTGTCCCTTGGAGCGTTGATGAAGTCATCAAAGGCTCCTTTTGTTGGGCCAAACAATTTGCCACTGCTCGAAAACCAGAAGAAAGTAAGAGATATTTAACATTTTCTTCTTTAGCTTTGATAGGTAATTGGATATAGATGTACACAGATGGAGCCGTCAAAGCTGATTTAGGCATCGCAACTGTAAGAGGAGTTATACGAGATCGGAACGGGAAGTGGATTTTAGGCTTTAACTGATATTTGGGGACGTGTTCAGTCTTGGAAGCTGAGTTATGGGCCATCTTTGACGACTTGACCCTTATCTTGGATCGGGGTCATGACAGAGAACTAATTAATACAGACAGTATGGAGGTAGTTTAGGCTATTCGAGATAATTATTCAGGGGATTCAAATTCTACTATGATCAGACAGATTCAATAGTTATTGATTAAGGCACAACAATGACAAATTCAACACATTTCGATAAAAGAAAATGAAGTTGCAAACTACCTAACAAAAATGACTTGTAGCAATAATAATATTAATCTGTTTAATAAACCCCTAGGGGATTTTAGACTAGGCTTAGCCTTTCCCTTGTTATGTTTTTTCACAAAAAAAGAAAAAGAAAAAGAATTAGGAATATTTTCACATGACTGTATATATAATTCATGTCATTTACATATAATGTATGTACACAAAACTTGGTTCAAATCTAAAATAAAAACTTGGTACAAAAAATTGCACAAAATCATAATTAAAGCCCTCCTAAAAGGGAAGAGCCAACATAGTATCATTAAACTCCATCTCCAACCTTATCTTCAAATTATTTTAATTTGAATAGAGTGTTTTTATTGTTCCTTAAAAATTATATTATACTAATATTTTGTATAATTTATAATTAAATTTATATAAAAATATTTTATTTATAATTAAATTTATTAAAAATAAAATAAAAATTGTTCAAATTTAATTTAATATAAATAGAAGGAATAGCTAAAAGGTTAGAAAGACCTTATTACTATGAATAAAGTAAATAATAAATTTTTTTTATTTTTTCATATTTTTAAGCATTATTTAAAATGAAAATTTTAAATATTATTTTTATTTTCAATTTGAAAGTGTTTTTAAATTTTTACAATCTTTATTGAAAATACGAAAAGCTTTTGATTTTTAAATTTTTTTATGTAATTGATTATGTATTTTTAAAGAGTAAGGACTAAATTGACAAAAAAAATTTATAAAAAGTGAGGGCTAAAAGAGTTGTGTTACCTTTCTTATAACAATCAAATCAATTGGCAAAATTAACGGAGAGGTCAAGATTTTTAAATAAAAAAAAGTATAGAGCTCAATGTTTTAAAATTAAAGTATAGGAATTAAATTTTAAATTTTAGAAGAGTATAGGGACCTTTGGCATATTTAAACTTAACTTTTATCATATTAACTTACCATTTCAACTAAAACCACATTTGATTTAATATAAATTTTTTTAAAAAATTGTTATATAAATTTTTTTATATAAATTTTTTACCTATATTCTAAATATTTCATAATCTAATATATACTAAAAATGTTTAAAAAGATGTCATAACATTTATACCCTTTTAACTCTTAGCATTAATGGAAATTAATTTTTTTAATGATTTTTATAATTTTAATAATATTTTAAAAAAATTTGACGATGATGTCATTATCATCTAACATGTGGTAATTTAAATTTGATTGGATATACTACCTACTTTTTCTTTTTTTAATGTCTTAAAGACTTTGAAAACATTAAGAATTAATTTGAGTCAAAAAAAAATTAAAAGATCGAAATGAGAAAAATAACTTAAAAATTTAAATGTGCATTAAGCCTTAAAACAACACCATTGTCACACAGGACAGGACAGGATACCTTTCCTTATTTTATAATGATCAGTCACCTAACAGCACTCAAGATTTCGGCCTTCGCCAATACCCAACTAAACAAGAATTGTTTGCAACTATATTAGTTTTCACCACGTGAATGAATACTGCAAATTCAGACAAAGCCCCTTTGTTCCCTTCTCTTTTGTTCGTTACATCAGTTGGTCAAAAGTTTTGTCCTTGACCGGCATAAGGTAACTACTATATATATTTGATATACCATATCATTTTCAATGAATTAAATTATGATATATTACTTAAAATTTTTAAAAATATTTTTTATGTTTAAATTCGCATTATATGATTATCACATAAGTGAACTTGTAAATTGAATTTTGATATTTTTAAATTTAGATGAATCCAGCTCAGGTAAAAAATATTGTGTTTAAACTTTTATTAAATTCAAATAATGTGTTATCATTTGATTTACTAATAGTGAACATTAAATACATATCAATAATACATTTAGGATTCAACAAGGTATGTGAATGTACATGCATAGAAATTAGTACATTAAGTATGTGTAAATTTTTATGTAGTACATTAAATATGTACAAATTTTTCCTCATACTAGTTTAAGTTTAAGTTTAAGTTTCACAATTTGTGAATATTGCTCAAATTTATTTAATTTACGTTTGGATATTTTTAGATTTTCTTATAATTTTTATCAAGTTTATTCTAATTTTAAGTAATAAATCTTTTAAAAAAAATTAGTGGTAAGTACCACTAGGTGAAGAGTGTCTGACAAAATTTTCATTTTGTGCTGGACATTAATTGTTCTTTAAACTTATACAAGGATAAATTATAAAGAAAATATTAGATTAAATAAAATTATTATTTGATGTTTAAAAAACTACTTTATTATCATGAGGTTTCTTAGGTTATTTTTTAAATTAACATTTCATAATGAAATATAAATCTTCTGTAGTTTTAGTATATTTTTGTCATTTGAGGTGAGAGATTTTTCAAGAATAAACTTTAATAATGTTAATTTTTGAGGTTATAATTATAATTATAAATAATATATTAGGATAATTATAATGAGAATCAATTAATATAATATTTTAATTAAAAAATTGATATAATGAGACTTGAATTATTATAATGCATAAATAGATAAATATAATGACACTTAAATTAAATTAAAATTTGAATTATAAAATAAAAAAAATGATATTTACACATTTTCCAAACCTTTGAAAAACCTCAACAATCCTAATAATGATAGTTTTAAGATTAAAATCAAGGGAAATAATTTATAATGTACATTTTAACATTTTTATTGTAGACTTAAAATCAAAACAAAAACAAAGAAAGAAAGTAACAAAAAAAGAAGAAGAAAAAAGACAGTGATGTAGCCGTATTTTGTATTTGTAACTTTCCCCACGTGAATCACATTTAGATTCTTCCCTCCCTCATTACCACGTGCCAAGTGTGAATGAGCGGAAACCAATAACATAATCAAAGAATGAAACACGATCCTCATGTATATTTCCCAATTCCCATTCCTCCCCCACAATATTTAATCCTGGACCCCTTTCCCATCTTGTCCTTGAACCAGATATTTATAAATCAAAGCATATTCGAAAGGCAAAAAACTTATACTAAACGCAATGAAACACTTATCGGTTTTAAGTTCAAAAGACCACGAAAATCCATGTTCGGCGCCTGAACCTGGAAGTTCAAGTGGGAATGTTGAAGTGCAATCCCAAAAGCGAAAAGCTGGAAGGAAGAAGTTTCAAGAGACTCGACACCCTATTTACAAAGGTGTAAGGAGGAGGAATGAGAAGTGGGTGAGCGAGGTTCGAGAGCCAAACAAGAAGTCTCGAATCTGGTTGGGGACATTCTCCAGTCCAGTTATGGCTGCTAAGGCTTATGATGCAGCGGCCTTGACTCTCAAGGGGGTTTCTGCTTCATTAAACTTCCCCGACTCCGCCTATGCATTACCACGTGCTAAGTCATCCTCCATAAGTGATATTCAGTCTGCCGCTATGCAGGCTGCATCGGAGGGTTTTGGTGATCATGCCAAAGCATCGTCTCCTTTGCCTTTTTTGTCATCGTATCCCCCGCCATTGTCGTGCTCGGAGAGTTCCAAGATTTTGTTTGTGGATGAAGAAGAGGTGTTTAACATGCCAGGGATACTTGATAGTATGGCAGAAGGATTGATCTTAACTCCACCAGCTATGCAAAAAGGGTACTACTATTGGGAGGATGATTTAGATGATTTTGTGGAACTAAATCTCTGGGGTGACTAACTTGTTCGATATTTGTACTAGTTTTCTCTCCCTTGCCCTTTTTTTCTTTAATGCAGATATGAACCAGTTAGAGCTTTGGAAAATCCTCCATGAAAAGCAGCCAATTCATAGTATACTAGTACTAAAAGGCGCAAAATTAGTCAAAAAGATGGCTAAGATTTGAAACTACTGTAGTGGGGGATAAATATCAATGGAATTTGATAAAAAATTGTGCAATATGATAAATGAATTTTAATTTGATATAATTTTACATATAAAATTTAAATTGTTGTTCATATGTATATAAAAAATTTTAATTTTTATTCAAACTGTACACTTTTAAATAAATGAATGTATGTATTTATTTTCATATTGGATTAATATATTTGTTTGTGTATGCAATATATCAACTTAAATAGTGCTAGTTTAATAATGTTATTAGTAATTTGTGAAATTGAATCAAATCAAAATTCATATATAAAATCACACAAAATCAAAATTCATATATGACATTACATATTGAATAAAAATTTATGTATAGTTTTGATATTTATCCCACTATTAAAGATAAGTTAAAGCAAATATATTCGCAAACCATGAACTTAGTAAGTTCATTCACTAATATTCATTTCATTACCTTGATGTTGTTTGTCTAAGGATTTCTTGTTTTCGTGATGTCTGAGGATTTGATCAGGCTTCAAATTACAATATTTTGATGTAAGTTTTCAGGCCGATGAAGTAAACAATTTGAGGCCACACTATGTGTAATTGCAAACTAGGTTGGTTCATAAGCAAAGTAATTTTCAACCCAACTTTGATTAAATTGAGAAGCCGCTAAGTTGCAGTTAAAATTTTCCAGTTAAAAGTACAATGACATCTCGGATATCTACCCTACTTTATTAACCACCAGCAGCTAAACTCATCCTAATGTTATTTTTTTATACATACAATTTCTAAATTATTTATTATCTAAGCTCTAAGATGAATTTTTATGTTTTATGTTTTATCTCTTTAAAATCGAATAGATTTTTATGTAGTCACTTCAAAAATAATGAAATAATAGAATTCATTACACAGACTTGTTTCGTTCAACAAGTTTAGCCAAACCAGCAGGTGGATCTTTTACCATACCGCAGGGCAAGTCCCAACACGAGTAGCCTTGGCAATCCAGTCAGCCACAACATTAAACGCACGAGGAATACATGAAAAAAACAACAAAACAGTTTTGGGCAGAATTGATAATATCCAGCTCAATAGCTCGAGATTCCCAGTCACTAAGAGGAGCTCTTTAGCGACAAAGCAAGGTCACGACAAGCAGTTTTGATAATGACATGATTCCATTTCCACTTTGAAATAAGACTAGTTCCCAAACGAATAGCCATAGCCTCAACTGTTCTTGCTGATGTAGCTTGAACTGCTGCATTACACCCATCGATGACAGTTCCTGTATCATCCCTTGCAACGGCTGCAAGTCCAGTCCATCTCGTATTACTAACTCATGAACCATCCCTTCTGAGCTTCTCCAAGGTCTGAATCCCATTTTCCTTGTCAAATAAATTCGACACTCTGCATTTGAGCCAAACCATTATAGGACTTAGGGATAAATTTTCAAAAATAAACTGGTTCCGAGCAACCCACAGGCCATGGCACATAGTGGCTAGTAGTCCTATTTTGTTTTACCACTACAAGACGTCGGAGCCAACTCGCAATACTGAACCACCAAATGGCAAAACTCCTAAACCCTTTCTTTCGAGGTTTTATAACTAAACGAAGACAGCTTCCAAACCGTTTCAGCAAACGGACAGAAGAACAAAACGCGTTCCAAGGATTCAATTTCATGTCCAGATCTCGGACAAAGGGTGGCCACCGCGCAATGTCTTTTTGCAAGATTCTCCAAGGTTGGGTTCGAATTGTGGCAAGCTCTCCATATAAAATTTTTAATTTTGGGGGAACTTCCATTTTCCAAATGTCATTCCACCACTTTCTCGTCCTTCAAGGGTCATCACTCGATGATTCATGAATTGACGACAATTCATTGGTTTTAAGCTGATGGTATCCGGACTGTACCTAGTACCTCCCGTCTCTATTTTTCCTCCAAATTAAGAAACCCTCGACATTTGCAGGTCCTACAGAATTTTTCTTTTAACCAGAGCATCTTCCCTTGGATTGAACCATTTGTAAATTTCAAGCTCGTTTCATTCAGGTCTCATCGGATGAAAGAGTTGATTCACAATCGTCAGGCCTTCATTTATGAGGACCTATATTCAAATATATTTAGATGTATTTTTAATTCTGAAAAGGTTAAATATATTGGATCTAGAATCGTTTGATGCAAGCAAATATTTGACAGAATATTCGTAGCACTCTAGACATAGATGTTGCAAGTTGTGCAGAGAAGAACGTTCATTGCAGTTATTAATCCAGAGTTCTGTAGACATATAGTAACTTAGATTTTTATGATACGAGTCACAAAGGCCCAACTCAAGCTCAAGAACGTGATGGGCTCAAATTACCACAAGGCCCAATAACGAGGTCAAAGGCCAGACAAATGCGTTCAAAACTAAATGGAACCATTTAAGAATTTATTAGCAAGGCTTTAGATGCGTACACGAAGGAAAAAGAAAATCAAGATTCACTTTCTTATTTTCAAGAAAATCAAGAATCAGAATCTTGGTCCAATTTTGCTGTTTGGAGTAATTTCGAGAATCAAGAAAATCAAGATTTCAAATCTTGGAAATCTTGGTCCAAGAAACCGAATCTTGCAGCTAAGGCGCATTGGATCTTTGTTACGAGCATCAACGAACCAATTTCGGTAGGAAATGGATTACAAGCCCAAGTTCTTGAAGGCAAGGCCTAATAAGATGTTCCAAGCCCAATCAAGAAAGTTAAATGAGACTTAGTTGAAAATCAGGCCAAATTGTCAAAGTGGCCCAATTTGTAAAATTTTAATTCTTTAAATACCTAGTTTAATTTTTAGACTTTATGATTAATGCCTATGTAAAAAAAATTCAGCCCAAACAGCCCATTAAATGCCTTGGCCGAATTTTTCCCTCTAAATTTAATAATTAGGTTTTTTTTAGTTTTCTAATAAGATTAGGAAAATAGTTAGAAGGCCTATTAATAGGCTTGGCTGGCCACCTTGTGAACATACTTGAAGAATACACTGAAATCAGATTTGTTTTGTTGAGTGAAAATTCTCTTTGAGCTCTCCAAGAATTTTCTCTTGAGTTTTTTTTAGAAGAAGTTTTAACAATCTTTTTGATTGTGGGAGCCATCTTCAATCTTCTTCTTGCCATTGTTCTTCATTGGAGGGGAGATTAGAGCCGTTTGAAGGGAGTTGTGAAATTTTTCTCGATTTCAAGGCTTCTTAGGACGTTATCTTTATTTTTCTTGTTGTTCAATCTTTTAATTTTCTGCTTGTGTCGATTTCATTATCTAACTTGTTTAAACTCTCTTGTTGCGTCTCCAGCCCCGTTCAACCTTCAAGAATCTGTTCGGCATCAACCTTGGACAATAAGAAATGTTTTGATTTCACAAAATCCCTCTTTATTGCCGTCCAAACCATAGATCTAGTTGATTTCGTGATCTGTTGAGTTTAAATTTCATTTGCTGATTTTTGGTTTCTTCTTTTCAGATTCGGCTGTTTGATTCTTGAATTCAATTCCGTGTTCTTGGCATCCAAGATTAGCTATCTATAAGTGTTTTAATTCTTGGCTGATCTTTTATTGTTTGGTTATTTTCGTTTTCAGATCTAATTGACTCTAAATTAGTTTTGTTGTTTCGTTTCAGATCCAAGCATTTAGAGTTTTCTTACGACTTTCCCGTGACTTGACAACTCGATCTTGGTCCGCGCGCAACCCTATATCATTTTAGCTTAAAATTTAGCTATCGAAAGAGGCAGGTTATAGTAGTAACTCTTTGAGCAGTTGATTAGACAATATCTTGCAATGACATTATTTTGATATGAGCATTTCACCTGAATAATTCCAACCCTATTCATTCAACAACAAAATTACTCTTGTTTTTCTCTGTAATTTGCGACTATATCCCATATCAATTCTCTGTTTTTAGCATTAAATTACATTAATACATTATACCAACATCTTATTCAATTTAAGAGTATTTCCTACTATTTAGTATAGTTAATAAGATTATAACAACTTAATCAATCTCTTACCAATTTCTGATCTCTATGGAGACGATACTTACTTATCACTTTATTACTTGAATGACGTGTACATTTGCACAATTGCATTAGTTATTTACACGCAAAAAAATTTAACCCATGTTGCCATCCATAGGTTCCCTAAAACTCTAATTTTGCCATCACTTTTTCCTTCCATCCATACTTGCCGCCCAAGTCACCTTAAAGTAGGTAAAATTCTGGTACAAGTTTACACTAATTCACCACTATAGAAACCCTTCTCTACCTTCATAGTTTTCACAACCCTTCAAGCCATTAGCTTAAACCCTAAAACACTCATTCTTTTCCTTCTTAGCCGTTAGCCTGAATCCCAAAATTTCTCCCCAAATTTCTTCCTTGTCGCAAGCCCTTAGTACAACTGCTGCATGACTTTTTCTAGAGCAACCCTTCCGCCGTTGCATTCTTATTGTCGCCACAAACTCGTTGTTGCCATAGGTCGATTGCCACCGCAAATCCTTTCTCTCAACCCATTTTTGATTTTTCTCCCTTCATTGTGCCAAATTTTGCTTAATTTTCAGGAAAAATGTCCACATCTTGCAAAAGAACTAGATCTTCCAATATCTCTGCCGAAAATCTCATTGTGATTCAAGATGAAAAATTGAAAGAGAGATTTGATTCAATCTTTAAGAATCAACCTATGATGCCGGAAAAATGTTTCAATTTGGAAAGCAATGCTAAGATGGTTGTGCATTTGCTTATTCAAAAGACAATTGATGCCCTCAATTGGAATTATTTTGATGCACGATAATTACCCGAAGAGGAGTTAGTTCGAGAGGTCTATGCAAATTTGACTAAGCCAGATGCTACTGAAGTTATTGTTCGTAAGAAGAATGTACTCCTAACTTCTAAGTCCATTAATGATTTGTTTGACCTACCTGATGCTGAAGAAGATGAGTATTTTTCCATAATGACAAACATAATTTGAGATTTTCTTCAACTAGTGCTTAATGTTGTGGAAAATCCAGGATCCCAATGGATTATAAAGAAGTATGGTAGTTATTATTGCCGAAGGGAATATTTAAAGCTGTTGGCTAAGGTAAAATCTATCTCACACAGTTCCACCATCTCGATGGATTTAATACTTTTGTTGTATACAATTATGACAGAAAGGTCTATCAATGTTGGGAAAATTATTCTTAAAGAGATCCATGATTATGCTAGAAAGAAGATTGGAAGTGCTTATTTCCCATCATTGATAACTTCACTTTGCTTAAGGCCAAGTCAAGACCAAAGCAAACCTAAATGGCCCATATGTTCAAGGTTGCATTACAACCCATGATCTTGAAAGGTTAGTGGAGAATGTCCATGAACTAAACCCAATTGAACCAAGTAAGTCGATAAAACCAGAAACCGATGAGTCATCGAACAAGTCTAAAACTGAAGCTAACTCAGTTACTAAAACAGAAGAGGTAGAATCGGAGGAAGGAACAAAATGAGCCTGAACTGATAAAGGAACCAGAAATTTTTGAACCAGGAGATGAGCTTAATGCTGATGAGTCAGTTTAGCCAAGTATTGATCCAGAGTTGACTAATCCAATGCCCACTTCTTCAAACACTGTGAAGAAATCGAAATTGTCAATTATGATGGATATGATGAAATTTATGCATAACCAACAGCAAGCTTATTGAAAATATGCAAAAGTTAGAGATGATTATGTAAGAAATACCTTTAAAAGCATCTCTAACTATTTTGTTCTTGAGTTCCCAAATTATATCTTCAATGGAAGGAAGATGATAAAGAAAGTGAGGATGAAACATCAAAGGAGGAAGACGAGAATGATAAGTCAAACAAATAAAAAGGGGAAAATTCTTTTCTTTAGTTTTTAATTATTTTTAGGTGTTTATTTTTATTTATTAGTTAGTATTTTGCTTTCGCGTAATAAAATAGCAAGCATGAATAAAATAAGCTCAATGCCTCTTCAATAGAAAGAAAATAAAGTGATGTGGTAATGGGAATGAACACGTCTAGGATTGGGTTGTAAGAAAGACTTGGTACTTAAGCAGTCTTTATGGCTCACCTCTCTTTTCTTTCAATCCTACCTAGTGTTCAGTTTTCATTCATTACTTTGTTTTCGCAATGAGAACATTACTTCTTTTTAAAGGGGGTAAGACAATTTCACATGAATTTTAAAGTATGTTTCAATCTTTTTACTTAAGTATGTTGAAATAAATGAATATTCTGAAATAATTTTTGTTCATGAGTCTGTTCAAATGCAAGCATGATTTTTTTATTTTATCTAAGTTATTCATATGTTATCATTGAATAATGGAATGCTTCTATGATTTTAGTTTTATGTAGAATTTGCCATGAAAATTTGATTTCTTTAGAAATAGACATGTATGAAGGTTTAAGTCTTTAGAATTGACTTAGTAACTTTTTTGAGGTGAAATTCTAGGAGGTATAGGACTCTAATATGATATAGGTACGCTTTCTTTGGATTGTTTAAGCCTTTCAAGTTGACCTTATGGAATTTAATGCTTGAAACTTAATTTTTAGCTCAATGGCCTGTTTATTGTAAATTACCTACATTATAAGCCACATTACCATCTTTTTTTATTTTTATCATATTCTTTTGCACCTATATTAACTGAATTTTTCTTGGTGGTCAAAGTTTAAGGAAAGATGAAAAGATGTACATGCTCTTCACATTATTCAAAAAAAGAGAAAATGAATAAAGGGTAAAAAAAAGTTTGCTCAAATGCAGAAAAATAAGAGAAAATAAAAGAGTGCTCAAAGTCTCAAAAATAAAAAGCAAAGTTTGCTCAAAGTTTGAAAAAAAATTTGAGCATAAATTCAAAATAAGTTTGGGGGTGTTCCAATGATCCAAGTTTATGAAGGTTGTGACACAAAAGGATCTGAGACCAAGTTAGGGTTAAGATGCTTTGAACCTAAAAATCACTTCTCTTTATCCTTACCTGGCCTAGCCCCATTACAACCTAATAAAATACCTATTGATTGGATGATTATATCGACTCCAGTAGTGGAGAGGAATTGCTGAGTTCAACATATGAAGACACTCATTAAACCTTGGGATTGTCATGTTTAGTTGATAAGGAAAACATATTGATTTGTGAATGTTATGTATGACTTTGAAAATGCATGCAAACTATGATTTTTGTTGACATTATGATGTACTTAGTATAAAGTTAGAAATAATAATTACATTCGAGATACTTATGAATAAAGAATATTTTTTAGCTTGATTTTACTGAAGCATGATTATGTGCAAATATTGATGTTGCTTTATCATTTTTGTAAACTTGCCTTAGCAAAAGCTGTGCTATGCATGAACATTACTCGAGATGAGAAATGGTTTAAGTTTGGGGGTGTGTAAAATCAAAATTATATAGGATTTTTCTATATATTTTTACCATATTTTTACTTAATTATTGTATTTATCTTGAGTAATTATTATTGAAATAGGTTAATTTTACTTAATTAGTAATTTTGGGCATGAATTTGAAAAGTATGTGAAATTATTCTTAATTACATGATTTTCATGAATATTTTATATGAATTCATGTTAATTTATTAATATATGTATTTTTCACTATGCAGGAGGTCCATTGGAACATGATTTAAATAAATAAAAGAGGACCATGCACAAATTATCCATGTGGACGACAAGACCATGGAATTTTGGGCATAGGGTTGACTGCTTGACCTAGCAAAGAAGGTGATGAATGATAGACATATCTGCTAAGTTATTGGACTGAAAAAAATGTCCAACAAAGGGAATTAGAAGCCCAATTTCGGCAATAGAAGATGGCTGCCCAAAATATGTTTTGGGATATTTAATAGAAGGTCCTTGCAATTTGAAAATAATTAGAATTTATCCCAACAACTTCCTTATTGAAACTGTCCACTACATAACTACTTTTAGCTTGAAATTCAAATTCAAATTGAGAAGCCTTGGCCATCCCTTTTCCTTGAAACATGGTCGGCCACATGATAGAGGGAAGGAGGGGAATTTAAACCTATTTTTAGTAAATTCAAACCCTTACCTTCACCTATAAATACCTTTTCATCCCTCACTTCTAAATCATCCCTCATCACTCAACATTCCTCTTTCACTCACATTAGTTTTCTCTCAATTTATTTTCCCTTTTTCCCTTGCATTGCTGTCCATCGCCTCTCCCATTTTTAGCCTCAAAAGCTTTGTCAAAAGCACTCTTTAGATGGCTACCTTCTAAACCCTTAGCAAAAAAAGCTTCAATCAGAACGGAGGAGCGCTTTAGTTAGAATATATCCAAAAGGTTGCTGAGTTGAGCAGAGTTGAGCACATCAGTCAGAATAGATCCGAAAGGCTGTTGAACTATGTAAACTCTTTCCTTTTGTCATTTATTTTAAACATGTTTGCTTTGTGTTTTATGTTTTTGACATCAACTATGAAGTTTTAATTCCTATCTGCTAGGATGATTATATTAATTTAATGAGATTTATTTAATTCATGTTAACATGTTTTGTGCCTCAGGCAATTATGTTTTCAATTAATATCATGATGCATTTCATTCATATGTAATTAGGTGCACTCAGATTAGCCAAGCGATCCTAACCATACGACGGCTAGTAGACGCATAATTGAAAAGGGCAATGTTTAATTTAGGTCATTAAAACTGACTAAGTTAAGGTTCATAATATCTTTAGTTAGCTTTATTATCTTGCATGGTTTTTAGATTTATGTAATTAAACTATTACAAACGTAAATATCCATGTGACCTTGCATAAATGCTAAGAAAGTCTTAGTCTAATATGATCAGTAACAAGCATATTTAACTAAGTAAAAGATCCAAGAGGACTTAATTTGGTTTTCAAACCCATAAGAGATCGAGTTGCCATGGAAGTAATTCTGAACATGTTAGCATGATGAAAGTAAGTTGATTTGATTAATATAATTATCCTAGCCCATTTAATGTTGATTGTTTTTGTATCTAAAGCCTTCATTTATACACTTAGGTAAATTTCATTTAGATTAGAAATTGCATTAGGGATCACTCTTGCATTTAATTAATCTAATCATCACTATCTAAACTTATTGAGTTTTTTACATCAAATTATTAATTATAATTTTGCAATTAATTGCTTAAGCTTATACAGTTCCTATGTAGACAATAACTTATTTTTACTTATTTATTACTTGAATGACTACATACACTTGCATAAACACGTTACAATTCATTACAACATGCCACTTATAACTAGGCCAAAATGAACAAATAGCTACCGAAAGAGTTGACGGATAGTGTGATCTCCAGAGACGATCTAATCAGTAGCTTGAATTCAACAATCTACAAGGAAGAAAATGAAATAGGGTAAGTTTACAATAAGCTTAGCAAGTTCGTAGAACATAACATTACATATCTGCCATTTTAAGTATACAATTCATGCATAACACAAAATTAGCATTCCTTGCCATGTTTCATAATTCCTACCATATCAAATGGTTAGATATGGTCATATAATATCAACAAGATCATAAGATATAAAGTTCACATACTAATTCATAACCAACATAAGCATAACTATTCATTTCATATAATTTCAATTCTATTTCTTTTACTAACTAATTTAACTAGTGAACTATAGTAAATTAACTTTGGATACGCGGGAAAATAATGCTCATAGGAGCTGATCGTCCGGATGTTAACCATTACACAATACTGCTCATACAAGCTGACGAGAATCTATAACAAATGTTAGATTCCAGTCATCGGTATGGTTTCCACCACCAGTACATAGTACCTGGAAATATATTGCTGGCATAGAGTGCCTAGAAATTGTAACATCGGTACATAGTACCTGGAAACTGAAAACACTGGCACCTAGTGCCTGGTACACCCTAATGACATGTCATTTTTATCTTAATCATTCACTAAGCTCACATAGGCCTTAACTTGAATTCCATATTATGTACATGTTTATCACATTGTACCATAATCAACTTATTCACATGTATATCATAGTATAACATAATTCAGTTTTGACATGTACTATTGTAACATTCACAATTCAATCCTATTATTTCAACTTTCAAACTTACGTCAATTTACCATGCTCATCACACATATATATACATATAAAAAAATATGAATGAAATTCAAACCATTAATAAGCTTAACAAGTCTAATACGAACTTTCCTAAATGCAGTAGCTACCAACACCTTGATGAGAACTACTCGACAACTTTTCCTTTCCCGCGATTATCAACCAATTGATCCGTTTCATGATCTATATATAATAATTTAGCTTAATTAACCAATTCAAATACCTAAACATATTTAAATTCATATATTTGACCATTTATAAACATTTTACACTTTTACCTTGAACGTTTATCTTTTATTCAATTTAGTTCTTAAACCTGAAACATACACAATTATCACAATGCCACCAAATCTAAGCTAGCTGAATTGTTTATAGCCCTCACACAGCCTGTAATTATTAAAATTTCACAAGAATCTCATGCTAAATTTACTATTTTATCAATTTCATCCTTAAACTTAAAACTAGACAAAATTCCTTTACAAATAGTCATAATTAACAACCAAGCTTCTAAACTTATCATTTAAATTCAAGAACATAAAAATTCATCAACATCCAATTTCAAAACATTT
Source organism: Gossypium hirsutum (assembly GCF_007990345.1). NCBI lineage: Eukaryota > Viridiplantae > Streptophyta > Magnoliopsida > Malvales > Malvaceae > Gossypium > Gossypium hirsutum. Next base: position 37,463,621 of record NC_053440.1, read on the forward strand.
AACAATTTTACAAATTAGTCCTTAGGTTAGCTAGATTAAGCTATAACAATCTCAAAAACATAAAAATTACAAAAAATTGATTAAAGAATTGCTTACATGCAAAGGCCAAATGTCCTTGAAGTTTCAAAGCTCTATTTTCTTTGGAAATGGTGAAAAGTTTGGTAGAAGAAGGAGAGTGAATAGGTAATGTGTTTTACTTTTTTTTATAAATTAATTAAGATTTTCATATAAAATAGTATATAAATTATTTATTATCTATTCACAACCATCCACTATAGGGTAATAAGATTTATGTGCCATTTAAATCCATCAACTTATGTTTTTGTAACCATTTTACACATAAACTAATAGCGATTAACTTTTGTAGCATTTACAATTTTTTCATTTTCCTTTAATTAACTATCTAAATTTTAAGATTAACGGGCCAAATTTTAATACGGCACTCCAACAACTTAACAAATAATAAATAAATAAAATTTATTGAGTCGCTGGTCGAAATTGTGGTCTCGAAACCATTATTTTTAACACCACTGAAAATGGGCAATTATAGAAGATATTTCTCACCTCCGCTAAGACCCTAGAGGGTTCATAGAGGGTCCCGAATGTCCTGCTCCCAGAAGCATGGGAGAGGATAATGGTAAGTAATAAAGTGGTCTTGCTCCAAGACACATGGGAGAGGCTTATGAAATGTAATAAAGTGAGCCTACTGCCAGACGCATAGGGGAAGGCTTATAGAAGGTAGTAAAGTAACCCTTCTCCTAGATGCATTGGGGGAGGCTTACGAAAAAGATGGTGGTGTTACTTCTGCATGTGGTGAAAGGCTTATTATAGATCTTGCTTCTAGACGTATTGGGGGTGACTCACGATAAGTAACCCCTATCTGTCGTCAAAATAGGGTTACGAAGCATTACCATAAAAACATAACTTTAAAACATACATTTCAAACCTCAACAGAAACATATCATATACATGCATAATATCCCTTAATCGAGCCCTCGAGGCCTTAAAAATACCTTAGAAACAATTCAAGACTAAATTGGAATCAATCAAAAAGTTCAGGAAAAAGTTAGAAAATTTGAACTGCAGGGGTCACATGGCCGTGTGACTCACACGGCTGAGACACATGCCTGTGTCTCAGGCCTTGTAACAACCGAAGTAGGGACACACTGTAGCACCCCAAACCCAGCCTAGACGTTATTGCCAAATCTGGTGTGTCACATTGAAATGTTTTTCGAAAACCATATTTTCATTGAAAACCCTTCTTGATATTTCAAACTTCTTGCCATTTAAAACTTGTACAAAACCTCAGTTTGCATTTTCTTATTTTCAATCGAGGTTTTATTAAAAAAACATTGTTACCTTCAAAACCTTATTATTGCGAAAGCTTAATTTAAAACAAATGATTTGCGAAAATGTGTTATTTAAAAATTGAGTTGCGAAAATGTAGCATTTGAAAATAGTTATTGTTTTGGAAAACCGGGTTCTCCTTCTAGCAGATAAGAATCACAATCAATAAAATCCCAAATTTAAAATCCAGAATTTTTGAGGCCTTATTACAACCCGAATCAAAATCAAAGTGCTTTAGTAAATGAGCAAAATAGAATAAAACTTGTGCGATTGTGTGGCCCTCTTCGAGTCCCTCGCAACTCCGAACCATCTATTGTTGGGGATTACCTGAAAGGTTAAAAACGGGGTGAGTTTACAAAAACTCAGTGTGTAATCCCCTAGCATTCAGTCAGTAATTTAAACAGTAACAGTCAGACCCTTTTCAGTAATAGAACAATGTGGGTTTAGCCTAAAACAGTAAAAGTGTAGTGTGGGCCTTAGCCCATTACAGTATCATAATCAAAAACATAATACATGTGGGCCTAAGCCCAATACAGTGACAGAATCAGTAATAGAAATGCAACAATGCAACCATGCAACCGATCCCAGTCCAGCCAATACACCACCCGTACCAACCAACACACCATATGGGGATAAAATCGACTCACCAAGCCAACACACCAATATCAGCACCAGTTGCGGCACTAATAGTATCGCAGCAAAGCTGCCAGTAATCAGAATGACTAAGAGCCATAAACAGGATAGCTATAAGCTATAAACAGAATGGCTACAAGCTATAAGTACAGTACTATGATTGGCACAAAGCCATCAGTAGCAGTGATATGATCGACACACAGCCATCAGTAACGGTAATATGATCGGCACCAAGCTATCAGTAACGGTAATATAATCGGTACAAAGCTATTAGTAACGGTAATATGATCAGCATAAAGCCACCAGTAACGGTAATATGACTGGCACAAAGCCATCAGTAGCATCGCAGCAAAGCAGCCAGCAACAGTATCGCAGGAAAGCTGCCCGCAATAGTATATGTGGCCAAGCCACCAGTAACAGTGATTGTGGCAGAGCCACCAATACAGTACTTCCTTCATAATAATATCCCAACCCTATGCAGTATGTCGTGTATGCAGAATCCCATGCTCAGAATCAGTCATAAAAATCACAAACAAATTAGTCATACCAATCACTGACAAATTAGTTATTTAAATCACAGACAAATCAGTCATTTACATCACAGACAAATCAATCATTTACACTTGAGGGGTAAAATAGTCATTTACCCTCTAAGGGCATTACGATCATTTACCTTACAGGGGTATTTCGATCATTTAACCCTATGAAGGTATTACGGTCATTTTACCCTACAAGGGCATTATGGTTATTTTACCTTACAGGGGCATTACGGTCATTTTACCCTATGAGGGTTTTTCGGTTATTTTACCCTACAAGGGTATTACGACCATGTTACAAATATTGGGGTCTCGAAACTTATTACGACCACTTAAAAGGTCTATCATCGCTTCGAGCGACTCAAATAACCTACACGGCCAGAACAATGTATATGGGCCCAAAACCCACTATTGGGCCCAAGTGGGGCCACACGATTTAGTTTAGATTCACATACATCATCGCGAGCCTTATAACCAACCTATCAATGATCACTTACCGAGGATTTTACCCGTGTGGGCCCACAAGCCCATTGGGCCCACGCGGCCTATTTCGACCCATCTTGGCTCATAATGGCCTCAGCTATACAAATGTCACCGTCCAACAACACTTACCACATCACTTACATTTTATCCGTGTGGCCCATAAGCCCACTGGGCCCACACATCCCATTTTGGCCCAACGAGGCCCAGAACAGCCCAAGACCATGAGAGCACTTATGGTGGCCTCTACAGACTAACACCCATGTTCGTGGGCTCAATTTACCAAATGCACGATCGCACGCTCGTGTGACATCATAGCCATATTTCTGACTTTTCGGCATTTTGCCGATCTACAGTCATAGCAGTGTAACAACACATACTTTCGGCTTTTCAGCTGATCATCTAATACTGCTTACAAATACACACCTGATTGCAACAACGAAGAGTGCGAATAATCTGGAGCATAAAACCTATAACCAACACAACACAAGATTAACGCAAACTCTTAATCCATAAACTTTATTTACTAAACCACAAACAATCAACTTGCCAGATCTAACAGATACTAGCGCCTCACTACTGATCAACGGCAAATCCCCCCTCCTAACATGATTCGACAGATCAAAAGTTGTTAGAAAACAACCATACATTCAGCCCCTAAGAGAAAGAAAAGGGAAAACCGAAGCTTGTTAATAGAGCCAAAAGAAATTTGACTAAGAACGAAATAATAAAGTTGTTGTAACGCCCCCTTACCAATAAAACAAATGTATTTCGCCAATAGTGAGTTAGGAAGATTCGACCCGAAACAAGAAGAACAAAGAGATTTGAAAGGGAAAGAGTATGAGAATTCGGCCTAACAGAGAAAGGAAAAATGGAATTGGAAAAGAAGTATAGATGAAAGCAAAAGAAAAAATGGAATTAGAAAATAAGTACAGATGAAAGTAAAAGAGAGGATCGACTATAGAAGAAAATGATTAAAGAAGAGATGCGTAGGAAGTTTCAAGCAGGGAAGAAGCAGTATTAGGTTTCTTTTAGAGAAAAGAAGCAAAACTAAAGCTGAAAAGGAAAGACCAAATGACAACATACAAAAGAGCCAGCCAAGAAAACCACTTCGGCACTTCGGATATACCTAACAAATGTCCTTAGCCGAATTTCCAAGAGCAACAAACCTATTTCGACACAACTTCTCAAGCCTTCAAACTCCTTGAAAATCTCCACCCCCTCTCCTTGATTTTCTCCCTTCACCCCTCATTGATATCCTCCACAACCAACTCACAAGACCAATTCAAACTCTCCAACAACAGAGTTCAAATCCAACACCAACTCTTGCCTCCTCATGAACAAAATATATAATCCCATTTGCATACAGTGAGACTCGAACTCTAGTCCCCTACCAGAAACATCACGCCACCTTGCCACTAGACCACAAGCTCTTTTTATGTCATAAATCAACCACAAATAATTATAAATCCTGTAAGCTAACATCCAAGTTCCCTTAAGAGCCTAAAAATTAAAATTTTGCCAAAGGCCAGACTTGAGCCCAGGCTTCTTGAGCACTTCCAAATACGCTCAAATCACTTAGCCACTCAACCAAACATGCAATTTGTGTTACTCACTGGCACAACTAAAATATCTGAGAGCAGTCTCCTATCCGCTTCCAAGCTCAAGGCCTAATACTTCTAGGCCCAAAATTTGGGGCGTTACACACATGGTCGTGTCCCAGCCCGTATCTGTGCCTTGTAACTTTTGAAATAGCCTCACACACCCGTGTGTCAGGCTGTGTGCTAGGCCATGTAAAAGCCTAACTTGCATGACTTAAAACCTACAAGGGACACACAGTCATGTTGCATGGCCGTGTGTCACACATGACTGAGCCACATGCCCGTCTCTCAGGCTGTGTAGACATGAAATTGGCCAAAATTAAGCCATTTCCATCACCAACACAAACATGCACCTAAAAACATTTTGTGCACAACTTCAAAGCACCAAAACCTTACCAAAACATGCATAAAATGACTAATTCAAATGACCAAATCCATTCAACCAATATGCCATATAAGGCTCCTCAAAAGCAAGCATACACACTCACCTAAACATATATACTTACCACATCTTCATCATATTCATATAATTCAATACTACTTCTAAAACACACCTTAATTATGATAATTATAACTTCCACACAAACATACCATTTGGTCACTCAAACATGCACCATAACTTAGCCATATTCACAAACATCAACAAGGCACCAAAAGTACCAAGATTACAACAACCAAAATGACATAAACATGCCAAAATCATTAACTAACATTCAATTAAAAATCAACCATAAGTTCACCTATACATGCCATTATAACCTTGGCTAAGACATCAAAAACTACTGATATAATCACTGGATAGTGTGATATATCTCTAACGAGCTTCCATACCAATCGAGCTTTTGATAATCTGTAAAGTAAAGGAAAATAACTACGTAAGCAATGAATGCTTATTAAGCTCATATAAGCTTTAAGCATAATATTCCATTTCAATGATAAAATTTATAAGATAACTATAAACCTATATCAATGTCATAAGATTTATAAAACTACATAACCATCAACTCACAAATGAGTAAATCCTTCAACATTAGGTTTACTTTTCATTTATAACATAATAAGATTTTATAAGTTGTATTACATAATCATCAACCTTTTCTTAAGACGATGAACCATTCCATTTACTTACTTTCCACTTCATTTACTTACTTACTTTCCATTCCATTTACTTAGCATAAGGTTAAATAACATTATCAATTCACGAATTAGTGTGTTTATTCATGACATAGGTAAATTCAACCATAGCATAAGTACATTTTTCACATATAAGTAAGTCCTTGAACTCTTTAATCCTTTTATATCATCATATTACATCTCAATTATGAACTTACCGTTTTTTTACCTTTTCTTACTTGTATCATTTGCATAATACAAGACATAAACATAAACATCAACCAATTATGCAAGCTTGGCACAAGCCTAAATATCATCATCAATACACAAGTTAGTGCAAGCTTGACACAAGACATACTTTCATTGAACATTTCTTTTTCAAACCTTTTCATAGATTCATGACATAAGTCATTTGAATACTTACCATTCCTTTCCTTTTCATACTCGTTGAACCATTTAGAATAACATCGGATACGCGGAAAGCTCACACAAAGTGTGCTAAACATATAGTCGTAACCTTTCCTTTTTCTTTACATCATTGCTCACTCGAGCTATGAAATAGGTCTGCTCACACAAGTTGACGGTCGAAATGTAAGTTACGCGATGCTGCTCACACAAGCTGACGGTCGAAATGGAGGACCTCAGCCACCGATAGGACATTCAAGACCAGCACCCAAAACATATAACCCTTATGACATGTCATTTGTATCCTACGTATTCTTAAGGTTCAATTGGGACTCTACATCCGTCAATTCATCCTACGTATTCCTAAGGTTCAATTACAACAATCTCAAAAACATAAAATTCATGAAAAATGGGTAGAAATTACCTACAATGCATGAAGAAAACACATTGGAGAAGAAAACCATTATGTTTTCTTATATTTTAGCCTTTTATTCTTTATTTTAATAATAAAATAACATATAAAACATATTTAATTAAAAGAAATTAAAGCTTTAATTGTCCACCAACTTAAGAATGGTTAATTTATCCACTAAGGCCATCCAATTATGTTTCTTTAATCAATTAATACCTTTAAACTAATAGCGATTGACTTTTTCAACTATTACGATTTAGTCCTTTTTGCTTAATTAACCATTTAAATGTTAAAATTTCTTAACAAAAATTTAATAAAACCCTAATAACACTTTATAAATATTTATAAAAATATTTATGACTCGTTTTATATAAATAAAGTCCCAATACCTCATTTTCTAAAACCACTTGACTTTAAGGTCATACCACTTGAACCTAATTGTTCTTCCATTTAACCAAAAATAAATAAATAAATTTTTTATCATTACACCATATATTATTTTTAAATATTAAATAATAATATTTACAGACTCATACATCAGATTTGTGGCCCCAAAACTACTGTTTCGACATTAAAAAGAAATGGGTTGTTACAAGATCATTTGTCAATTGCACTATGGTGGCTCTCATAACTTGAAATTATGTGGAGAGTGATGTCCTATTGCATCGAACCATAATTGTTGGCCGAGTTTACTTGGCTTGGATTTACGTGATGAGAATCACATAGAATCATTACCATTAACCAAGTCGTCCTGAGTTCAGGTGATGAAAATTGTCACACCTAAAACGTTAAGTTAAGGTTGGAATGATAATTTTTGGGATTAATTTAAAAAGCTTACAAATTGAGTGGGCTCTAGTGAAAATAAGAGCAATTGGCATATTGGTTGATTAAAGATTAGGTTCAAATGTAGTCTGGTTACTTTTGAATTGGAAATTATATTAGTGGGAGACATGAGGATGATAGTCATCTACACTTGGCTATTTAGATTTTGATCGATGGAGAAAGTACATGGGTAGTATATAAGGGAGAGACGTTATTCTTCGATGGAGTTCTTTCATTTTTCTAATTCTTTCTTCATCTTCATCATTCATCTGGTTGAAGGAAAGAAATATTTAGAGTGGTTTGCATGGATGAAAGAAGTTGAAGTTTGTGCATAAGTAATTGATAATTTATGACGCTGGTAAGCTTCTTAACCTTTATGTGTTACAGATTTAAAAAAAAGGAAAGAAAGTTAAGGATTTTAGCTATCCATCGATTCTGTTCTATTTTGGATAAAGTTGTGGTCAATCATTTAAATGGCCTGTTCATGAAGGAAAAGTAGGATTCTCTTAATGATAAATTATCTTCACTGGAATTTCTGAATTGGTTGTTATGTTTTGTAAGTTGACAGAGGTTCGGGTAGCAAGTTAAAAGCCAAGTCGATGAATGTGGCGTCAACCTCCAAGTGAGTTCCAGAATTCAGATCTTAGATGATTATTCATTTATTCTAGTATTGTGTGTTGGTTATTGTATGCTTATAAATAAGTTATCTTTTATAGTAAAATAACACACCAAAAAAAATACAAAATTATAACGGCAGTGTTCGTAAGTGCACGGGTCAAATTGTAATATTGTTTAGTTACAGCAAAACACTTGGAAGTAGCCCGAGGGTCGTACCCAATGGAGGATGTAATAAATCTATAAAAACCTTTTTACAATAATAAATCTAAGCAGTAGTGATTAAATCATATATTACAATAAATCATAAAATAGATTAATGAGAGAAATTAAATAACTAAAAAAAATCAACACGAAAAAAAATAACAAACGACTAAAATCAATAAACCAAACAAAAAGAGTAACCCACTTCAGGGTTTGTAATTAACTTCGAACTAAGGTTCTAGGGTGAATTAGCTATTGATTAACCACTTATTGCCTCTCGACCTCTAACTAATTAATCGATTGGTTGATACTCACTTATCTCCTAACCTCACTTTCTCAACCAGGATAAACTACGATTTACTCGGTTGCACTTATCTCCCGATCTTGGTTCTCCTAGGGTTGTCAAGCCTAGGGTTTAAGAACACGTATTTATAACAACTAATCCTCTCAGGAAAACCCCAAATCATCCGTTAATCACGCCCTCATCCACTCTTTAATCTCCCCTATGAGATTTAGCCACTCATGTTATTTATAATATCAATCCCAATTGAATAAATCATGTGAAGAACACAAATGAATCAGAAGAGAAATGAAATTAGAATGATCGTGGATTAATATCAAATAGAGAACGGAGTACAAAATCAGTTGATTAAAATAATGAAATATGTCAAATGCAAAGAATAAATAAACTGAAATACTTCAATAAAATAAAATAACTCTCGGATCAAAATCGATCCCAAGAGGAAAAACAAAAGAGTTTGGAAAAGCCAAAAGAAAATTACTCTAATCCTACTCCTAAACTACTAGGGTTTTTGAGTGCCTCTAGGATGACTTGGTTACATCAAACCCCTAATGTCTTTATTTATAGAAGTGTTGGCAGCCCAAATTAGGTCTTCGACATGTCCTAGGTCTTCGTATAAAGTCGGTTGTGCGGACGACAAAAACCTTCATATTCCTAGGCATCACGTCAACCTATGTCGTGCCATAGCCCTTGCATGGCACGACGCGACACCAATTTTCTGCCTTCTTGGTTCCATTTCATGCTTTGATGGCTCGAAAAACTTATGCATCACTCTCCCCTTGCTTTTACGTCAATTGGGCCCACAAATCTTCATCCTACACCCTCAACTAAACATATTAGAAGTACCTAAGGTTCGTGTCAGCCTAATGGGTCACAACACTCATAAAATGTGTTAAAGAAACACTTATTTTACTAATATTTAATTCTAAGTACTAAATACCTAAAACATAATATTAAATACTAAATTGCCTAGAAAACAATATCCTTAAGTGCAGAAATAGACCGAATTAACTACTACATTTGATGATAGGTCAAATACCCCCACACTTAAGTCTTTGCTTATTTTCAATCAAACTAAACAAAAACAATTTAAAAACTATAAATGAACTAAACTGCAAAAAAAGAAATAAACATGCAAAGAAAAGAAAATGTACTCGAGCTAGCTTGATACAAGCAATTGCATAAAAATATATTAACAAGACAGTGTAAATAAATATATAACTCTAGAGTGATATACATTTTACTCACAATTTCTAAAGTTGGACGGGTTAGTGCAATAAATTACAAGATAAACAAATAAAAGAATGTTAACTAGAGGTTTCCATCAAAGCAAATATACAAATATACACGTATGTTCAAATGAATATGTGGTAAAAAAAATCAAAACTCAACATAATTTTATCCACATAAGGCACTAGATAAGTCGCATAGGACTTTTCTACTTGTAATGTTTTGTGGCTTAGGTTGGTTTAGAATTCAAAGAATAGGCTCAGCAAAATGGTTAAGCACGAAAGTAGTTTGAGACATGATATTATGTTTTATCTTTTATGGAGTTATAATTGTTGTAATAAAATCAATTGTTATAATTAATTAGTTTAATGAGTAATCTAATTTAAGTTAATTAATAAGAAATTGTATTCTGTCACTTTGATTGATATCTCTACACACCATTAGTTTGTGTTGACGTGGCACTAATGACCAATGTTATAGTGACAAGTGTTAATCTCTTAGTATGACACGTGGTAGATACAAATTTAAAAATTAAAAATTAAAAATATTTTAAAAATATAAATTAATTTAAAAAAGTATAGTTTTTTCTACAAAATAGATTAGGTAATTTTTGGACAAATTCATGGGAAAACTAAATGTTAATCCTTAAAAAATTAATGTTAATGTGTGTGACGTATTATAAATTCAAATGCCAACTAGAGAAAAATAATTTAGGTATCAACTATGTACTTTTGGAAAAACTCGAAATAAACAATATTATGGTTTTATGAAGATAATTCGGCTTTTTTACTTATTCAATACAATAAAAAAATTAAATACTTAAATGGTATACCAATACCATTATTTACCAATCTGGTATGTTTTAAACAGTACCACAGGGTGGAGGGGGAGAGATGGGCAGTACCTATTTTATTTCTGACAAAATGACGTTTTTTTTTAAATTACTTTTTAAGGGTGGAGGGGGAGAGATGGATGACATCAATATAACAAAATTATTTTTTAAGGATGGAGGAGAGAGATGGGCAGCACTGGTATTTTCTAGTGCGAAAATATGGTCTAAATGGTGAAGGGTGAGAGAGAGGCGGCATTGGGTAAGTGGAGGGTGAGGGAGAGGCGACATTGGTGGCAGTGGAGGGTGAGAGAGAGGCAACAATGGATTTAAAACCTTTTAAATACAGTGTTTTCTTAATATTTTTGAAGGATAGTAGTACAAGGGAAACAAATTTGGTTGTAGAAGAAGAGAAAGCAAAGAAGAATTCAAGGTTAGTATATGTATTAATTTTTTTCAGTATTTTTTCTTGAAAATAAAATATTTAGAAATTTAATTATTTTTCCAGATTTATTATTAAATATGGATAATCAATTTTTCGTATGTGTTTATTTCGATGGAGAAATTTTAACAACAATAGTTGGATGTATATTTGAATGTCGCCAACAAATAGCAATGAGATTTAATAGAAATGTGTAACACCCCTAACCCCTCTCCGTCGTCGGATTAGGGTCACGGGCATAACTAACAAATCAAAAAATTAATTCAATCATAATCAACATATAAACTAACTAATAACATTATAATATGCAGGGGTAAGTCATGACAATCTAATACTTTCAAGCTAGATTCTTATACATTCGAATAATAAATAATGCTATGCATTTCTAGACTTGGTCTTCCATTATCTACACTCTTATCACTATTTATCCCTTCTAGAATGTCAGAATTCGGATACATATAAGACAATTCCAATTATTAGCATCAGAGTATTAGTTAATATTCCGTCTATGATTATCTTTTTAATTTATCTTCGATGATGTTAGTGGAATGCACATAATTTAGGTTTGCTAATCCACCCCATTTCAGAGTAAAAGTTACTCTTACAGCCCCTATTACGAGTCTACGGGACCTTAAAAATAGTTTAAAAATAGGCAGGGACTAATTTGAAACAATTCTGGAAGTTTAGGAAATAATTAAAAAAATTTTAATTGCAGGGGTCACATGGCCAAGTCACACGCCCGTGTGTCTAGCCGGTGGGCATTCAAAGTAGGGACACACGGTCGTGTGCTAGCCTGTGTCTGTGCCCGTGTAACTAACTGACTCAGGTCACACAGCCAATGCACACGCCCGTGTGCCAAGCCGTGTACCCTTCGAAATGGCCTTGGAAACCCGTGTGCTAGCCATGTGTCTCACACGGCCAAGTCACACGCTCGTGTGTCTGGCTGTGTGGACCAAAATTGTGCCTTAAACGACAAGTTTACCATTCCTACATGCTTGGGTATTAAGAAACTCAAAAACCATTTGTTTAACCTATTCAAAACATGATCAAACACACTCAAAATATGCCAAAACAATCATCCTAAGTGCCTAACCAATGTACCCTTATTGGTACCACATCTATATCAGCAAAACATATCGTTAACACATCATTCAAATCCAAATTATAAACATACCAAAATCATTCCATTTAGCCTAGTTCATAACTACCTAAGCATGAACTAAAATTCACAAACACCTAACCTATCTTGGTTCAATTCAATATACCATATTATGGCATCAAACACAAACACATGATTACATATACACCAACCAACATTACACCTATAGCTTTATTTATAATTCATCCACAAAATAACTATCTACTAAACATCCTAGGTACATGCCAACACAAAAGATCAACAACACCACATTTGAGATCGGGATAGTTAATGGATGCTGAATCGGCGATCAAAAGTGAAGTACCTAACCTGCGCATGAAAAAAACCGTATACTAAATAAAACTCAGTGATAATTCTATAATCCGAACAATTAAGAATATAATGATGCAAAAATGCATAATTTGAATTATATGAACATAATATTGTCCATGATTATATTTGCCATATACCATTATTTCAATTTCAAATGCTATCATATTTGTTTTGTTTGACAAATATCTCAATACACATTTCTAGCTATAAAAAAAGCTTTTCACATATCAATGCACATTTCATTTAAACAATAGCATTATCCATTCCATATTCAATTCATGACTATATAACTCATATATTCCATGTATTTACAACATATTTCACATTCTATTTTCAACTCACCATATCAATTCCATTTTTCATACTATGCTATTTCAATATAAATTATATAACTTTATTATTTATTTACCCTTATTAACACGACTCGAACTCGGATGGATACACGGATCCAACCAACACACCAGTTTGGCATCCACTGCCTCATCGGATAAATCCAAAGTAGTAACTGCGCCTAGCGCTATATAAATTGACACCTAATGTCTCATCGATTAAACTGAAGCAAATTGGCACCTAGTGCCTCATCGACTCGAAGTTAAAGAAATCCCTGAACTCTTCCTATCCTATGGCATGCCATCTATATCTGACTCAGCCCGATACAATTAATAGGGTTTCATTTCACATTTCAAATACAACCAATATCCAATTCTCATATTTGTACATATATTCATTCCAATTCAAATAATCAATACATTCATAATGTATGTACCAATTCAATCCATTTCAATCAACTATCAAAATACCGAATACTCACCTCACACACTTACCAAATGCATTAAATCGAATTACAATAATTGACAACTAGGTTTAGATTTATAGAAATACAAACTGTGGATTACGAGCTATTCAACGTCGATTTTATCCTTCCCCTTTTTAGTCGAGGATCCTGGTATGACGTTAGCTGCGGAATTAAAACAATTAAAATACATCAATACAACACAATTCAATTTCACATTGACTATTTTAATTTTTACTCAATATTTGCTTAAATTTCAATTTAGTCCCTAAACCGAGACTAATTTTTATTTTTCATATTTAATCTTATATTTTTATACTAATTTCACTTGAAACGAAATTTAGCTCTATTTGCAATTAAACCCCTAAATTTAAAATTTTTTACAATTTAGTCCCTATTACTTAAAATTTACAATTTGTTTTAGAAGTTAATTTTTTTCCATTTCTAGCTTAAAAATCTATCAATTTAATCCCTAATACTAAAAATATTTAATAATAACAACATTTAATATCTTAGTCAATGCCAAAATTACAACATGGGTCAGGTAGCCCTAGGTACCGGGATTCCAAAAATATAAAGATTATAAGAAAATGGACTAAATTGACTAACCAATTGAAGTTTGGAAACTTAGAAGTCCGTAGCCGTGCGTTCTCTCCTTTCTCCCTTTCTTTCTTTTTTCTTTCTTTTTCTATCTTAGTTTGCATGTCTTTCTAATTCTTTTCTTTATTCTTTCTTTTATTATTATTATTTTTATTATTATTATTATTATAATCTTCATACATATTAATTTCATTTTATAGATCATAATATATAACATATATATATTAACTATTATATTTATAAATACCCCATTAATGCCGTCCACTACCCAATATAAAGGTATAATTACCACTTTAATCCCTCAATTGATTTTTAATCAATAATTCAACTTTCACCCTATACACGATTTAGTCCTTATATTGAATAACTTTTAATTCATGCAAATTCACTTAATTGAAACCGAATTAACTACACAACTAACTTCGTAAATATTTTTAATAAATATTTACGAGTCCGATTTACGGGAACAGAGTTCTAGGAAAGCACTTTACGAGACCCCTAACTATAAAGCCGTTACAATTCTCCCCCTCTAATGAAATTTTGTCCCCAAAATTTACCTGAAAAGAGATGGGGGTATTGAGATCTCATCGTCTCTTCCGGTTCCCAAGTCGCTTCCTCGACACTATGACTACACCATAGCACTTTCACTAACGGAACTCGCTTATTACGCAACTCTTTCACCTCGCGAGTCAAAATCTCAATTGCTTGTTCTTCATACGTCAAATCGGGTTGAATCTCAATGTCTTCCGTCAAAATAATGTGAGACGGATCCGATCGTTATATTCTAAGCATTAAAACGTGAAAAAACGTCAAGCATTTTCTATAATTTCGCAGGTAGAGCTAAACAATATGCAACTGGTCCTACTCTTTCTGTGATCTTATACGGTCTGATAAAACGAGGACTCAGCTTCCCTTTTCGACCGAATCTCAAAATTTTCTTCCAAGGTAAAACTTTAAGAAATACTTTATCACCAACAAAATATTCAAAATCTCAATGTTTCAAATATGCATACAATTTCTATCTATTGAAAGCTGTCTTCAATCTATCTCGAATTTTCTTAACAATATATTTCGTTTCTTAAATTAATTTCAGCCCCATCATTCCCCTTTCACCTAATTCTATCCAGCAAACATGTGTTCGACACCTATGATCATATAAGGCATCATACGGAGCCATCAGAATACTCGATTCAAAGCTATTGTTGTATACAAGTTCGGCCAAAGGTAAGTAACGCTCCCAACCTGATTCAAAATCAATAACACAAGTGCAAAGCTTGTCTTCCAAAATCTGAATAACACGTTCAGATTTTCCGTCTGTCTGTAGGTGAAAAACTACGCTAAAATTAAGTCGCGTACCGAGAGATTCATGCAACTGCTTCCAAAATCTCAAAGTGAATTGTGGGTCTCGATTAGAGATTATCGACATAGGGACATCATGCAGTCTTAAAATTTCTTGAATATAAACTTCAGCAAGTTTTTGAAGTGACCAATCTATCTTGACCGTAATAAAATGAGCCGATTTCGTAAGTCTACCAACAATTACCCAAATAACATTTTTCTTGCTCGGAGATAATGGTAATCCCGTTACAAAATCTATCGTGATGCGTTCCCATTTCCACTCAGAAATAGAAATAGGCTGAAGTAATCTGGTGGGAACCTGATTTTCTGCCTTAACTCGCTGACAAGTTAAACATTTAGCCACATACTCGATCACATCTCTTTTCATTCTTGGCCACCAATAAGATACATTTTTGTTCCTCCAGGATGCAAATTAAAATGACTATCATGAGCTTCGCGAAGTATCAACTCTTTTAATTCAAAAACATCCGGATCGCAGATTCGGTTATAAAATCTCAAGCAACCAGAATTATCAATGCTAAAATTTTCTAATATGCCATTCTGAACCATTTCTCTTTTCTTCGCCAACTTATCATCATCTAACTGCGTTGACTTGATCCGATCAAACATGACTGGTTTGATCTTTAGTCTCAGCTAACAAGCTTCCATCCTCATTGATACTGAACCGAGCAAACATTGTTTGCAATTCAACCACTACTTTTCTACTCAAAGCATAAACGACGACATTAACTTTACCAGGGTGGTAATCAATAACAAAATTAAAATCTTTCAGAAGCTAAACCCAACGATGCTATCTCAAATTTAAATCCTTTTGAGATAGGAGGTATTTGAGACTCTTATGATCGGTATAGATATGACACTTTTCACTGTACAGGTAGTGTCAGCAGATCTTTAGAGCAAAAATCATAGCAGCTAGCTCTGAATCGTGCGTCAGATAATTGTGTTCATATGTCTTTAACAGATGAGATGCATAAACGATCACTTTCCCGTCTTGCATCAAAACACAATCGAGACCGCTCAAAGAAGAATTACTATAGACTACAAAATCCTTTCCTAATTCTGGTGAAGTCAAAACCGATGCTTCAGTCAACATCTGCTTCAATTTCTTAAAACTTTCTTCACATTGATCATCCCAGACAAATTGAACATTCTTCTGCCACAACTTTTTCATCGGCAAAGCTATCTTCGAAAATCCATTTACAAATCTTCGGTAATAACTAGCTAGTCTAAGAAAACTACGAACCTCTGATACATTCCTTGGTGCTTTCCACTGAACAATTTCCTCGATCTTTTTTGAATCAACTCTAATCCTATCTGCCGAGATAACATGACCCAAAAATACAACTTTTGATAACCAGAATTCACACTTACTAAGCTTTTCATATAACCGTTTCTCTCGTAACACTTGTAAAACAATTCTGAGGTGTTGCTCATGCGTGGATTCAGATTTCGAACCATAATATTCTCAATAAAAACTACAACAAATTGATCCAAATATGGTTGAAAAATATGGTTCATTAGATCCATGAATGCTGCCGAGTGTTCGTAAACCCAAAAGGCATCACTAAGAATTCATAATGGACATAATGCGTACAAAATGCTTTCTTCGGTACGTCACTATCTTCCACTTCAACTAATAGTAACCCGATCTCAAATCGATCTTTGAAAAGACAGAAGCTCCTTTTAGTTGATCAAATATGTCATCAATACGAGGTAGTGGGTATCAATTCTTAATCGTCAACTTATTCAATTGCCGATAGTCAATACAAAGCCACATTGAGCTATCTTGCTTTTTGACGAAAAGTACTAGAGCTCTCCAAGGCGATATACTAGGGCGTATAAAGCCGCGATCCAACAAGTCTTGCAATTGTACTTTTAATTCTTTCAACTCTGTGGGTGCCATATGATAGGGGGACGTTGACACAAAGTCTTACCAAGAAACACTTAAATTGCAAACTCAACCTCTTGATCTGGCAGTAATCCCAATAATTCCTCATGAATCACATCAGGGAATTTGCAAACAGTTCAAATTTTTCTGCACTGACTATCACCAACATTCGAATTGATAACATAAGCTAGAAAAGCTTCACAGCCTTGATTGAGAAGTTTAATAGCTCGAGTTGCTGAAATGATACGAGTTGAACCACTCGTTCAAACACCATTCACCTTAATCATACCACCGCCTTCACTCTGAACAAAAAACTTCTTTTTATGACAATCCAGAATCACTCCGTGTTCCGTAAGCCAATCCATGCCCAAAATCATATCGAAATCGCCAAACGGCATTATCAACAAATCAACAGGAAATGTTATATTCTGTATCACTAACGGACATCTCCTACACACCTGATCAACTAACATAGATTATCCCAAAGGACTAGACACCACTATCGATACTCTAGATGTCACAGATTTTAAACTTCTCAACTTAACTAACTCAGTATTAACATATGAATGTAAAGATCCTGAATCTATCAAAGTATAAATAGGTTTTGAATGTAATAAAAAGATACCTATCACAACATCATTAGCATCACCATCCTCACGTGTTCGCACACTATAAGCTTAGGCTAGTGCTCTAAACTCCGACTGATGAGTAACAACATAATTTCCCTTTCTGGCACCACCTTTCAAAAATGAACCACCTCGACTTGACCCGCGACCCCTACGTGTAGGCACAAATATTTGAGAAGTAATAGGTGTAGCATTCTCATTCTTTAGACACTCTCTAGCAAAATATTCTGTGGATCCACAACCTAAACAACCTCGAGTTAACTTCTAGCATTCACCACGGTGCTTTTTCCCGTAGTGCTAACAAATCAAAATATCAGTATCCCTGATTGAACCTCGCACACTACCCGTGGACACAGTCGGTTGTCGATCATGGTTTTTATCAGCTCTATCTGACATAAAGTTTGACCTCCAGCTACCACGAAATTATTTTGATCTTTTCAGTTGTAGATTTGAACTCATAGCTCTAGAACACTTTCCAATAGTACAAGTATTCTCAATCTTTTTATCAAAACCCAGAAGTTATTCTACCATTCTCGCTCATTCAACTAAATCTGCAAACTCAGTAATTTTGTGTGATACTAACTGTACCTGTAACTCATCCCGTAAATCACGCAGAAATCGCTTGCAACTATCAATTTCAGTCGGCACAAACTCAACGACGTACCTACTAAGTTGTGAAAACTCTCGTTCATAATCAACCACAAACATTCTACCTTGTTTCAACATCAAAAACTCTTGTCTTCTATCTTCGATATACAATTCACCCACATATTTCTTTTGGAATTCCTTTTAGAAGAATTCTTAATTAGCTTGATATGTGGATACATGGTGTGTTACTGACTGCCACTAGGTATATACTTCTCCTTCAGTAGAGAAACAACATGTATTACACTTTCATGTGGGTTGCATTCAAGTTGTTGCAAGATGTGCTTAATGAATTCAATCAAAACTTCAGCTGCAGAAAGATTAACTCTTTTCAATCCTAAAAATTCAGTCACACCGTATCTATGCAACTCTTTGATTGGAGCTCAACGAACAGAAGGTGCAGATGCTGTAGCAGATATAGTTCCCACAACACACTGAAGAACATCAACGATAGCACGAAGTAACTGTGAGTTACCTTGTGCCTTAATATTACATCGCTCAATGTTAGGTTGTTGAGTACTAACTGGATTAACACTCGGTGTTACCAATTCAGTTCCATCTAACTCATTGGAAACATCATCTCCGGTATATATCTCTTGATCAACATTGTTATTATAACCATCCGACATTTTCAACTATAAAACAAAAACAAATGTATCAGCATCCAAATCCCGACTCAATTCGACTCAATTATGGCATGTACCTCTAAATTCAATTTAAAGCTCGATTTAGTTCGAGAGTCGGCTAAACTTGCAACCTCTGATACCACTAAATGTAACACCCCTACCCCTCACTATTGTCGAATTAGGGTCACGAGCATTCCTAAAGAATCAAGAAATTAATTCAATCATAATCAACATATAAACTAACTAATAACATTATAATATGCAAGGGTAAGTCACGGCAATATAATACTTTCAAGCTAGATTCTTATGCATTCAAATAATAAATTATGCTATGCATTTCTATACTTGGTCTTCCATTGTCTACACTCTTATCACTATTTATCCCTTCTAGAATGTCAGAATTCAGATACATATAAGACTATTCCAATTATTAGCATCAGAGTATTAGTCCATACTCTATCTACAATTATCTTTTCAATTTATCTTTGATAATGTTACTGGAATGCACTTAATTTAGGTTTGCTAATCTACCCTAATTCAGAGTAAAAGTTACTCTTACAGCCCCTATTACGAGTCTACTAGACCCTAAAAATAGTTTAAAAATAGGCAAAAACTAATATGAAACAATTATGGAAGTTTAGGAAATAATTACAAAAGTTTTAACTGTAGGGGTCACATGGCCGTGCGGCTAGGCCGTGTGAGTCACACAACCAAGTCACAAGCCCGTGTGTCTGGTCGTGTGGGCATTCGAAGTAGGGACACACAACCGTGTCTCAGCCCGTGTAACTTACGAACTTGGGTCACACAGCCAAGCCACCCGCTCATGTGCTAGGCCGTGTAATCTTCGAAATGGCCTTGAATGCCTGTGCAATAGCTGTTTGTCTCACATGGCCAAGTCACACGCCCGTGTGTTTGTCGTTTGGACCTAAATTGCACCTCAAACCACAAGATTATCATTCCTACTTGCTTGGATATTAAGCAACTCAAAAACCATTCGTTTCACCTATTCAAAACACGACCAAACACACTCAAAACATGCTGAAACAATCATCATAACTGCCTAACCAATGTACCCTCATTGGTACCACATTTATATTATCAAAACATATCGTTAATGCATCATTCAAATCCAAATTATAAACATACCAAAACACTCCATTTAGTCTAGTTCATAATCACCTAAGCATCAACTAAAATTCACAAACACCTAACCTATCTTGGTTCAATTCAACATTACATATTATGGCATCAAACACAAACACATGATTACATATATACCAACCAACATTACACCTACAACTTTATTTACAATCCATCTACAAAATAACTACCAATTAAACATCCTAGGTACATGCCAACACAAAAGATCAACATCACCACATTTGAGATCGAGATCATTGTTGGATGCTGAATTGACGATCAAAAGTGAAGTATCTAACCTGCGTACGAAAAACAAAACCGTACGCTGAGTAAAACTCAGTGATATTACTATAATCCGAACAATTAAGAATATAATAATACAAAAATGCATAATTTGAATTATATGAACATAATATTGTCCAAGCTTATATTTGTCATATACCATTATTTCAATTTCACATGCTATCATATTTTTTCGTTTAACAAATATCTCAATACACATTTCTAGCTATATAAAAAGCTTTTCACATATCAATCCACATTTCATTTAAACAATAGCATTATCCATTCCATATTCAATTCATGAGTATATAACTCATATATTCCATGTATTTACAACATATTTCACATTCTATTTTCAATTCACTATATCACTTCCATTTCTCATACTATGTCATTTCAATATCAAATATATAACTTTATTATTTATTTACCCCTTTTAATACGACTTGGACATGGATGGATACACGGATCCAATAAACACACCAGTTTGGCACCCATCATCTCATCGGATAAATTTGAAGAAGTAACTACGCCCAGTGCTATATAAATTGACACCTAGTGTCTCATCTATTAAATCGAAGTAAATTGGCACCCAGTGACTCATTGACTTGAAGTTGAAGAAATCCCTGAACTCTTCCTATCCTATGGCTTGCCATCTATATCCGACTCAGCCCGATACAATTAATAGGGTTTCATTTCACATTTCAAATACAACCAATATCCAATTCTCATATTTGTTCATATATTCATTTCAATTCAAATAATCAATACATTCATAATGTATGTACCAATTCAATCCATTTCAATAAATTATCAAAATGTTAAATACTCACCTCACACACTTACCAAATGCATTAAATCGAATTAAAATAATTGACAACTAGGTTCGGATTTATAGAAACACAAACTGTGGATTCTGAGCTATTCAACGTTGATTTTATTCTTCCCCTTTTTAGTCGAGGATTTCGATACGACGTTAGCTACGGAATTAAAACAATTAAAATACATCAATACAACACAATTTAATTTCACATTGACTATTTCAATTTAGTCCCTAAATCGAGATTAATTTTTATGCTGATTTCACTTTAAGCTAAATTTAGCTCCCTATTTTTAATTAAACCTCAAAATTTTGAATATTTCACAATTTAGTCCCTATTACTCAAAATTTATAATTTATTCTACAATTTAATCCTTTTCTATTTCTAGCCTAAAAAAATATCAATTTAATCTCTAATACTAAAACTATTTAACAATAACAACATCTAAAATCTTAATCAATGCCAAAATTACAACATGGTTCGGGTAGCCCTAGGTACCGAGATTCAAAAAATATAAAGATTACAAGAAAATGGACTAAATTGACTATCCAATTGAAGTTTGGAAACTTAGAAGTCCCTAGTCGTGTGTTCTCTCCTTTCTCCCTTTCTTTCTTTTTCTTTCTCCTTCTATCTTAGTTTGCATGTCTTTCTAATTCTTTTTCTTTATTCTTTCTTTATTCATTCCAATTGATAAAATTGGTCATCATATATGACCATCTTACAGGGGATCCCAGAGTTTCACTCGGAAAGGCTGCTATACCATAGGTGACTTACCAATTGTAGAAGTAGGATCTTTGGCAAGCAATAAGCACTTAAATAATACAATTCGAGTGTACCATCTTCTTTCTCATTTCGAGGAAAAGGTGCGGGAGGAAAAGAAAACAACGGAGGGATCCGAATCGGACCTAAATGGAAATGAAAGACAACATTGTCCTAGAACGGTCAAATAGAATTTGAATCTTCTTCCATTTTATAATTCATAATATATAACATATATATTAACTGTTATATATATAAATACCCCATTAATGTCGTCCACTAGCCAATATAAAGGTATAATTACCACTTTAATCCCTTAATTGATTTTTAATCAATAATTTAACTTTCACCCTATACGCGACTTAATCTTTATACTGAATAACTTTTAATCATGCAAATTCACTTAATTGAAACCTAATTAAGTACACAACTAACCTAATTTAGTCCTTATACGCGATTTAGTTTGATTTACGAGAACAGAGTCTCGAGAATGCACTTTTTAACACCCCTAACTATAGGTTCATTACAAAATGTCTCGGTTGATGATATGAAAGAGAGGATCAGTGCAAAAAATTGTTGAATGTTGTGGGAGGAGGACCTTGAGTCTATTCTACAAATTTCTAGTTTCGATAGAGCCCATAAAATTCACCGAGATGGCATTTTTAGGTGATGATGAAGTGGACACAATGGTCACACTTTATTTTCGAGATCAAAGTCGGTAAATAAATCTGAATAATTTGTTTTCTGAATTAGTTGATGTAGAGACAACTGACGATTCCACTCCATTAAGTGAAAAACATGGAGCTTAAGATCCATGTACGATGAATCCAATAGCGTACGTTGGCAGGCGATCGACTGTACACAGTATCGAAAACTATCTTAATGCTCTACCTACATATGAGGACCTTAAATCAGGTCTCCGTTTACAAATACATATGGTGGTGATTGAGACTGATGCGGATGGTGATGATGTATATGATAATTTTGGTTCTTCTGATCACGAGGTTGAAGGTTATAGTGATCCCGATCAAGGTGAGGTTCCGAATGATATCAATGAAGAACTGAATATGAAAATGTTAAGAAGTCATTAGTTGGGAATCTGAATTGAGTTATTGTGATACGTAATGATCCTGGGGCACACATGTCGATCATAGATCCCGATGTGGTGCATACGTTAGAGTTTCCGGGGTACTCTGATATACTACATGCTCACCAGTTGGCTACAGATTCTGAACGTGAGTTGTTCGTGGGCAAAAAATTCACAACCAAGGAAGATTCTGTATTCTCCATTAACTGGTATATCATGAATATGCCGGTTAACTACAAAGTTGTGTCTAAACTGACATTATATATTGGGAAGTGTTTGAGGTCGACAGAAGGCTGCAATTGGCGGGTACGAGCCACATTTATCCAAAGGTCACAAATGTGGAAGATGAAAATATTTTTTTGGGCCTGACATATGCAGTTTAACACATATAACGCAAGATCACCTCAAACTTGATTCCAAGACTATCTGCACATGCATCATGCCAATGGTGAAGGACATGCTAACCATTCTAATTTCTGTATTGATTGTCAAAATACAAGAATGATTTCAGTACCAAGTGTCATATCAGAAAACATGGATAGCTAAACAAATGGCCATTGAGCAGTTGTATGAAGATTGGGATGTGTCGTACAATAAGCTACAGGGGTGGATAGCCACTATGCATGGATACGTGTAATAGTCTACTTTTATTGAAATTAGAATAGTGGTTTTGAGACCACAAATCTGAAAAATAAATTATTATTTTATTATTATTTGAATGTATATGAGATGTTAGTAAGGTCGTATTAAAATTTCGTTAAGAAATTTTGATGTTTGTATGATTAATTAAGTGAAAATGACTAAATTGTAAAAGTACAAAAGTAGAGTTTTATTAGCAAAATGGATCAAATGTCTATGAAACATTAAAATGAATGGATTTAGAGGTAATTAGACCATTTGAATAGTTAGTGGATATTCATGGCAAGGTTTTATTGTAAATTTGATAGTTTTTAAAAGGAAAAATGGTAATTTTGTAATTAAAGTTAAAATTAAACTAAGAAAAGATATCATCTTCCTTATTTTTTTCTTGTTTCAACTGAAATTTCCATGGGAGAGGAAGCTTTGAATTTGGCTAGGGTTAATTCACTTGCATGGTATGATTTTAAGTCATATTTTTAATGATTTTTATGTTTTTAGAATTTTTGTAGCTTAATCTAGTTAGCCCAGGGATCAATTTGTAAAAATTTTAAAGATTGAGGGTTATTCCATGAATGATTTTGTATGATTCTTGATTTTTAATGATAGATTATGAGTCCTTGTTGATAAATAAACAAGTTTTCTAAAGTGATTTTTGATGGAAATTGTATTTAGGGACTTGATTGTAAAAATAGTAAAATTTCATGTTAAATTTATGAAATGATGGTTTGTATGGATTGGTTTAAGTTCCTAGAGAATTCTACTAGCTTGAGAAGAGGATTAAAATGTTTAAATTTCAATTTATGAACTTAACAACTAAAATGTGAAAAGTTAAAATGTTAGGGGCAGATAGTAATTTTTGCAAAAATATGAAATGTGGACTTAATTGAATGCTAGAGATATTAAATGGATTAAATCTGTCTATTTAGATCAAGATAGATCACGTGCAGATTTAGATCGAGAAAAAGCTAAAGACTTAGATTAGTAATTACGTTCCTATGCCCTAGTCGTCGAGTTAAGTTCGTAGCGTTTTTATATGTAACTGAATTTTTATCTATGTAATTATATTATAATGTTTTAATTATAATTTTTTAGAAGATTACTTCTGAATTGCACATACGTGCCCTTATTTGTACTTCGGTACCCCTGAATTGCACATAAGTGCCTCTGTTTGTACTTCGGTACCCCTAAATTGCACATACGTGCCCCTGTTTGTACTTTGGTACCCTTGAATTGCACATATGTGCCCCTATTTATAATTCGGTACCCTTGAATGTATTTCTGTGCCCTGATTAGACTTTGGTAACTCTGAATCGAATAATATATGAATCATATTCAATTATTGTTAGATTAAATGATATACTATGTTCTTACTAAGCTCTATAAGCTTATTCATTTTTGTGGATTCTTTTATAGATCATCGTTGCTGACATTTTGGACAGATGAAACCTTCGGCTCACGCTATCCATCGATATTGGTAGCTTTTGTATCTCCTAGTTTTGTGGCATGTATAAACTTATGTAGTTGAAATTGTGGTATTGATGATTATGTAAATAATAACAACATGTGTTTATGTTTTGGTGTCATGTATGCATAATAGGTATAATGCTTACTTTAGAAAGTACTTTTGGTCAGTTTTGATCATGGATGAGAATGGTTTATTAGTATCATTTGATGGTTTGTGTTATTGAGCTACCTTATGTTGTATGTTTAGTAAGTTCTTGGAACTAGTAGTTGATGAATGGTAAGTGGTAACATAGGCATATTTAGGTAAGTTTTGGATGTTTGCATTTGAGATGCTTTGTATGGCATATTGGTTTATTGATTTCGAACTATTGAATTGGTCCTTTCATGTAAGTTTTATTCATGTTTTGATGTCTTGATTAGGTGCACAAAAGGCCTATAGGTCTGTGCATGGTTTGGTGTTGAAAATGGCTTGATTTTGGGCAAATTCATGTCCACGCGGCCTGAGACACGAGCGTGTGACTCAGCCGTGTGTGACACACGGCCTGGTGACACGGCCGTGTGTCCCTTGTAGGTTCTATTGCATGCAATTCAGTTAGTTAGACACCCTAGCACACGGCCTGGTACACGGGGGTATGACACGATTATGTGACACTACTCAAAGAGTTACACGGATGAGGACACGGGCTGGGACACGGTCGAATGTCCTTAGTTTGAAGGTTACACGGCTTGAGACACGGTGAGTGTCTCAGCCGTGTGAGGCACACGGCTTAGCCACACCGCATGTGACCCTTGTAGTCAAAATTTTCTAACTTTTTCTTAAACTTTCCAAATGTTTCCAATTAGGTCTCAAATTGTTTTTAAGGTGTTTCTAGGGCCTCGAAGGTTCAATTAAGGGACGATATGTATATGAATCTAGGTATTATCATATGTTTTCAATGATGTATGAAATGCATTTTTGATGTTCCATTTGTATGGTAATGCTCTATAACCTTAATCCGGTGATGGATATGGGTTAGGGGTGTTACAGTATGTGCCAAGGACTGTCATTGAGTTGCAGACATGACCTTGTTATGGCCTGAATGACCAACTACAACTGGGGAAGAAGATTTTTCCAACAGATGTTCGAACCATGCATGTAGGCGTTTCCCCAATGTAGATACTACTTATTGCGGTTGTTCAATACGAGAATTGAAACTTCAATACGAGAATTGAAACTTACTCTCGATAGCGTTTGCCATCATGGACAAGGAGAACCTAGAATCATGGGATTTCTTCTTGATGAACTTGCAGACATATGTTGTTAGGGAGGACAATATTTGTGTTATATCTAATAGAGAGAAGGGAATAATTGCCGTAATTAGGCATATCGGTGTTCCATAGAGATTCGTTTAGTGCATCCTGCAAATCGCGACTAATTTCCACCTAGACGATAAAAATGTAGACTGGCGGAGACAAATTATGAAAATTGGTAAAATTTAGTTTCAACATATGTTTTAAATGGTTTTAATACTTTCAAAAATTAGTTTTGCATACTGTAACTTGTCTTTTCTTAATACATGCACGGTGTACGAGCTAGAGCCACACCTTTCTAGGCAAAGAATGAACATACTTGAGGGTGACATGCAATGTGAAATGAATATTGCTTTAAGAGACTGGTTGGGCACCATAGAGTCGTGGTAATGGGCTCAAAGTTTCGATGATGGAGCTCGATATGGTCAAATAACAACCATCCTGAAAAAGGTAGTTAACTCCATACTGAGGAAAACACGATAATTTCCAATTTCATCTGTGTTCTCGGCTATGTTCTACAGGTTGGCTACCTTGATGCCAAGAATGGGGTTGAAACAAGTAAATCAGATGGAGATGGGACACGTGTTTGTCGAAGGTATCTGACCTAGGTCCTACGGAGTTGATATCTGAAATAGAAGATAGGATTGGAGGAGGTTGCAGTCACTCCATTACCCCTGTGCACACATCGTTGTAGCTTGTGATCATGTCATAGGTTGCGTATGGGAGCTCGCAACAATGGTGCACTTGTGTGATCCATCATGTTTAAAGGAGGTCATTTGGCCCAATCGGATTGACCTGTTGCTTGGATATATTGAAAGCCCATCTATAAAGCTTGGAAAATATGGAACTTGATCTTCAAAGATATTTAATCTTAGATATGATGTGTAATCTTTAGAAGATAAAATTCTATAATCTTAGAGATTTGATTTGTAGATAGCTTTTAATCTTAGTCATTGATGTACTTTGATTTGTACTGTTGATTTTGGGGAGGCTCAACTATAAATAGAGGCTTCTCCCTCTCACTGTAAATCATTCATTGAGTGATAGAATTCTTGAGAGCATTCACTCAAAATTTTCTCTCTAGTGTTCTTGCTTTTCTGTGGCTTTGTTCATCTTTCGAGTTCTTTCAATTTTTGTTCTTCCACATGTTCTCCATGGGTGCCTTAAAGGAATTCTATTGAATCCTCAATAGTTGGTAGTTAGGCTGCCTTAGGCGTTGTTGGAGCGAAGAAATTGCCTAAGGCTGCATAGATTAAGTGGGAAAAATCTAAGTCCGTGACAGTTGGTGTCCGAGATAGAGTTCGAAGGCACCATTGAAAGATGTCGAAAGAAGTTGTCGAACATGGTCAGCCAATGAAGAACCGTGGGAGGGCCAAGAAAGCTAGTTGTTCGAGGGACAATCAGCTTCGGAGGGAAGGGTCGTTATTCTAAAGGAGTCCATGTGTAACGTCAAGGAGAGGAACAATGATGTCGATGATAGGATCATCGATGGTTTGCAATCCATGAAGGAGTATCTTAGAGAGTATGTGTTGGATTCTGTCGAAAAGTTGACCAGTAGGGAATATGCACTCTAGGCTTTGGTGATGGCCTTAAAAGAGGAGATTGTAGAGCTCAAGGGTAAACTTACAATCTACAAGGCTACTTTGGGCAATGGAAGGTTATTGTTGTTGCATCCAAGCCCAGTGTGGATGTTGCCAAGCCCAAGGAGTTCAAAGGAACAAGGTCCACAAGAGATATGGACAATTTTCTATGGGGAATGGACCAATACTTCCGTGCCAAAAGTATCATGGACAATGGCACTAAGGTAATTATTGTTGCTATGTATTTGACTGATGTTGCTTTGTTGTGGTGGTGTCGTAAGTCCATAGATGTGAGACATGGTGGAATCGAAATTGGGACTTGGGAGGAGTTCCAAAGTGAGTTCAAAGCACATTTTTATCCAGAGTATGCCAAGGATAAGGCTCTGGAAAAGTTACGCTGGCTGACACAATAAAGCACTCTGAAAGAGTATGTGTGAGAGTTTAGCAAACTCATGCTTCAGATATCAGATATAGGTGAGAAAGAGGTGTTCTTTTCCTTTATGGATGGTTTGAAGCCATGGGTGAAGTAAGAGTTGCAACGCCGAGGAGTCCAAGAGCTTACCAAGGCCATAACCATAGCAGAATCACTTGTTGAGCTTAGTAGAAAGAAAGATAAGCCTGGGTCTTCCAAGCCAAAATTCAGACCAAAGGGCAATGGTGGTGGAAACAAAGACAAGTCCGCTAAGAATCACAATGATAAAAAGCCTTGGGATAAAAAGAAGAATGGGCCTTTTTGTTGCTTCCATTGTGATGGTCCACATATGATCAAGGATTGTCCGAAGAAGGTCACGCTTCTTGCTATGAAAGAAAAGGAGAAGGCAGGTAAGGCAGACAAAAATCTTGTTTCGATACTAAGGTGTGTCAAAGACAAGACGAGTCATGAGCTGATGTTTGTAGACATCATAGTGACTGGCAGAGAATAGTATGAGCTTGTCGACACAGGTGCGTCAAATTTGTTCATGTTCGAAGAGATTGCTTATAAATTTGGTCTCCAGATCCAAAATGAGTTAGGTTGGATCAAGACGGTGAACTCAAAAAGTGTTCCAACCAAGGAGGTTGCAAAGGGAATATATCTCCAACTTGGCGATTGGACTGGTAAGGTGACCATTAAAGTAATATCACTTGATGACTATGATTTTGTGGTTAGATTAAGTTTTCTTGACTGAGTTAATGCGTCTATTTTTCTTTCGGGTAATTACATGGTGATTGTGGATTCGAACCATCAATTTATGGTGAGAATGAAAAGAAATGGAAGCATGGATAGAAAAACATTGCCAGCAATCCATTTCGCTAAAAGAGTACAGAGAGATGAAGTCTCCCATTTAGCCACTTTGAAGGTCGAGGAAGCCGTTAAGTCCGTTGGTGAGAGCCCAAAAGAAGTGGGTCAGTTATTATAATCTTTTCAAGATCTGATGCCTACCGAGTTTCCACTAAAGAGGGAGGTGGACCACATGATTGAGTTGGTGCCCAACATGGAACCGCTAGCAAGGACCTCATATCATATGTCTCTGCTGGAATTAGACGAGTTGTAGAAATAATTGAAAGAGCTTTTAGATGCGGGATTCAATAGGCCATCTAAATCTCTGTCTCGTGCACCAGTATTGTTCCAAAAGAAACATGATAGGTCGCTGAGGATGTGCATTGATTATCGAGCCTTAAACAAGATGACTGTGAAGAACAGGTACCCTATTCCCCTTATTTGCGAACTTATTTGATCAGCTTAGTAGTGCGAGATGGTTCACCAAGTTGGATTTGAGATCAGGGTACCATAAAGTTCAAATAGCCGAGGGGAACAAGCCAAAGATATCTTGTGTGACGCGATATGGTTCGTATGAGTTTCTTATAATGCACTTCGGACTCACGAATGCCCCAGCTACATTTTGTACCTTAATTAATAATGTACATCAACCTTTCCTAGATTATTTTGTGGTTGTTTACCTTAATGATATTGTTGTGTACAGTAAGTTGCTCAAGGAGCATGTGGAACATTTGAATGAGGTGTTCCAAACTTTCAGGGAAAATGAGTTGTTCATCAAAAAGGAGAAGTGCTCATTTGCCCAACGAGAGGTGCCTTTTCTAGGCCATATTGTCGGAGGTGGTAAGATCCGGATGGATGAGAGCAAAATTTGAGCCATTATTGAGTGGGTGCCACCAACCAAGGTGACGGTGTTGAGATGTTTCTTTGGGTTGGCAAATTACTATTTACGCTTCATCGAAGGCTGCTCCAAAATTACCGCACCCTTGACGAACATGTCCAAAAAAGGTAAGATATGGGATTGAGATCCTCAATGTGAGAAGGCTTTTAACCAATTAAAGCAAGTGATGACGAGGGAGCCTATACTTGCTTTGTCGAATTATTTGAAGCCATATGAGGTACGCACATATGCATCAGATTATACCATTGGGGGAGTACTGATGCAAGATGGGCATCCAATTACTTCTGAGAGTCGACAACTTAATGAGACAGAGTAGAGGTACATGGTCCAAGAAAAAGATATGACCACTGTGGTGCATTGCTTGCGCACATGGAGGCATTATTTATTGGGTTTCAGGTTCGTGGTCTTTACCGATAATATTGCCAACAGTTATTTTCTAACCCAGAAAAAGTTATTTTCCAAACAGGCTCGTTGGCAAGTTTTCCTAACAGAGTTTGATTTCACGATGGAGTATAAGTTGGGGAGTGTCAATACTGTGGTTGATGCACTTAGCCGAAAATGGAGTTTGTGGCAATCAACCAACCTGGTGGTTCCTTATTGGAGCACATTCGAGAGGGATTGTCCTATGATCCCATAGCTAAAAACTTGATTGAGCATGCCATAAGGGGAAAACGAGGAGGGTTTTTATACACTCATGGGCACCGTCTTTATGTGCCTCATTATGGAAAATTATGCAAGGAAGTCATGAAGGAGTGTCATGACTCATGGCCAAAGTTGTTGGATGTAGCCTAATTTTTATACAACTTGTAGCGAAGTGGGGTCACGAATTAAAGTTCATTCGAGATAGTGACGGGCCAGCAACCACTCACACCCAATGCTATTGTGACTCGTTATATAAGACCGAATCAAGAAACTTATCGACTTGCAAAGGATTGGAAAGAGAAAAATGACTTGGCTAGAGCTTGTCTACACAAGGCAAGTAAGCGCAACAAGAAGTGGGCAGATCAGAATCAAAGGGATGTGGAATTTTAGGTTGGTGATTCAATCCTTGCTAAACTAGACTTGATTTTGTGACATAATGGTTTCCGCAAGGGGCTTGTGAGACAGTATGATGGAAATTTTTAAGTTGTGAAGAGAGTAGGCAAGGTGGTCTACAAGCTTGAGTTGCCGGCACAACTGAAAGTCCACCCAGTGTTTCATGTGAGCACGTTTAAGCTATTTCATGAGGATCAAGAGGATCTAGATCAAGGAAAGTTTGAACGAGCATCGATGGGGTAAAGGTTTGTTACGGTCGTGAATTTGAAAGCATCAAGGCAGACCGTGTGATCAGACAAAAGTACTATCGGATGCGGCATGAATACTTAGTTCTATGGAAGGGACTTCCCGATAGTAAAGCGAGTTGGGATACTGCCGAGGCATTATGGCATTTCCAACCAGTTCCATGAGAAGGATGTGACGAGGGAGTCGCTAGAACAGTTGGGAGAGAATGTCATGGGTTGCACATGGGAGCCTGCAACCATAGCACACTTCTGTGATCCATCATGTTCAAAGGAGGTCATTTGGCCCAACCGGACTGGCCCGTTGCTTGGAGAGATTGAAGGCCCATCTACAAAGCTTGACAAATATGGAATGTGATCTTGAAAGAAATGTAGTCTTAGATATGATATGTAGTTTTTAGAAGATACGATTCTGTAATCTTAGAGATTTGATTTGTAAATATCTTTTAATTTTAGCCATTGATGTACTTTGATCTGTACCGTTGATTTTGGGGAGCATCAACTATAAATAGAGGTCCTTCTCCCTCATTGTAAATCATTCATTGAGTAATAGAATTCTTGAGAGCATTCAATCAAAACTTTCTCTCTAGTGTTCTTGCTTTTTTGTGGCTTTGTTCATCTTTCGAGTTCTTTCAATTTTCATTCTTTCGCTTGTTCTTTGTGGATGCCATAGAGGAATTCTACAGAATCCTCAATTGTTGGGAGTTAGGCTGAATTAGGTGTTTTTGGAACGAAGAAACTGCCTAAGGCTACACCAATTGAGTGGGAAAAATCTAAGTTTGTGACACTCGCACCACGATCAATGCTGAACAATATATCGATGAGGTGTACACTCTCAAGCACATATTGCATATTTGGGAAAACTAGTTCCTATCCTACGTGATCTGTCTACATGGGAAGTGCCTCTGCCGACTTCCAAGCTTGTCCCAAACATAGGGTTACGTAGGAAGTCAAAAGGTCGCCTAGAAGTTATTAGAATCCATAATGAAATGGACATGAAGGAGAAATCACGATAAACTTTGTGGCATGTGCAGAGTAGCTGGTCATAATCGGAGTAAATGCCTACATCTATCCTACCATATTGGACAATCGTCACGATCAAGTGGAAATGATGAGACTGTTTTCTCCTTGTTCGGGCTTGTAATAAAAGTTTTATTATTATGATGACATATTCATATGTATATTTTGGCATGTATTTTTTTTCAAAAAAAAAACAATTTGTTAAAAAAATTGAGGGAAAAGTTGTTTTAATTAAGTCAAAAAATTGCTATAGTTTAGTAAATTAATTCAAACAAAATTAAGTCAATTTTGAAAATTTAAATTACAAATTACAAATTACATGCAGTAAATATAATTACAAGTTCTAAAATTGATGATCAGAAGGTACCGTCCTAGGGGTATATTGTTGTGGCGGTCGACGTACACGTTGAGGGTGCTTACGGATGTTATTGTTTAGGGCATCCGTTGAAAAACATTGGGGTGTTCTAAACATACTCAAGAAATTGTATGTCCCGAAGGTTTGCCCGGAGGGGTTGAGTACTGGGGTGGGTTTAGGCTGAAGGTATCAAACATCATCGATGATCTTGGGTACAAATGATTTGAATTGGAACGAGGAATCTTCGTTTAATATGTGTAGCTTGATAAGCTCGAAAAATAATTATCGCCCCCAAGTTCAGATGATAAGAATTACCCTTAGAATTTGAATAAGACCGGTCATGGACGGGGTCCGGTTTGGGCTCTGGTTCGAGTGCAGGCTCCAGCTCTGGTGCAGGAGGATCGTGTGGCACATGGTGGGAGAGGTGCCCTAGTCTTTCCATGTGTTGAGGGACTAGCATCGTTTGCCCACCAAATAAAAAAGGTTTCCAACATGCCATGATCCATATAATGTAATCCTGTGAGGGCCACAAATAAAATGCATAATCCATTTGTGGTCTCTGCCCTATTTGGTTGTTTCAAAATATAATAAATTATTTATGCTCTAGTGCCCAATTTTTATCATGTTTGCCCTTTTTGTTAATTTTGTGTACAACCCCCAAACTCCATAGAGGATCTAGAATATGTTGGACACACCCGAATTGTCGTAGTACTCGATCCCCATTATACCATTTGACCATTTGGAAATTTAGCAATGGTAAATTAATGCACTAGAAGTGTGAGTGGATGTGAGTAGACGAGGGAATAACTTATGCAATGTCCGGTAATGAGTACAGCATCTAGATGAATTGCACAATTAATAACATGGAGGTAGGAACACGATTAATAACATGTATTGAATATTAAAAAAAATTATCCTGGCCCCAGCTTGTGTCTCGATCATCTGTCAGTAAATGGGAAGCGTATATGGCCTCCTGATACCCGGAGAAGTACTCCATCTACGAAAAATTTAAACTTGTTAGAACAAATTTCCATAATGGACAAAGCTAAATTGTTGTTATGATGGTTAAATTTTATCATCTATTGACGAGTGGGAAGACATATGTTTGGCACTTAACTGATGCCAAGTATGACATCCTTTAAATCGCCCAGGACTGCAGCAATGCCAGGCAACCTCCTATGTCCATGGCACAATGCTTTGTCGTCCGACAAAGCTCGCGATATAATGGAGCTAGTACTGCTGAGCCCCAACTATACAAACAGTCAATGTATAAATCCTACAACAGGGGCAAGTACACCAAGTGGACATTGTTGTTATTTGCATCTAGCATGAGTAGACCCCTTATGATATGCATTACACACGCTCGAGCGGGATGCATCAAATCCCGCTTAGTGGCATTATTTGGTAAATACTCAAAATTCGCCATCAGCCATGAAAATCTCAAATTTGTTAATTTATCTTCACCAACATAGGGCAAGCGCCCCAGTAAGTCATAACAAAGGGTCTCTTGATCGAACAATGTACTAAAACCTGTAACTGCAAAACTATTGATGGGGAGCCCCAATTGCAGTGCAACATCTTCTAGAGTGATGGTGCACTGCCCATACAGCAATGAATGGTGTGGGTCTTCGAGCACCACCACTCGACCAACGCAGAGATCAAGTCATACTTCAAATCAAACATGTGGATCAATGCCGCTGATCCGAATCCAAATGCCTGCAAGTATGACATAATATGTTCATCCGAGAAATAACCCGCACCATTGACATGACCCTTCAGTACGTCATAAGGAAGCTCACCTTGACCACATATTCAACCGTAATAGATAATGTATACCAATTACATAAAAAAAATTACGTGCAAGCTTATAAGGTGACCACTGAATAACAAATAACAATTTTATTACTCAATAAATCAATCATATTTTATGTGTAATCCATTTCTGTGATCAAAGAAGCTATTCCGATATTTGCTGTTTCACGCAAAAAATTTAATCATCGCTTTAACAAATAGTGAAAATGAATTTTGTAACATTTTTTAATTTTTGAAGAATTACTAATACTTTTACACATTTTTTCAAAATAATCTCAGTTTTTTTCATTTTTTATCCCAATAATAAATTTTTTATTGCATGACATATATCAACATTTTTAAAATGCAGTTCTTTTATCACAATAATCCAAAAAAAATACATACCAAAATGGATCACCGTAAAAATTTCAAGCAAATAACCCATTTTGATGTTTATTTTTGTAGCAAACGACGCATTTCAGTATTTTATTTGTACCAAACATACCATTTTAATAAATAATCTATTGAACTTATCATTTGAGTTTTTTTTTCTTGTATTTTTGGGATAACAAAGCCAACAAACAAATACATATTAATTACAAATAAATATTTGAAAAGATCACATTCCTGCACATAATAATCATCTTTATATTAGTTAAGTAAATAACAAAATAAAACTTTCAAAAATTTCAACACAGACCATTATTAAGTACAAAAAAACAAAAAACTAATGCTAAAAAAAGTATTAACAAAACAAATTATTGTTATTTACATTTAAAAAGAACTATACACAAAATTAATATCTTTATACCTGCTCTCTTTCTTGAAAACACCTTCTCTACACAATAAACCATTAACAAAAATTAAACTAATACTCTTGTTGTTGTTAGTTTCATTTAAATTTAAAAATAAAAAAAGTAAGAAAAAAATTAGAAATATACCTGTCTTTCTTTCAAACACACCCTTTTACAAAATAAAAAAAAAACCGAAAAACTTAACACAACCATTTATAAAATAAACAAATGAAAAACAAAAAATAAAATAAAATTCACATGCAAACCTTCTTCTTCCTTCTTCTTCACGGTTCTACCAAGCAAAACTAAACTTTTTTTCTTCTTCTTTCAATACAACCACAAACGGTGGTCCATACAAGTCATATATATGCATGCATAAAAAAAAATTGATTTTGGCTTAGGCTCGTGACCATGCGGTCACCTCAGCAGATTGAGGGTAAGTTTGGATGGGCAGTGCATTTACCTGCGATTAGTGTAAAAACAGCGGTGGCGATGAGATTAGATACTGTAGCGATACTGTAACCTGAGACAAAAAGTAAGCTAAACGTACCGCACTGCACTCAATTGCCCATCTAAACCCACCCTGATGACGCCTGCTGTCAAACCTCCACCAGACCGATGCTGCCTATGGGTACCCCTCTATAGCCCTCCAAGTATCGATGCCATATACGAATTCCTATAATACAATGTTAATTTTTGTTATCCTTCCCTCTCCACCTTTAAAATATAATTTAAAAAAAATCAAATAAAATGGGTATAGCTCATCTCTCCCCCTTTGCCCTTGGTACTGTTTTAAAAATACTATGTTAATAAATAATAATATTCACATATAATTTCAGTATTTAATTTTTTTATTTGTATTATACACTTAAAAGAGCCAGATAATTCATTTAATATTGCCCTAAGCCTAACCCAAAACCAAAGGCAAGGTCATGTAAGCCGATCTCGTCTTCTCTTATATCCCTCCCCACAACCAGAGATTGATATTGGAATCATCATCACCAGATTCTTCTCATAACTCTAGAGAAATTGGACACAACTTTAAAATAACAAGGATGAGAAGTGCAGCAGCAGAAGGAGAAGGCAATCGTATCATACATATTATGGAAGGAAACGAGAACCACTTAGCTTCCATGCACCGGAAAATCTCCGAGCCGCCGCGTTTGCTGACCATCAGTGCCGGAAGGCCCTCATGCTGCATCTTCAGAGTCCCAGAGAGCCTGGTTGAGGTCAACGGCCAGGCCTATCAACCTCGTATTGTCTCGATAGGGCCATATCACCATGGGAAGCCCCAGCTTAGGATGATTGAGGAGCACAAGTGGCGCTATTTGGGCTTCTTGCTCAAAAGGATAGAAGAAAAAGGCTTAGTATTGGATGACCTTTTGAAGGTTTTACAGCCCCTGGAGGCGAAAGCAAGATATTGTTATTCAGAAACTATTCAACTTGGCAGCGATGAATTTCTGGAGATAATGGTTCTTGATGGTTGCTTCATTGTTGAATTGCTTCGTAAAGTTGGAAACATAGTCTCATTTGAGCCTGACGATCCTATAATCTCCATGTTATGGATCTTACCCTTTTTTTACAGGGATTTCCTTCGTTTGGAAAATCAGATTCCCTTCTTTATTCTTCAATGTCTATTCGAGTTAACAAAGATGCCTGACGAGAAATCTGGCCGGTCCTTATCCATGCTCGCTTTGGAATTCTTCAACAATGCAATGTTAAGGCCAGACGAAGTTATTGCAAAGTTTCACGATCTGAAAGGCCAGCATTTGCTCGATTTGGTCCGTGCAAGCTTCATTCCTTCCGAACAAGATCACGAACCGTCCCAGGTTTCTGCCCCGACACGGTTAATCCATCCAATTTCCAAGCTCCGCCGCGCAGGAATCAAGTTCCTTCCTGGGAAATCCGATAGCTTCTTGGTAATGAAATTCCGGCACGGCGTGATCGAAATGCCTCCAATAACCATAGACGATTTCATGAGCTCTTTTTTGCTCAACTGTGTCGCGTTCGAGCAATGCCATCAGAGCCGCATCAAGCACTTCACGGATTACGCTACGATGCTGGACTGCCTGGTGAATACCTACAAGGATGTCGAATACCTATGCGAGTGCAACATCGTGGAAAACTATTTCGGAACTGAAGGCGAAATCGCACGGTTCATCAACAATATAGGTAAAGATACTGCATTTGATATTAACAACTGTTACTTATCTGAGCTCTTTAGAGATGTTCATCAGCATTACAGGAATAGTTGGCATGTTCAGTGGGCGAGCTTCAAACATACTTACTTTGAAACACCATGGTCGTTTATATCGGCATTAGCTGCCTTGATCCTCCTTTTACTTACCATCGCACAGACCTTCTTCACAATTTACGCTGTTTATAAACCTGAAAAATAAGATGCTTTGCTCCACGTAGAAACTAGCTTTTTATAGGGAAATTACATTATATGTATTACGAAAACATATGAAATTATCTAGCAGCTTGAATGCATGAATTTCTGATTATAGACATTAATGTCAGCTCTCAATGCAAGGTTTCTCTTGATTTGGTTAATACAACTCTACGACCAGCCTTATGTGGAATTACTCTTATGATTATATATCGATGGAGATGGATATAAATATTTATCTACCACCAAATAGTTTGAAGCAATGAAACCAAATTTTTTGTTCGATAAAATTTTATAGTTAATATTATTAAAATGATTTTACTTAATTATTATGGTGACTCGAAAAAGGATCACACTCAAATAATAAAATAGACAAAAATAATTGTGATTATATAAAAAATTTTAATTATGCATCTATTATTTAATATTTTAAAAAATAAAAACTGTTTCACACTTTTAATTTTTGCTCTTTGATAGCTATCAGCAATTCTAACGAGGTTATGGTGCGCACCTCAACGAACATTCAAAAGAGAAATGTTTTATTATTTAAAAAAAAACCAAACATTCAACAAGAAAAATAAATAAATAAAATAAAAGTTCCTAACAAAAAAATTGTTCAACGAATATGATGAACACATGCTTAACTAATATTCAACGGTTAAAAGTTTTAGCTTAAAACCACAATTTTAATGGCAATAGCCGTTTATTAATTTAATATATAATATCTTATTGTTATATAAAATATGTATTTTATTCTTTTTACAATTAAAAGTTTATAGTTCTTTATTATTTTAATTTTTTTGAAGGATATTATTTTAAATGTTAATATAAAGGTTTTCAATTTTTTATTTCATTTAATATAATAAATAAATTTACAAAACAATATATTAAGTAATCAAAATATTTAGATAAATATATAAAATAATGTACCCATATATTAGTAATTTAAATATTTTAAATTTTTTATTAAAATTTCAAATATGTTATAAATTGTATTACATACAAACATTAATATAATGTTCTTAATGATTATCTTCTCATCATTGTAATTCATTTCATCGTAATCTTTGTGATTGAGTCCAACTATATATCTCACCATTGCTATGATATCCAATTTCACTATTACAATACATAATCTCACTACTAAAATAACATGTTATACCATCACCACTATTTTTAATTTCGTTGAAATTAATTTCACCGCTCATTTAAATGGACCCTTAGACTAAACATAGATAACATTTTTCGAAGTGAAAAAGTAAAACTTAACTGTTATTGTATCTTTTAAAGAAACATATCAACTTTTCTAGACTGTAATTTCTTTGGGCATTTCATGGAGCAGTCCTAAATCCAGAAAGCATTCACCAACCAGTCACAATGGCACCAAAAAATTTTGTCATTGACCAGCGTTAATCAGAAATTCCGTAACCTAAAAGGCAGTCACTTTGTGTGCCATCCAAATTCAATTCGCAACGATACAATTGGATAAGACTCGCTGCACTTCACTTCAATTAAGCTTGTCATAATGATGAAATGATGCCACTTGCTTGAAACTTGAAAGTATAGCATTATTAGATTTCCAAAGATCGTCACACACACACACACACACACAAAAGGGAAAATGGTTAATTCCATATGTATCAGACCAAATATTTCTTGAATCACAGCCGTATTTTAGTCTTAAACAGATTTTTAGTTTAGTCTTAAACATGAAGTTAGATCTCCATCAATAATTCACTTTCACTGTAAATGTGTGTAAGATAATCACGGCCGTATTTTAGTCTTAAACAAATTTAAGTTTTACTTATTGGGAAGTTCGAGAAGGTGCGAAATTTTAGCTCAGCTGAAGGTTACTTGTGTCTTTAGTGTAGTAATTTCGTCAATGTGCATATAATATTTTAAATAAATTGACTTAATAATATTTCATCATTCTCGTTAATATATTCTGTAAAATGTTCTCAATGATTTTTGCAAAACAAAATGGAAATAAATATTAGTTCAATAATTATTTAATCTTTAACTAATATTAAGTTACATTAAGTAGTTGAATCATAATGTGAGAAGACAACTTATATTAATAGATAATCTAAACGATTCATAGTCTCATCGAAATTGAGCAAGTCAATTAAAAAACTATTATGTCATCTATCAAATCCAATTAGGGAGATATCTTGTTTTTGGTATCGAAGCGAAAAACTCCTAGATGATAGATGTAACACACCATATCTGAACCGATCACTAGATTCGAGCTACGGGATGTCACATCGATTTTTGGAGCAATTACAATGCAATTTACCCTTTTTTATATATTATTAAAAATATTAATTAATTTCAATATTATTTTCTATCCTTCCCGAGTCTTGTACGAGTTTACCCAAGATTTTTTGCTAACTCGAGGTCAAATTAGGACTAAATTGTAAAGTTTTCAAAATCTACGAGTTGAAGTCGCGACATCATGATTTTTGCATTGCAATTTCACCAGTCAGTAAGTTACGTTGCGACTTCAAAAATCTCGACATTGCGACGCCACTCACTATTGATCTATGTTGCGACGTTAAGGATTTGTGGTCGCGAAGTCACCTGTGTTTTGGCAAAAACCACGTCGGTACATATTCAATGCTTCAAACCAAACATATTTCATTTCACCTATGCATATACCAATTTCATCATTACTAGATCATGTTAATCCTTTACAAACTCAAGCTTGTAACATCTTTGAGAACAACATTCAAATGCCATACAACTCTTATTCAAAACATATTATATTCAAGTAATTTACTAACTTAACTTACCAATTTATTTCACTATACCAGCCTTAACATGTATAACTTATGCACGTTGGAAATCATCAAACCAAATGCCATTAAACTTGACCAAAACTATACCTCATATAGGTCACTGATAAATCTATCATGCAAATTCAACCATCTCAGGTGACATTTATAATACCATTTGACCATATCAAATTAACCATTTCTACTTAATTATGAACCTATCCTTTATGGAGTACAAAATTGATTCAAACCTAGGTACATGCCATATATTAAATAAAAAGGACTATACAAGCATTGCCGAGTCAGGACCATGGGTTGGATGCTGAAATCACCTCTTGAAAGTTCGAGTTCCACCTATACTTACGCACAGAATAAACAAATCGTACGGTGAGTGATAACGCTCAGTGGTACTTCCACGATTAAAGATAATACAACATTAATACTAGCAAATCATTACAATGTGATCAAGCATGCTATTATACCAAGTAATTCCATTATAACACATTGTTATATATATACATATATACATGGCAATTGCATATCAATACATCTATCATTAGCAATAGCTTTCACCAATACAGACCATTCATTAATTATCAACTTAGGTACCATTTAAAACATTCAATACCATACAAGTTTCTAACATTTATACCTTTCATAATAGGCGATTCAAATTCCGTAATCAACAAATACCATTTAACCATTCTAATTATTATTCAATTCACTTTCTAGAGTCTATTGACTCATTTGGATTCAAATCAACCCTGGGGTTGTTTTCAATTATTTTGCATAATGTCTTTTGTTTACTCTCTTTATCACAAACCACATATATGAACACATATAAATCTATATCATCAATTCATTCCATATATTATTATGAATTAAAAAATTCATACCAATTTCACATAATTCACTTCAGTACTATATTCTAGTATCAATCCATTTCCTTACATTTTCAACTTTCCAATTTCAATTATAATGTTACACACAGTGGAACCCCAGTAAAACAAAACCAGATACACGGGTAAACTACTCTACACCAGGTAGCTTGTAAGAGTTTAAACTCACCACACCATGGCACCAAAGTGCAAATTGTTGGAAAAATATTCGGTTTAAAAATGGTTTTCTTACACAGGGGAAAATTAAAATTTTGAAAACTAAATTGGTTTGTGATATTTAGAGCAATAAACGTTATCCGAATAAGTACCTGTGTTTTCGGATAAGCGGATCCTTGATTTTTTTTACTTTTAATCAAACAATCTTCTCTTTTATTCTCGTACCATGAACTGCTTCGAATGTGGGCTCAAATAAATTGAACCAAAATAAAGAACTAGAAAAAATTTTCCTTTTAGGGTGAAAACAAAAATTCTCTCTTCTTTAATAAAAACCAGTAAAAAAATTATTCTAAAAAATATGTTTATAAGTTGAGAATGAATTCTCTCTATTTTTCGGCAGAATAACAATCTTAGAAGGTTGTGTCAATAACTCTATCAGTGCCATCTATTTATAGGTATAACCCTTGTTGAGTTGTAGTGGTTTATTTTAAATAGAAAAATATCTTCCTATTTAGAGTAAAAGAGGGGTAGGCACACCTTAGTATTCCTACT
The DNA here is from genome assembly GCF_007990345.1 of Gossypium hirsutum. NCBI lineage: Eukaryota > Viridiplantae > Streptophyta > Magnoliopsida > Malvales > Malvaceae > Gossypium > Gossypium hirsutum. The sequence goes on from NC_053440.1 coordinate 37,505,827, forward strand.
AGGGTTGCCGCCCCTTCACATTACATGAGGGATTTTGGGCCTCTCTCATATTTATGAGATCCAATTACGAGTACTTTCTAGGCCTTTTTGACCCGGCACTCTGTAATATGATCCAACCTGATTCAATTTTTTTATTTCCTAAAATAAAATTTAATATCTACATATTAAAAGATTTTCGCATCCCAAATTTCCCTAGTAAAATTTAAGAAAATTCATTCAATATGTCATGAATCAACATGTTCACTATGATCGAATGATTTATTTTCATTTTCAGGCTTCAAAATAGTCCAAAAACATAAACTCATTCTTCCATCATTTTTAAATAGTCCTATATAGGATTACAAGTTTCCATTTTTATTTTCATTTTTGGAAACCTACATTAATTTACAAATGATTCCATTTCTTCATTTTGAAGAAAACTATAATTATTCCCGAATGTTTCCAATTTCTCTTTTTCTACTTATTCTATTCATTTCTAGTCAAACACACAATTCATTTTTGGTTTCAATGAGCTAGCGGAGGGATCGATTTGACATTTGTGGTTGAGGCTCAAATGATTTATAATTAAGTTCTAGTTTTTCACCTATTAATTATAAACTCATTTAGTAACGAAGTCATTCCACTATAATATTGTGACTGAGCTCTCCTCAACGACATACCATTGTGAAAGCAACTACTCAGTGCTCGTCTAATGACATTTTCATAAGTCTGCTACCCTCATAGGATATCCTTGATCTATTTGGGATTGTAACAACCCGTTTTCAATGATGTCAGAAATAGTGGTTTTGGGACCACAACTTCGACAGGTAAGTTATTATTTTATTATTTATTTAAGGTCTATGGGATTATGGTAATGTTGTATTAGAATTTTGTGAAGAAATTTTGAAGTTTACTTAGTTAATTAAGCAAAAAGGACTAAATTGTAAACGGTGAAAAAGTTGAGCTCTATTAGTTAAAAGGGTCAAATGGCTATGAAACCTTAAACTAAAGGACTTGAATGGTAAATAAACCATTTAATGAATTACTGGATAGTTATGGATAAGGTTTTATTGAAATTTTAATTATTTTTAAAGGGTAAAATGGTAAATTAAGTTAAAAACAAACAGGCTAAAATCATCTTCTTCACATTTGTTTCTTCTTAACCAATTCATCTATGTAAGAATAGCTAGAGCATTCGACCAAGCTTGATTTCTTTCATGTAAGTGATTTTGAGCCCCTTTTTTAATGATTTTTATGTTTTTGAGATGGTTTTAGCTTAATCTAGCTAGCCCAGGGATTAATTTGCAAAATTTTTAAAGGTTGAGGGACTTACCATGAATGATTTTGAATTATTTTTGATGTTAAATGATAGATTATGAATCTTTGTTGAAAAATAAACAAGTTTTGTTAAGTGATTTTTGATGAATTTTAGAAATAAGGATTAATTTGTTAAAGATATAAATTCTAGGGTTTTATTGTGAAATGATGGTAAATATGGGTTGTATCAAAGTCCCTTTCACATTTGATTAACATGTATTTAGATTAAAATGGTTAGATTTTAAGTTATAAGCTTAAGGACTAAATTGTGAAAAGCGAAAACGTTAGGGGAAATTGGTAATTTTTCATAAATAAGAAATGTGTATTAAATTGAATACTATAAGTGTTTAATTGATTAAAATAATCCATCTAGATCAAGATAAAGCACGTTTGGGTTTAGATCGAGGAAAAGCTAAAGCTTTAGATTAGTCAATTTAACTTCTACACCCCTAGTAATCGAGGTAAGTTCATATCAACAATTATCGTGTTAATTTTTTTAAAATTTAATGTTTACTATGTTGTTTTCAATGTAAATAATCAATATATAAACGTATCAGTGTTATGACGAATTGGCGGATATTGAATCCCGATTGAACTTTTGGAATTCTTAAGATATAATTGACATGTCATTAGGGATTTCATATTTCGAGTGCTGGTCTTGAATGTTCTACTAACGGTTGAGGTCTTGCATTTGTTGCGGATTCTTCACAAATCGTGTGAGCAGTATCGTTTAGCTTACATTTCGACCCACAGCTCGTATGAGCAGGCCTATTTCACAACTCATGTGTGCAATGATGTAAAGGAAATATTACAATTATATGTAAAGGCACACTTCGTGTGAGCTTTCCCATGTATCTGATGTAATTCTAGATGGTTCAATAGGTAAGAAATGGGAATAAAATGGTAAGGATTCAAATGGAATTAAACATGATCTTATGGAAAGGATTTATGATTTCAATGATGTATTTCATATGGAAATATACTTATCGTCTGGTTAAATTCATTTGACTCATGTACAAATGTCCTAACTTATGAATTTGATAATGTTGTATAGGCTTATGCCAAGCTTATAGTTTTGGTTGATATTATACTTATTCTTTATATTATGCAAATGAAATGGTAAGTTATGCTCTTGTTTATACGAGCTTACTTAGCATTCATTGCTACGTAGTTATTTTCCTTGTTTTATAGGTTATCAGAAGCTCGATTTTGTTGGAAGCTAATCGGAGACCTATTACGCTATCTAGTCAATTCAGTAGTTTTTGAACATTTTGGCCAAGGTTTATAATGGCATGTATAGGGTGCTTTGTAATGGTATTTTAGTAAATGTGTTAATGGTGTTTTGGCATGTATAAGTTTTGAAAGTTATGTTGGTTTGGTACCATTTGATACTTTGTCAAACTATGTTATTTTGGTTACCTTATTATGCATGTTTTTAAAGCTCATTATGGCATGTTTGGAATGGTTTGATAATGGTCAAATTGTGGTATGTTTTGGTAAGTAATTGAACTAGGTTTTGATGCTTGAAATAAGATAATGTTGATTTGTTTGGGCATGCTATGTTTTGGTATAATTGTCGTGCCTTTGAATGGTATATTGGTTAGTTGAAATAGGGTCTTCAAATGACATTTTGATGTGTGTTTAGGTGATGTTCAGCTCCTAATGTTGATTTGTTTGGGCATGCTATGTTTTGGTATAATTGTTGTGCCTTTGAATGATATATTGGTTAGTTGAAATAGGGTCTTCAAATGACATTTTGATATGTGTTTAGGTGATGTTTAGGTCCCTTTAAAGTGTGCATAAATGGGTTGAAAACTTATGCATGGAATGGTTTTGAGATGGCTTGATTTTAAGTAAATTTTGGGTTCACACGGCTTGAAACACGGGCGTGTGACTCAGCCAGGTGAGGCATACGGCCTGACGACACGGTCGTGTGTCATTTGATTATTTTCTTAAGGTACAAGTAAGTGAGTTACACAGCCTATCACATGGTCTGTTACACGGGCGTGTGGGGCAACTCAGAGAGTTACATAGTCTGGCACACGTGCATGTGACATAACCATGTGACCCTACATAAAGAGTTACATGGGTGAGGACACGAGTTGGGACATAGTCGTGTGTCCCTTGTTTGAAACTTACACTACCTGAGGTGATTCCACACGGTCGTGTGTCCCATGTTTTGAAATTTTTTGTATCTTTTTCCTAAACATTCCAATTTGTTTCAAAATAGTCCCTAATTGCTTCTAAACTATTTTTAGGGCCTCGAGGGCTCGATTTAAGGACAATATGCATGTGAGTGAATGGTTGAGGAGGTGAGGCTAAAGAAGCCTTCTTCCAGATGATGTCTAAATGGTTCACAGAATTCGTGAGATCGAACCCGTTGGCTCAATGACCTTCACCCCCTCTCGTACCCCAACCTGTCCCCTTGTTCCATAGGGTCTGGAACCAATGCATGCAAGCAAACCTCTAGTTGATAAAATTTGAAAATATGGGGCTAAAGAGTTCTATGGTACAGCCGAAGACGATCCATAAAAGGCCAAGTTCTTGTTAGAAAACACTGTAAGGGTCTTTGATGAGTTATCTTGTACATCGGTTGAATGCTTAAAATGTGTTGTATCGTTGCTGAAAGACTCAGCATATTAGTGGTGGAACACCTTGATTGTGGTAGTACCTAAAGACCATGTAAATTGGGAATTCTTTCAAACAAAGTTTAGAAAGAAATTTGTTAGCTAGCGGTTCATCGACAAGAAACGCAAAGAATTTCTAAAATTGAAACAGGGTCATATGTCAATAGCTGAGTACAAGAGAGAATTTCTGTGACTCAGTAAGTATGCTCGAAAGTGTATACGACAGAGGTTGTTATGTATACCCGGTTTGACACTATGAATGTCACAAGTGAATAAATCCATAAACAAAATTAGGATCTATTCTGCTTGGGTCCTATTCGATGTACTGTTAGTCCAATCAGTCACATCTATGTCTCTATCTTCTAGGAGTCATTCATTTTGATGGACAAGACAAGACATCTCCCCAATTGGACTTGATAAACAACATATTAGTTTTTCAATCGGTTTGCTCATTTTCAATTAAACTGAGGACATGTTTCAGTTTGTTTACTAATACAAATTTTCTTTCCGTATTACGATCTGACCACGTAATACCGCTTAGTATTAGTTAAATATTAGACAACCAATGAGCAACATTTGCTTCCATTGTTCTTTGTGTGCAAAAACCATATGAATACAATTATACACAGTATACTAATGTAATCAATGAATTTGTTTTATAAAACCAATCTGTTCAAAAAAATTACAGGTGTATATTGAAGATAATACTACACTTAGGGCACCAGATCCAGGAGTCTCCCACTTGCCTTAATGAAGTAGATCAGTCATATTTTGTATTTCTATGTCTCTTCATATGTGTCCTAAGAGCTCTCTAGCTAGAAGAGTCTTGGCAAAACAAATCCCTCGGGTTTGTCCTCAAATACGATATTTGACTACATCCACTATTTCGTCAAACACTACCATCTTCCTTAATGGTTTTATCCTTATATAGTTTCTTTTAGGTTTAGCTATGTCTGCACTGTTATAGTGTCATAGCTTTTCCATACCTCATATTCGACCTTTCATAGTGAAGTTAACAATGTAAGCTTGGTTAACACTTATTCACACAATCGACCCGTCGTTTAGGACAAAACCATAGTCCAATGTTGATTTCCTTGAATGCTGACACGTTTAGAAGTTAGAATCAATATGTTTTTTAAAAGTGAGATCTCCTTCAGAATAAACAAGCGTATAATCCCTCATTCTTCATAAATACTTGAGTATATGCTTAACTTCTTGCCAGTGCCTTGGTCCTGGATTCGCTTGATATTGACTTACCAATGCCACCGCGAAACAGATATCTGTACGTGTGCATAGCAAAGCATACATGAGACTTTGTACTACCGAAGCATAAAGAACCTTTCTCATGTTCCCTCTTTCTTTCGCTATCTTAGGATAGTCCTCTAAGAGAGATGAAATCTTGATACAGAAGGTTGATTTCCCTTCTTTTAATCGATTATTGAATAATTTCCCAATATCTTGTCTATTTATGAAGCCTAAGATAGTGCTATCACTTTGTTTTTTTGATCCCTTGGGATTCAAATACCTAAAACAAAATTAGATTCTCTCAAGTCCTTCATGCTAAACTATTGGGTTAACCATATTTTAATCGATGATAATGTCCCTACATTTATAGTATGCCCAAAGACCAATCATGAGATGAATGTAATTGCATACTTGTTTTACCTTGTTTATTAATACAAGCATTGCCATTATTTTTTCAGTTTCTTGTTCTATGTATATAAATAAACAGAATTGTAATAAGTCCTACAAAAAATATGATTATTTTTAAAAGGTCCTCAGTCAATTATTATTGTGGGCTTGGACAACAATAATGCATCAAGACTAATGTGTAGTTGATTGATGACAAAGTGTTGTCATTGACATAGGGATATCAAAATCAATACATAAGTATGTGTTAGAAAATAACAAATTGGACTAACCCGCTATGAGTATGTTTCTTTGATTATTATGTAATAGTCACAACATTACTCATAGTGATAACTATGTATACGATTCTCAGACTTCAGATATCATTATCCACACATCGTGAGTCATATATTTTGATATAGTCAAACGTCTTTCGTAACAAGTTGTACTAAAAAGTCTGAGGTTTGACGTCACAATCTATATAGTGGGATATGGTTGATAAATATGGGATTTGTTCCTAGTACATAATGGGAGCAATATCTTAGGCCACTTTATTGAGTTTATATGAGATATCATACTTATTTGTTTATTGTAACCTACTTGAGATATCAAGAAACATGAGATTGGATTATGCAAGTGTGACTGTTCCATGACTTGTGCCCATTCTAGATATAATGGACAAAAAGATGTAATACATGAAAGGTTTATAACAGAAAAGTTATGTTTAATTATGACATCTTGTAACTTGCGTAGTAATGATGCATGGCTAGATGCCACTCATTGCTTATATTATTAGAAATGTTCTAGTATTACTACTAATATTACGATAACTTACAGGGTCACACACTATGATTAAAATAAACAAAATCCAAACACAGTTGATATTATGGTTAGCCGTCACATGAATTAAATTAATTATTAAATTAAATTAAATTGATAGTTAAATATTAAACGAATTGAATGCACAAGCTTGTTGTACACAAATAGAAAACATAGTTGAAATTAATATATGAATTTGATTCATATAAATTTTAACATAATATAGTTTATTGAAATTATTATAATTATGATTTCGGTCAAACATTAAAACATGGTCGTTATAATTTTTTTGGAAAGAATATAACGTTTTTAATGCTTTCCATATGTTCTTTATAGGATTATTCCATTTTCAATATATGGATACAAAAAATCCCAAATTAGGGTAAGAGTGTTTTAAAAGAAAATAAGAAAAAAGGTCTAGCAGACGTCTTGGGAGATTTTCTCTAAAAAAGTTTCAGGAGATTTTTTATTGTTCAGTTTAATATCGGGTGGACTATGTCGAGGCCGAGACATTTTTGTTGTGGCATGAAATAACATTGAATCAGCAACATCCTTTCATTGTTTTTCCGTTAAGAAGGTATATCTTCAACTTTATTTCAACTCGTTTCATTCCTCGTACATAGATCCATGGCTGAGGATCGTCAAAATATTTTTTCACTGCGCCACGAGGCATACCGGCAGTTCCAACACCTACATCATTTCCAATGAGTAGAATGTCATCCACATATAGAACAAGATAGACCACCTTTCCATCATCGAAACATTTCTAAACGCAAGGTTCATCTACGTTTTGCTCAAATCCAAACATTTTGGTCTCTTGATCAAATCTTTGATTCCACGAGCGGGATTCTTGCTTGAGTCTATATATGGTTCTAGGAAATTTGCAAACTTTATGCTCATTTTCTTTAGCTATATATCTGATGGCTTGCATAATGTTGATGCTCTCTTCAAGATAGCCATTCAAGAATGTTGTCTTGCATCCATTTTCCAAATCTCGCAATTGAGAGTCGCCGCAATGGATAGTAATTTGCAGATTGAATTGAGCATGACAACCAGGGAGAAGGTTTCTTTATAATCAACACATTCTTTCTAAGTATAACCTTTTGTTACAAGTCTAGCCTTATAAGTTTCCACTTTTCCATCCACATTTCTTTTCCTCTTGTAGATCCACTTACACCATATGGGTTTTATCCCTTCTGCTAAGTCTACAAGTTCTTACACTGAGTTGGAATATATAGAGTTGATCTCAGCTTTTATAGCTATTTCCTAGAACTTGGATTCAACAGTCTACATCACTTTGTCATATGTGAATGGAGCATCATCTTCCTGTTCGAAAGACTTAGTGTTAAGAACACTTTCGCTAGATTGGAATAAATAAGGCCTACAGGAGACCCTCTCACTACGATGAAGCATCCCATTTTGATGATCATTTGCATTTCTACTATTAGGAGTTGGTTCTTGAACCATTTTCGTAGGGTTTTGTATATTTTCTAGAAGCTCCTTGAGTACCTTTTTACTCTGAGGTTTGAAGTCATTCATGTAACTTTCTTCAAGGAAAGTAACATGAGTTGAAACTATAACAATTTGCTATTTCGAGTTATAAAACAAACCACTATTTGTTCCCTTAGGATATCCTACAAACATGCACAATTTTTTTCCGTGAGTCCAACTTCCTCACATCTTTATCCAATACGTAGGCTGGGTATCCCCAAATCTTTAAATATTTTAGTCTTGGCTTCCTACCATGCCATAATATGTATGGAGTTTTCGATGCTGCTTTAGTTTGCACATTATTCAAAATATAGCAAGCTGTGTGTACCACATATCTTGGAAAGAGATTGACAACTTCAAATAACTTAACATCAAACGTACCATGTCTATCAATATTTGATTCCTTCTCTCTTCCATACCATTCTGTTGTAGAGTGTCCGGAACGGTTAACTAGTATAGAATCCCATACGCTATGAGGTACCTTAAGAACTCATCAAATAAATATTCCCTACCTCGATTAGGCCGAAGTGACTTTATGGGTAAACCTAGTTGTTTCTCCGCTTTTGCACAAAACTCTTTAAATTTATCAAAGGTCCACTCTTGTGGTGCATCATGTATACATACCCATATCTGGAATAGCTATCAAAAAAGGTTACGTAATACTCGTAACCACCTATTGCACTAACACTCATGGGGCCACAAACGTTAGTGTGAATAAGTTTTTTGAGTTGTTCGGCCATCGTTCCTTTTACATTAAAAGATCGCTTAGTCATCTTACCTTCCAAGCAAGATTCACATTGTGGAAAATCAACTTCTTTAAGCAAACTTAAGACGTCGGCTTTCACAAGTCTAGGGATTCTTTATTGGTTAATCTGACCAAGTCTCAAATGTCAAAGGTAAGCCTCATTAGAGTGAGAAATTTTAAGTCTTTTATTTGATATTTCAGTCTTAAGCAGTATGTAAATCTTTGGTTTGATAAAATGAATATTATTTGACATCCATCCATTATAGATAAGGCTGCGATTTCTAAATATTGCAATTCCATTATTAAAAGTTACGGTCAAGCTGTTTTTTATAAACATGCAATAGAAATTAAGTTTCTTTTGAATCTTGGTACGTAGAAAACGTAATTCAAAATAATCTTCATAAAATTATAAAAATAAATATGTACATCTCCCACTGCTTCAACTGCAACACTTTTTTTGTTCCCAGTCCGCAACTATAATGTAACAACTCGTTTTTTACTGGTGACAGAACAGTGGTTTCAAGACCACAAATTTCTGTTGTATCGACTTGTAACTATTATTTATAGAATATTTACAGAGTCATTATAGTTGTATTAAAATTTGGTTAAGAAATTTTATCATTTAGATAGTTAATTAAAGAAAAAAACTAAATTGAAAAATGTGCAAAATTTAGTACTTATTGTGTTTAGGTAATCAAATAGTTTAATCAATTAAATGAGGAAGGACTTATATGGTAATTATAGCGTGTTATATCTTAATGGACGGTTATAGGTTTGTGTTTTGGTTTAATTCAATGATTTACTAAAGGGCAAAAATGTAGTTTAGTAATTAAATTGAAGTAAAATAAAAATAAAACATCATCTTGCTAAAAAGACTTGGCTGCAGAAGTTGAAAGGGAAAGAACACCATTTTTAAGGTTTGAAGTTCGAAAATCAATAATGTCTTGCATGTAAGTTCATTTTAAACATGTTTCTTGTAATTTTTATGTTTTTGAGGTCGTTGCAACTAGGTCCAGCTAGCCCGTACCTTCGTTTTTGAATCTGTTAAAATTTTTAGAAGTTGCCATTAATGAATCTTGAATTTTTTTGATGATATCTATGTGTTTGAAGCTTTGATTGTGGGATTTGGTTGTTTTGTGAAGTGATTTTTGTTACATTTTGATTTAAGGATTGAATTGTTAAAATGTCAAAATTTCAAGGTTTGATAGTGAATTTGATGTATAACATGGACTGTTAAAGGGCCTAGTATATTTGACTATAATTTGATCCTTAGAAAATGGTTAATTTGTTTATTTTTAGGTTAGAGGACTAAATTGCAAAAGCTATAAAAGTTTAGGGAAAATGTGTAATTAATAAAAAATAAAGGGCATATGCATTGAATGGAATGTGAAATGTGTATAAGCTTAATGTATTGTGTTTAATTATTAGATAGATTAAGATTTGAATCAAAGAGACAATAACCAAGGAAAAGAAAAAATAGCAGAATAGTCATTGTGTATTGATCGGAATTAAATTGTAGGTAAGTCCATAGTATCTTAATACGTAAATACCATTTGACTTGTAATCTTATATTATTATTCTTTAGTTAATATGTTGATAGATAATTATTATATAAAGTACATACGTGCCCCTAGTCGTACTTCGATACCCCTAAATGTATACACATGCCTTTGTTTGTACTTCGGTACCCCTGAACGCACATACATGCCCCTATTTGTACTTTGGTACCCCTGAATGCACATACATGCCCCTGTTTGTGCTTCGGTACCCTTAAATGCACATAGGTGCCCCTGTTTGTACTTCGGTACCCCTGAATGGACATACTTGCCCCTGTTTATACTTCGGTACCCCTGAATGCACATACATGCCCCTATTTATACTTTAGTACCCCTGAATGCACATACGTGCTCTATTTATACTTTGGTAGCCCTGAATCAAATAGTATATGAACTATGTCTAATTGTATTTAGATTAGATGTTATATTATGTCCTTACTAATTTATGTAAGCTTATCGATTCTTGTGGATTGTTTTGTGGATAATCGTTGCTGACATTTTGGAAGGATCAATCAACCGACTCACACTATCCATCTAAGTTGGTATTTTTGTATCTCCTAAGGTAGTGGCATGTATATATAGATAAATCTATGGTTTTAAAATGTATAGGATGTTTTGTAATGGTGTCTTGGTAGGTTTATGCTTTGATGGTTATGTTTGGTTTGGTGTGCTTTAATGCTACACCAAGTATTGTCATTTTGGGAACTTTCAAAAGCTTGTATATAAGGTTCCTTTTTGGTATTTTATGATGACTTGAAAATGGTTATTTATTATAAGTTTTGGTAAGTGTTTGAACAAGATTTTATGCATGAACTAAGGTATTGTTGGCTTGTTTTGGTATGTAATGTTTTGATGTATTTGTGGTGCCTTTGAATTGCACATTGGTTAGATGAATTATGTCGTTTGAAATGGCATGATTATGTGTATTTGAATGATGCTTAGGTCCCTTGAAAATGTGCATAAATAGATAGGTTAGTTATGCATGAATTGGTTATGAAATGGCTTGATTTTAGGTTCACACGGCCTGGGACACAGGCTATCACATGGTCGTGTGAGACACATGTGTTAGATCGCCAGCACCCCTATGGCGCAGCAAAAAAAAAATCTGGTGATCCTAACCAAGGATCCATGTGTGAGGAACGAATCAGGGTGATAAATGTTACGAAATTACCAAATGTTTACTCTGAGTAGACAGCAACGTTTCAACAACGTGTAGTCAGATCTACAGTCAAACCAAGCGCAATCTATCGAGACCCCGACCTCTACGTAATCCACCCAGTTGACTACGAATGGAAGAAATCAAAAATCTCCAAAATAGTTTTGAAAGTGATTTTTCTTTGACGGCTGCTAGACCCAAAACAAAGAAAAATGGGATTCTTATATATATATATATTATTTTAAGGTTTTTAGGAATTAAATAAATATAATAATATTTTAAACCAAAAATTATAATTACATTAATTATAATATAATTTCGGTAGACCATATATTTATTTGAATTCATATGCTAACCAAATTCATGTCCTCATTATGCGTACAACAACCTTGTACATAATGTGTTGGAAATTTGATTACCGAATTAAATTAATTCTATAATTAATTTAATTCAAGTGACCCCCAAAAACAATACCAACTATGGTTTATTCCGTTCATTTCAACTATAGGGTGTGACCCTGTAGGTTCCTGTAACGTTAGCAGTAATACTAGAACGATTCCAATGTTACAAACAATGAGTGGCATCTAGCAATGCATCATTGCTACCTAAGTCACAAGAGATCATGATTCGACATAACCTTTTTATGATTAACCTTTTATGCAATAATTCTTATGTCATTTATCTCTGGATTGGACACAAGTCATAGAATAGTCACACTTGCATAGTCCATTCCATGTTCATTGATATCTTAAGCAGACTACGATATACAAATAAGTTTGACATCTCATATCAACTTATTTGAGCATGGCCATGCATTTCTAGTCTCACTTAATCAAGTGACCTACAATATTACTCCCATTATGTAGGAGGGACTTATTCTATATCGACCAACCATATCCCTTTACATCGATTGTGGTATATCCAACATCAGCCTTTATAGAACAACCAGTTACGATGTACGTTTGACTGTATCAAAATATACTACTCATGATGTTGGGCCTATGATGATCTCAAGTCTGAGGATCATATACATATTAATCACTATGAGTAATGTCGTGACAATTACATAATAATCCAAGAAACATACTCATAATGGGTCAATCCAATATGTTGTTCTCTAACACACATGTTCATGCATCGATTCTGACATTCCATATCAATGACAACTCTTTATCATCAATCAACTATATGTTAGTCTTAATGCATTATCGTTGTCCTATCCAACAATAATACTTGACTAAAGATCTTTTAAGAATAATCATATTATTCTTAGGACATTATTATAAAACAGTTTATTTATACACATAGAAATGAAACTGAAATAATAATGGTAACGTCTTATATTAATAAACATGATAAATCAAGTATGTTATTACAACCATCTCATGATTGATCTTTGGGCGTACTCTAACAACATGGCCTAGCGACACGACAGTGTGTAATTTGAGAATTTCTTAGTGTTCAAGTTAGTGAGTTACACGACTTAGCACACAGATTGGCAAACGGGGGTGTGTGGCAACTCAGAGAGTTACACGGCCTAGCACACAGACATGTGGGGCTACTCAGTGAGTTACACGGGTAAGGATACGAGCTAGGACACGGTCGTGTGTCCTTTGCTCAAAAATTACACGGCCATGTGACCCCTATTTTCTAATTTTTATAACCTTTTCTTAAAACTTCTGATTTGTTTCAAATTAGTCTCGAATTGCCTCAAAGCTATTTTTAGGGCCTCAAAAGCTCGATTTAGGGATGAAATGCCTATGATTGATAGGTTTTGAATGTCATGTATCTATTTTAATGTTATATATATAAATGATTCCTGATTGTATGTATAACACCCCTAACCCGCATCATCATCGGAATAGGGGTACGGAGCATTACCGTACAAACGGAACATTAAAACATCCATTTCATACATCATTGCAAACATAATCTAAATACATTCAATCACATAGAAAACATCCCTTAATCGAGCCCTCGAGGCCCTAGAAATACCTTAGAAACAATTTGGGACCAAATTGGAAATAATCAGAAATAATAAGAAAAAGTTAGAATAATTGGACTGCGGGGTCACACGGCCGTGTGCCTCATACAACAATGTGGCCAGGCCGTGTGCCTCACACGACTGTGTGGCCAGGCTGTGTGCCTCACACGACTAAGAAACACGCCTGTGCCTCAGGTCGCGTAACAATCGAAATAGGGACACACAGCCGTGTCCCAGCTCGTGTTTTCACTCGTGTAACTTTCTAAGTAGGTCACACGATCGTGTTACACAACCGTGTGCTGGGCAGTGTAACTCTCGAAATACCCCCACATGCCCGTGTGCGAGGTCGTTTGCGAGGCCATGTAAGAGCCTGACTTGTGTGTAATAAAGTTGGTATATAGTGAATTCTCTCTAAAAATTTTAAAAGAGTTCTTGTTGTTAGTTGTCACACTAGGTGGATTATGTAGAGGCTGAAACTTTTCGTAATGGCTTGGAATTGACATACAATTGCATAATCAATTTCACAATAGTTATCTTTGGTTTTCCAAACGATTAAAGGTAATACCCTTCTCACCCTGATTTGTTCCTCGCACATGTATCCCTGGATGTCATCACCGAATTTAATTTTTTCGATGTGTCATGGGGTGTACCGATGTTCTTAAATTTTAATTTTTCGACCCACTTCCTCTACATCCATCACAGATGCCCTTTTTTTCTCAATTTATTTCTTCCACCAAGCGGGTCATACCGCTAGCTTTTTGGGACAGATGAAAATTAGGACCTCGAGTGTAGGTTACAAAATTAGAAGGAACTTTTAATGATTCACTTTAAAAAAATGTTGGATAAAACATGTTGTCTTTTGTCTGCTATGTTTGACATGCACAGTGTTTTGAAATGCCATGTAACAACCTGACTTGTGTGTAATAAAGTTGTAACAACCTCGAGTGTAGGCCATTTGAAAAGGTTGTAAATTTTATAAATATGACTTGCGTGTCGTGCCTTACTACATTTCTCTTGTATTTCTCTTCTCATCTTACTCTCTCATATGTAAAACGGGTTTCTACAATTTTTAAATTGCATGAGTTGTTATGCGCTAGACGAAAAGAAAGATGGGCCAACTAAAATAGAGAAGAACCTTGTGAAGCGGCTTACACCTTTAGGTTTCCTTTTGGTTCTCCCATTGGCTTGGGAGGAAACATATTAGTTTATGGGCTATAACTATTGCATTTATTTACTGCATTACTTATATATTATGAGATGCTATGGGTGTCTAAAACATGCCAAATTTTGAGTGTATCTGCTTCAGTGGTTAAGCTTTCTGGGTGTGTGAGAGGTCCCAAGTTCAGGCCAGGACTTGGGTAAATTTTGGTATTTTTATGAATAAGCCCTATCTTTGGTCAGTAGGCTTTTAAGTAAAAGTTGGCAAATAATTAACAGAATGTGTCTACTGGTCTAGTGGATAAGTGGAGTGTTGGTGTGAAAGAGGTCCTATGTTTAATTCTCTGTGATGGCGTGGAGACAGTATTTTTGCTCCAATTTCGGCGCAGAGTTGTGTTGGGAAAAATTCTGAGCAGTTGTATTTTAGTGAGTTAATAGGGAGTGATTTTAGGAGATAATGGGGGAGAGGTTATTAGAAAATAATTTGATTATCTTTTTGTTGCATAAAAGAAGTAGAGTTTTGGTTTTCTCTTCAATTACCCAAACTTTTTTTGACGTTTTCTTCTTCTTTTTTCCCTCTTCTGTCGATTCTTTCCCTAGTTGCTGCCAAAATTTCGATTATTTTTGCCCTTTCCATTTCTTTCTTTATTTTCCAATTGATTTGGTTGTTCATCGTTGGTTGCGTGTGTTCAGTAAGTAACGATTTTGTCTATTGTTAATCATTCTTTGGTTAATCTTTGAAAGGGGGATTCCTTTTTGGTGTTTAAGAGTTAATCAAGGGGCTGGTGATTTTGAATCGACGCTGTGATTATGAGAAGTCGTGTTTACACAAGCGTGATAAGAGTTTTTTTATGTTTTTAGTTGAGTTCCTTCAAAAATTGGATGATTAAAAACGAATTAAGTGATTAATCTAGAGATTTGTTGATCGATTTTTTTTGGGTTGTAGAGGCTTAGGAGTGCTTACACATCAGAAACGATACCAGATGTGTACCCAAAACGTAAAAAATGGGATTTGGCAAAAAGCCAAAATTGCTTACTGTCATGAAATAAGAGAAATAAGAGAAAATGATGCGAAAAACTGTAGAGAAAGGAAATAAGGCTATTATAAACTTGGAAATCAACATTCTGCACTAAAATAGTTTTGGATAGCAGCAATAGTCTAACTTTGAAAATCATAAAAAATAGTGGAAATTGAGTTAGAGGTTGAATAAAATACAAAATTAAAGTTTATTGAGTCTAGTTTTTCATGGAAGAAACAGTGTAAGCAATGAAATTGTAAGTTATGATATATAATGAACTTTGTGAGACAAGGTCAGAATGGGTTTAGGTTCCCCTATTCTGACTTTGGAAAAATCATCGAAAATCGTAAAAAAATAATTAGAGGCTTAAATTTATATTTTTAAATCCTTAACGAGTCTATTTTCAAGAGAAACAAACGGAAATATCATCTGAATTTTGTAGTAAGAGATGAATAATTTTTAGTAAGGAAAGGTTGAAGCTGTCAAATAGCAGAATCAGGATAGAATTGAAGATTTTACTGTACTTATTTGATAAACTATAAACTCTAAAAATTTTATGGTAGAAAATCATTTGAGTCTAGTTTTAAAAACATCAAGCAGATCTTAATTTGGAATTCTGTAGCTCAAGATATAAATAATTTAGGGTCAATTACTCTAGTAGACAACTTTGAATGAACATATAAGTAAATAGTGAAAACATATATGAATATTTAGCTAACATGGGTTAGATTAAAAAAAGATCACAAGGTCAAGGCCAATTTGGGTAGAGAGGGCCATATGGGCACATACGAGCGCGTGGGCCCATTTTTACCAGAATGTTTCTAAGGTTGCATGGGTCGCCTAAGTCGACTATAAACCTACTGTAAGGTCGGTAAGCGCTACTTAAACCCCTAAATGTGTGAAATTGACTGAATGATATTTGTATTGAGGATATTAATATCTGAACCAAATATATGTACTGAACTTGCATAATAGCATATCATCCAATGTATGTTGCATTGCTTGGGTTGGGGGTAGTTATTCGGAGGAAGTGTACTGAAAGGCTTTAAGCCTAATTTACTGGCAGCTCAGCTGCAAACTACTGTTTTGTGCCACATTAGGTACTACTTGGAGTGTAGGGATGAGTGGGTTGATTATATCCCCACATGGTGTGTAGGGTTGGACGGAGATGGTGTGTAGAGGCTGGATGGGTAGGATTTTGCTGCTGCATAACTGTTGCTGCTACTGATACTATGATGGGCTAAGGCCCTACTGCATTTTTGACACTGTACTGAGATGGGCTAAGGCCCAAACTGTCACTAATATTGAAAATGGCTTAGGCTCACGCCTGTTTAACTGTGCACTGTGAGTACTGATTGTTGTTTGTTTCTATGGGATTACACACTGAGTTTATGTAAACTCACCCATTTTGTTTAATGTGCATAGGTAATCCCCTAACTTAGATGGATCAGTGCGACGGAGGATTCAGCGGTGACCACAAAAATTTTTGGACTTCATGGTTTTCAATTTATGTTTTATGATTTAATTATTATTTATTATTTAGGTTGTAATTTAAGGACCCTCTAGGACTTTGGTTTTAAATTTTGGGTTTTTATTTATTTATTTTACTTTATGGATTTATACCTGCTGGTCATAGGAAATTCGATTTTCAAGAAGTTAAAGTAGTTTTTAAATGCATAATCACTTAGACTGTTTTATTAAAGCTTTCGCAACGAGGGATGTTTCAAAGAAAATGATTTAAATGAATAAAGACGACTTCTTATGTTCTAACAAAAGTTTACTAAAGCTAATAACATGAAATGTTTTTAACGTAATAATGAGGTTTCAAAAACACTATCATGCGACATTGTCGGATACGACCATAACGTTTAGGCTAGGTTTGGGGGGTTACATTTAATTGTTTCAGAGGCAGGTTGCAAAACTCAGCTATGGATTATGGGTTTTAAATTTGGCCTTTGAAAAACTGGTATGTGGTGCACCAAGTAACCGGTGTTGATCCTGTAAGTGTTCTGAAACTGATACATGCTATAATATTCTGAAACTGATATATGTTATGATATTCTGAAACTACTATAGGTAGTATAAAGTGAAAACACTCTAGATGGTGTTTATTGAGACTGTAGCAAAAATGATAGAGACTAAAATTTATGAAAATCACTCTAAATTATTGAAACTGTTAATATACAACATCTGCTAGTAAATACTAAAACTGAAACTGAAACTGAAACTGAAACTGATGCATAAAAATTTGTAATACAGATAAATCTGAATAGACATGAGCGCACGAGGTATTCGTGGACGTAGTACTCAAGGCCGAGGTAGAGGTCGTAGGGGGATCGATCTGAGTCCTCTTCCCTGGGTAATATATTGAATTTGGACACGAGTGAGACGCCAGTGTCGCCTGCTACTGAGACTGAGTCTCATGATTGCATGGTTGGGGATGTCGCATTGTCCTAGGCTATGTTGAGGATATTGGAGAGGGTCGCTAGACCTATTACTGGATCTAGAGGCCGTGGGTTGGTTACGGAATGACTCCAGTTCAATAGAGCTAAGCTCCTTAGGGGTGTCACTGGGGTCGCCCCTAATGTGGCCGAGTACTAGATTGAGGCCATGGAGAGGATCATGGATGACCTGGATTGCACCTCCGAGTAGAAATTAAAGGGTGCAGTCTCACTGTTGCATGATGAGGCTTATCAGTGGTTGCTTACTATTAAGGAGGGCACGCGGCCCGAACATCTGACCGGGGAGTTATTTAAGACCGCCTACTAGGGGAAGTATGTGGAATCTAGTTATGTGGATACCCGTAGGAGAGAGTTCCTGAATCTAACACAGGGAGATCGATCAGTGGCCGAGTATGAGGCCAAATTCCTGCGACTGAGCCGCAATGCGCGAGGTATGATGGCGACTGAGTATGAGCATTGTGTCCGCTTTGAGGATGGCCTCAGAGATAATTTGAGTGTCTTGATAGCTCTGTAAAGGGAGCGTGATTTTTCTTCACTGGTTGAGAAGGCAAAGATCGCCGAGAAAGTTAAGCGCGCTAAGCGCCAAAACCGCGATAGGGAGAGAGGTAGGAACAAGAGGGATTCTGAGCCCTCGAGTTCTGTGCAGAGGCCTAAGAAAAGGGCCAGAGCTGATAGGCCAGTTAGGGTTGGGCCCCTTGTTACTGCTACTGGACTGCAGCCATGTGTCGACTCTAGTAGACGCCATTAGGGCGAGTGTTGAAGAAAGACTGGGGCGTGTCTGAGGTGTGTCATTGGATAATCGCATTAGGGAGTGTTCGTTGAGGCCCGATCAGATGCAAGCTCAGGGTATTGGTACTGTACAGCCACAGAGGGTAGCACAGCAGCCACCTAGAGGCCGTGATCAAGCTAGGGGTGGTAATGGCATGGGTCGTGGACAGAGAGCACCAGGCAGAGGCGCTGGACAGACTATGGAGAGGCAGCCTGCTTTAGTTTATGCTACACGTCGTCGAGAGGACAGAGATGCTCCGGATGTCATCACGGGTACGTTTCTTATTTATCATGTGCCTTACATTGCATTGATAGATATAGGATCTATGCATTCCTATGTTGCCGATTGGGAGTACTTCTAGTGAGGTGACTGTGCTGAGCTCGCTAGGGCAGTCTGTTATAGTTATCAAACTGTACAGGGATGTTCCTTTAGAATTTCAAGGGACGGTATTTTTGGTTGATTTGATGAAGCTTCCCTTTGAGGAGTTCAATATGATATTGGGGATGAATTGGTTGGTCAAACATCGTGTCAGTTTGGACTATACGACTAAGAGGGTCATATTGAGAACTGAGGAGGGTAATGAAGTAGTTGTGATTGGGGAATGTCAGAATTACTTGGCTAACATGATCTCTGCACTAGCAGCTGAGAAATGGGTTCGGAAAGGATGTGAGGCATATTTGGCCTAGTAAGTTTTTTCACTTTTGAGGACTCTACTGTAAAGGACATCAGAACTGTGAGGGATTTTTCGGACGTCTTTCCTGAGGAGCTACCGGGTTTACCTCTGAATCTAGAAGTGGACTTTGGGATTGACCTGTTCCCTGGTATAGCTCCGGTGCCTATCGCTCCCTATTGAATGGCACCAAAGGAGCTAATGGAGCTTAAGGCTCAAATTCAGGAGTTATTGGATCGTGGGTTTATCCGCCATAGTGTGTCCCCATGGGGAGCACCAGTACTGTTTCTGAAGAAGAAGGATGGATCCATGAGGATGTGTATCGACTACTAACAACTAAATAAGTTAACTATTAAGAAAAAGTATCCACTTTCGAGGATTGATGATTTGTTTGACCAGTTCTGAGGGGCGTCTGTGTTTCAGCCCTACCAGTTCGAGTGTTTCAGCCCTACCTGGATTGGTTTGTAGTGGTGATCATCGATGACATATTAGTTTATTCGAGGACTGAGGATGAGCATGATGAGCACCTTAGGATTGTTCTTCAGATTTTGAGGGAAAAACAGCTCTATGCTAAGTTCAACGAGTGCGAGTTCTGGTTATGTGAAGTAACATTTCTGGGTCATGTGGTGTTTGCTGAGGCTGTATTGGATTGGAAGCAGCCAAAGAATGTGTCAGATATCCATAGCTTTTTGGGGCTTGCAGGTTATTACCGACGGTTTGTAGAAGGATTTTACTGATCGCAGCACCCTTGACTAAGCTGCTACGTAAAGGTGTACCGTTTGACTGGACTAATACACAGTAAGAGAGCTTTAAGAAGCTTAAGACTGTACTGACTGAGGCTTCTGTTTTGGTACAGCCTGAATTTGGAAAGGAGTTCACGGTTTATAGTGATGCATCACATGTCAGTTTGGGATGTGTGTTGATGCAGGATGGTAAGGTGGTTGTATATGTGTCTCGTCAGCTTAAGACACATGAGGTGAACTATTCGACGCATGATTTGGAGTTGGCTGCTGTAGTCTTTGGTTTGAAAATCTTGAGGCATTATCTGTATTGTGAGAAGTGTATCATCTACACTGATCACAAAAGCCTCAAGTATCTCCTTACTCAAAAGGAGTTGATTCTAAGGCAGCGAAGATGGGTTGAGCTGCTTAAGGATTACGACTGTACCATTGAGTACCATCTTGGCAAGGCCAATGTGGTGGCCGATGCATTGAGCTGTAGGGCTATGACTGATTTGAGAGCGATGTTCACTTGACATAGCTTGTTCGATGATGGGAGTTTGTTGGCTGAGCTTCAAGTCAAGCCAGCGTAGTCGAGTAGATTAAGGGTAGATAGCTGGAGGATGAGTCTTTGGATCTTCGGTTCTGACAAATTGAGAGTGGTAGCACTATGGACTTCGTGTTGAACTCTGAGGGTGTGTTGTGTTTTCTAGGCCAGATATGTGTGCCGAATGATTAGGACTTGAGGCAGTCTATTTTGAAAGAGGCAAATAATAGCCCTTATGCTATACACCTTGGCAGAAATAAGATGTATTGAGATCTTCGAGAGTTGTATTGGTGGCCAAGGTTAAAGCGAGAGGTTATGGATTTTGTGACTAGATGCATGACTTGCCAGCAAGTTAAGGCTGAGCATTAGTTACCTTCGGGATTGCTGTAACCGATTAAGATTTTGCTATGGAAGTGGGAGTGAGTAACAATGGATTTCATTAGTGGGTTGCTTTTAACACCCACTAAAAATGATTCAGTGTGGGTCATCGTGGATCGATTGACTAAGTCTGCACACTTCATCTCAGTTAGGACAAATTATTCTTTGTAGAAGCTGGCGAAACTCTATATTTCTAAGATAGTGAGACTGTATGGGGTACCGGTTTCGATCATATCTAATAGGGATCCTTATTCCACGTCTCAGTTTTGGAAAAAGGTGCATCAGACTCTTGGTCCTGATTTGGTCTCTAAGACAGAGGATAAGGTTAGATTGATTCGGGATCGTTTGAAAGTGGCTTCCGATAGGCAGAAATCTTATGCGGATTTGAAGAGGCGTGAGATCGAGTATTTTGTGGGGGACTTCATTTTTCTCAAGGTCTTACCATGGAAGAAGGTATTGAGGTTTGGTCGTAAGTGCAAGTTGAGCCCTACATTTATTGGACCTTATCGTATTCTGAAGCGAGTAGGACCAGTTGCTTATCAGTTGGAGCTACCTCTGTCATTGGATCGTATCCATGATGTGTTCCATGTCTCTATGTTGAGGCGTTACCGATCTGATCCTAGTCATATTGTCCCTGTTGAGGAGATTGAGGTTGGGCCAGACTTGACCTTTGAGGAGGAGCCTGTCCAGATTCTGGATCGCGACGTAAATGTTCTGAGAAGGAAGTCTATTCCTTTGGTGAAGGTTCTATAGCGTAATCGTAGCACTGAGAAGGCCATGTGGGAGCCTGAGGATGCGATGCATCAACACTATCCTTATTTGTTCTGATCAGGTAAATTTTGAGGCTGAAATTTTCTTTTAGGGGTAGAGTTGTAACGCCCCAGAATTTTTATTTTTGTTCTTGCGAAGGTGTGACACAACTATGTATCTGCTTTAGTGGTTAAGTGTTCTAGGTGTGTGTGAGAGGTCCCAAGTTCAAGCCAGGACTTGGGAAAATTTTGGTATTTTTATGAATAAGCTCTATCTTTGGTCAGTAGGCTTTTAAGTAAAAGTTCGAAAATAATTAATAGAATTGGCCTGTTGGTCTGGTGGATAAGTGGAGTGTTGGTGTGAAGGAAGTCCTCTGTTCAATTCTCTGTGATGGCGTAGAGACAATATTTTTGCTCCAATTTCGACTAAGAATTGTGTTGGGGAAAAATTCTGAGTAGTTGTGTTTTAGTGGTTTAATAGGGAGTCATTTTAGGAGATAATGGGGGAGAGGTTACCAGAAAATAATTTGATTATCTTTTTGTTGTAGAAAAAAAGTAGAGTTTCAGTTTTCTCTCTAATTACCCAACTTTTTCTGACGTTTTCTTTTTCTTTTTCCCTCCTCTGTCGATTCTTTCACTTAACTACTACCGAAATTTCCATTATTTTTTCCCATTTTGTTTCTTTTTTTATTTTCTAATTGATTTGGTTGTTTATCGTTGGTTGCATGTGTTCGGTAAGTAACGGTTTTATCTATTGTTAATCGTTCTTGGTTAATCTCTGAAAGGGGGATTCCTTTTTGGTGTTTAGGAGTTAATCAAGAGGCTGGTGGTTTTGAATCGACGTTGTGATTGTGCGAAATCGTGGTTACTTAAGCAAAGTAAGGTTTTGTTAGGTTTTTAGTTGAGTTCCTTCCAAAACAGGTCGCCCAAGTCGACTGTGAACCTACTGTAAGGTCGGTAAGTGCTACTTAAACGCCTAAATATGTTAAATTGATTGAATGATATTTGTACTGAGCTTCTTAATATCTGAACCGAATATATGTACTAAAATTGCATAATAGCATATCATCCATTTTATGTTGCATTGCATTGGGTTGGGGGTTGTTATTCAGAGGAAGTGTATTGAAAGGCTTTAAGCCTAATTTACTGGCAGCTCAGCTGCAAACTACTATTTTGTACCGCATTCAGTACTACTTGGAGTGTAAGGATGGGTGGGTTGATTATATCCCTACATGGAGTGTAAGGTTAGATGGAGATGGTGTGTAGAGGCTGGATGGGTAGGATTTCGGTACTACATAATTGTTACTGCTACTAATATTGTGATGGGCTAAGGCCCTATTGCATTTTTGACATTGTACTGAGATGAACTAAGGCCCAAACAGTCACTGATACTGAAAAGGGTTGTAACAATTAGGTTTGTGCAAGTTTACACAGTCGTTATCAAGTAATAAGTAAGTATCAAGCTATCGTATCCACAGGGATTGTACTTGTGCTAAATCACTTAATTTGTAAAAGTATATTAATAATTTGGCAAATAAAAACACAATATAGTTGAGAAGTGGGGATTAAAATATATTAAACTAAATGCAATGATCCCTAATTTCAATTATCCTTAGTATGCAAACTATATGTTTGAAATAGATTTTAGTAAAATTAAACACAATTTGCAACAATTATAACGTAAATAAACTAGGACAATCACTTTAATTAATCTCAATTTATTATCAACATGCTTAATAACATTCGAAGAAACATTCCATGGCAACTCGATCTTTCATGAGTTTGGAAACCACATTAGGTCCTTTCAGAATCCTTTACTTAGTAAATATGTATTTCACTGATCCTTATTTACTAAGGGTTTCTTAGCATTCGTGCGATGTAACAGGGACGTGTTAGGTTTGAAACAATTTATTCACACAAATCTAAAAACTATGCAGATAACAGAGCTTGGTTAGAGTTGTTATGCAACCTACAATTTAATCTTGTTAGGATCTAAATTGACCATGCACATTTCAATTATGCATTCATTAGCCGTCGTTTGGTTAGGATCGCTTAGCTAATTTAGGTGCATTTCAATCATGTATGAACGAAATACAGACTTGATTTTAATTGAAAACATGATCGATTGAGGCACAGACCTTATAAACATGAATCAAATGAATATTATTTAATCAAAGCAATCATCCTAGCTTAAAGAAAATTAAGCTAATATTGTTGTAAACAAGAACAAAGAACACATAGCAAACATCTTTATATTAAATTAAAGAAAAGGAAGATTAGACCCAATTCAGAGTGGCTGTCACCCAAGACTCTAACTGACGAGACTCCTTCGTTCCTTTGCTTTTCTCCTTTGCTGATGGTTCTCCAAGGTGATCGACCAAGGGTTCTTTAAAAGGCTTAATTGATAAAATCTCTCTGAAGAGATGATACAGGCGTGGGAATGGAAAAGGCTAAGAGAAAAAGAGAGAATGATGCTTGATGGATGCTTGAGGGATGATGAATGAAGGAATGAGAGGGTCTTATTTATAGGTGAGTTGAGAGAGATAGTTTGCTAAAAATAGGAGTTTCCATCTTTTGAAGCATCTTCCACGGGTGGCGTGCCATAATTTTAGTAAGTTGAGCTGATTTTTCCTTGATTTTTGGTCAATTTGAGTGCCCCAACAACTCAAGACTGAGACTCGGTTAAGTGCAAGTCTTCAGGTAAATCTCTAATTTCTTCAACTCTTCAAGGACCTTGTGCAATTAAACCAAAGAGTGGTTTATGGACAGCCATGTGCAGCCGAATTTTGGGGTTGACTTGGTCTCTAATTTGGACAGTTTTGTAATCCAACAAAGCTATCAGACCTGTCCAGAATAAATCAATAAGTTAGAGGACCAAATCCAATTTAATTAATTAATTAAAATCCCAAATTATTAATGACATATTTTAAAATGAATTATTAAATATAATTTTATATTTTATTATTTAATTTCATCATGCATGACCCACTTTATGTCTTAAAAAATATAATATATTCAAATTAATATAAAATAAGCCATTTATTGCATGAAAACTATATAATAAAGCGTAAAATCATATTTTAATAATTTCTATGTCTTAATTTCATATTTTCACATATTTCATTAATCTATTAAACAATTACTTAGTTTTAACAACGGATTTAAGTAAAAAGATGATAAATTACATAGGAAAAATCCTATATATTTTTCCATTTACAAGGGCTTAGGCCCAAGATTGTTCAACTGTACATTGTGAATACTTATTGTTTGTTTGTTTCTGTGGGATTACACATTGAGTTTATGTAAACTCACCCTTTTTGTTTAATGTGCATAGGTAATCCCCAGACTTAGACTGATCGGTGCGAAGGAGGACTCAGCGGTGACCATAGAAATTTTTGGACTTCATGGTTTTCAATTTACGTTTTATGATTTAATTATTATTGATTATTTGGGTTGTAAATTAAGGACCCTTTGGGACTTTGGTTTTAAAATTTGGGTTTTTATTTATTTATTTTACTTTATAGATTTATACCTGCTGGTCGTAGGAAATTCGGTTTTTAAAAAGTTAAAGTAGTTTCTAAACGCATGATCACTTAGACTGTTTTATTAAACCTTCCACAACGAGGGATGTTTCAAAAAAATTGTTTTAAATGAATAAAGATGACTTCCTAAGTTCTAACAAAGGTTTACTAAAGATAATAACGTGGAATGTTTTCAATGTAACAACGAGGTTTCAAAAACACTATCGTGTGACATTGCCAGATACGGCCATAACGTCTAGGCTGGGTTTGGGGGGTTACATAATATTTGATAACATTAAACAACATTAATTGACGAGATCAATTAAAGTACTAAATGGACTAAAGTAGACCATAATTGGTGAGATGCAACCATAATAAATTTTCCTCAATCAAAATATTAAGTAGACGTTGCCTTCCAATCATTTCCCTCATTAAGGCCTCGATCGATACTATGCAGGTTCTGCTAAAGTGAAGTACTAGTATCTATCTTGGTTAAACGCAAAGAATAATCAAGTGATATTCACTGGTTAAAACATTGGTTAGTCACTTAACTTTGTTACTCTAATAGGATTAGAAACCTATAGGCAAGTAATTTGGATAAATCATTAGATGATTTGAATAAGAGTTTTTCACCAAATATTTAACAGTTACATGTGATGTAATTAGCAAGTGTTGCTTACCAAAATAACAATAATCTTGAGAGTAAAGCCAAAGCTGACTTAAGAGGAGATGAAATATGGATCCTTACCTACTAGAAAAACTTTCGAGAAAGTCTTTCAAAATTAAAATATGAGGGTTATTAGTTTTGAAAAAAATAATAGGAGCATCATTTAGTAAAGTCCTTTTAAAGATTAATATAAACTTGGTAAATTTAATCACTCGCATATTTCATTGTTAAAGATCTATTATGGTTGAAACATAAATTCACTTTCATTGTGATCGGTCCTTAAGAAGGACAAATTGAATGGTTTGAATTTCTTTTACTGGTTCCATAACTTGAGGATTGTCCTCAAATAAGAACGCAAATTATATGTCACTGAACAACCCCGACCCAATGAACCGCCTGGTAATGCCTCGAGGGTTGATAGAGATGTTTATAGGAAGCATCTCGATGACATGGTAGACGTTGGATGTCTTGTGCTTGCCACTATGAATCTTGAGTTTCAAAAGCAAAATGAGGACATGGCTGCTTATGATATGATCGAGCATCTAAAAGAACTTTATCAGGGGCAAGCACGAAAAGAGAGATTTGATACCTCTAAGGCCCTTCTCCAATGTAAGCTGGCAGAAGGAAGCCTAGTAAGACTTCATGTTCTTAAAACGATAGGCTATATTAAAAGCCTGTCTAAACTTGGATTTCCACTGAGTGAAGAGTTGGACACTGATGTTATTCTGCAATCATTGCCTAATAGCTATAACCAATTTGTCCTTAATTTCAATATGAATGAAATTGACAAGACTCTGCCCTAGTTACTCAGCATGTTGTGAACTACTAAAGTTAACATGAAAAAGGATGAACCCAAGCCCATTCTGATAATCTGTAATAACAAGGGCAAGGGTAAAGCTAAAGTTAAGGCATAGCCCAAGAGCAAAGGCAGGCCCAAATCTAAAAATGGAAAGGTTGCACTAAAGCCCAAAGAAAGGGTAGCTAAGGAAGGAAACTTCTTCCATTGTGGTGTGACTGGACAATGGAAAGGGAACTGCATTGTCTATCTTGAGGAAGTCAAGAGGGCCAAAGCAAGCAGGGTGTTCGCTTCAGGTATTTATGTTAGTAATATTAATTTATAAACTACTACTTCTTGGGGTATTAGATACTGGTTATGGTTCTCATATTTGTGCTTTTGTACAGTGACTGCAAAGGAGTAGGACTCTGGGTAGAAGAGATGTGGACCTACGAGTTGGAAATGGAGTAAGAGTTGATGCATTAGCTGTGGAACATATACTTTTGCTTTGCTTAGTGGATTTTTTTTATGTTTAGAGGATTGTTATTTTGTGCCTAGTTTGACTAAGAACATTATTTCAATTCCTTGTTTAGATAAAATTGGGTTTGAGATAATTATTAAGAATAATTGTTGTTCCTTTTATCTTAATAATGTTTTCTATGGTTCAAAACAATTGGTGAATGACCTCTATATTTTATATTAAGTTAATCTCATTTACAACATAAATACTAAAAGATCTAAAATAAATGACTCAAACCAAACTTGTATTTCGCATTATCGCTTGGGCCACATAAGTGAGAAACGCATATCCAAACTCCAAAAAGATGGTTTCTTGGATTCATTTGTTTTTGAACAAATTGAAGTATGTGAATCTTGCTTATTGGGAAAAATGACTAAAGCTCATTTACTGGTAAAAGTAAGTGGGCTAGTGATTTATTGGGCTTAATACATACTGATGTATGTGGACCAATGAATACATGGGTAAGAGGTGGATTTTAGTACAATGAAAAGTTATGGGTAAACCTGCCCTAGACGTTATGGCCAAATCTGGAAGTGTTGCAATGAAAAGTTAGAAATTCTACTTTGTCGTTAAAACATTGTATCATTTAATTTAAAGAATCCGTCATTATACTCATTAGTAAAACCATCAATTGTTTTCCCCTTTCAAGTAAAACATTAATTTACAGTGGAAGTTTCAAAGTAAATATAGTTTTGAAAACTCATTTTATTTGCTCATAAATGTTTGTTTGCATAAAACTGTTGTTTTGTAAAAAAAAATTGTTGAACATTGCAGGAAAATTCAAAACAAATCCAAATCCAAAAGTTAGAACCAAACAGTCTAGAGAGTCCAAAAGTTATAAAACTCTCAAAAACCAGTAAATTTTAATAATCATTTTGTGAAAACAGTGTTTACGGACGCGTGGTCACAATTGAGCCTCTGTCACACCAACCCGCCTATGCCTGAGGATTACCTGAACAGAACAGACAAATGGAAGTAAGTTTTAAAAACTCAGTGTGTAACTCAATGGAAACATAAATCTAGATTTTATTGCATAGTAGAACATATACAAGCATAAATTCTTTACAGAATCAGATTATCGACAGAATCATACAAAATCATATATGCATAGTCCTACCCCCATCCTCTACACACCAACTCTGACCATCCCAACACACCACGTGGGGTATAAAACACCCGCCCAGCCCTACACACCACATAGTGTCAGTGTGATACTTATCAGAATAAATCGCAACCATGATGCTAGTATATTTTCAAAACATCGCCTCACAGAATACTTCCTCCACATATACATAACCTACCCCATACACAGATACAGATAAAAAAATAACAGATAATATGCATGCTTATACATAAAGATCTCATAAATATCATATAAACACTATTTAAGCTATTTTCAGTCCAACTGAGTAACAGGTTTCATGGTTAGGGGTTTGTTTGCCCATACCAACCCTACAAAAGGCCCACAGTTGATCGGAATGACGCATGCCACCCTAGGGAGACATTCTGAATTTTGGGCCCACATGCTTGTGTGGGCCCACACACCTAAAATGGCCCTGTCCGTGGGGCATACGGCCCACAGCCCACATGCACACGCCCAAATTGGTCGAGCCCGTGTGGCCCGCACGGCCACACAGACACCCATCACACGATCGTGTGTCGTACACGACCTACCACACTGCTGGGCACATGCCCGTGTGGTGTTGACAAGCTAGATTTTCGGCTTTCATCAATTGATATTTCTCTCATTTTCGTTACACATCTAACTTAATTTTGTGGTGAAAGTAATCCAGAGGCCTCTGAAACCTAGAAATAGTATCCCAAACATCGTTTTAGAAATTAATTACTAATTCGACAATAATAACCTGAACAACACATACGAACTTATCGACGACGAAAACAACCACTATCACGGATTAAACCGCTGGAACAAAATTCACTACTTCACCATCTTCTCCTCCGTAACACACATTCATAGGAATTAAATCCCCTAACTACGCACCATTACGCCATTTCAAAAGATGTAATTGTAAATGACCCTACAGAAATTGAAAACTACAGATAAACAAAACCCCACTTACCAAATCAAACGAAGGAAACTAGAAATCAAAAAGTAATGATATGACGATAGATTATGAACAGGATAGAAGCAAAAAAACAAAAAAGAAAAATTACAGAAAAAGGAAAGAGAAGAATGTCAGAAAGAAGAGGGATTTTTAGGGAAAAATGAAATAAAATTAAATTAAAATATTTAATTCAAAATTAAATCCCACTAAAATCCCAACCCCCCAATATCCACTAACCAACAAACCCCCCAAAACTGACCCAATAACTTATCCAACAACCTCAGAATTCTAATTTGACCCAACTTCTACTACACAATTGACCCACACTTACAGTTGCAAAAATAACATCTTTGCTCACACGGGGGCTCGAACACAAGACCCTAAGGTAAGCTAACACCTTACCACTTGAACCAGCAGGCTCATTCTGATATGAGTTGACCAAAAGTAATATGTAAACCAAACCACTAAATATAAGGCTAGGATAAAAATAGCATAGTTTTCCAAAAGTGGGATTTGAACCCAAAACCTCAAACACACAATTAGAATACTTAACCACTGAAGCAGATACACATTTATGACAAAATTCATAAAATCAAAACTAAATAAGTAAAGGCGTTACAATATGGGTATGTTTATCTCGTACGCCATAAGTCTAGAGCCCTTGAAAAGTTCAAAGAATTCAAAAATGAAGTATAAAATCAACTAGGAAAAACTATCAAGACACTTCGATCTGGTCAAGGTGGAGAAATTTTAAGCCTAGAGTCTGATGACCTTTTAAAAGAATGTGGGATAGTCTCACAACTTACTCCTCCTGGTACTCTTCAATGGAATGGAGTTTCTAAGAGAAGAAGTCAAACTCTGTTAGACATGGTTTGATCAATGATGAGTCATGCTGATCTACCGAATCTCTTTTGGGGACTTATACTTGAGATAGTTGCTTTCACACTGAATCGTGTTCCATCTAAATCGGTTCAAGATATGTCATATAAGATGTGGACTGGAAAACATCTTAATATGTCTTTTATTAATATTTGGGGTTCTAAAGCTTATGTTAAACATCAGATGTCTACTAAGCTTGAACAGAAACATGAAAAGTGTATACTTGTAGGATATCCGAAAAAACCAAAGGATATTATTTCTTTAATCCCAGTGAGAACACAGTGTTTGTTACTCAGATAGGTGTCTTCCTAGAAAGAGAATTTGTCTCTAGAAAAGGAAATGAGAGAAGGATTGAACTTGAAGAAATTCAAAAACCATAAAATACCACTGAACCAGATATAGAACAACAACAGGTTCCACAAGAAATAGAGGAACAAGTAACTGGTATAGAAGCATAACCACTGCATAGATCTTTAAGAGAACTCCATGCACCTTAGAGATATGGATTTCTCATTACAACACATGGTGATGTTCTTCTTATGGATCAAGATGAGCCTAGGACTTATCAAGAAGAGGTGGCGAGCCCAGACTCTGAGAAATGGCTTGAAGCCATGACGTTTGAGATGGATTCCATGTTAGAAAATCAAGTATGGACCTTGGTTGACCGACCTGAAGAGTTTAAACCCATAGGGGGAAAATGGGATTTCAAAAAGAAAGTCAACATGGATGGTAACGTACAAACAAACAAATGGCGATTAGTCACTAAAGATTTTCTTCAAGTTCATGGTAGAGACTATGACAAAACCTTTTCTCCTGTTGCTATGTTTAAATCCATCCAGATCTTGTAATATTTGCATTTCATAATTATGGAATCTAGCAGATGGAAATCAAAACCGCTTTCCTTAGTAGAAAAATTGAAGAGGATGTGTACATGACACAACCTGAAGGTTTTGTAGATCCAAAAGATGCTAAAAAAATATGCAAGCTACAAAGTCCATTTATGGATTAAAGCAAGTTTCTCGATGTTGGAATCTTCATTTTAATGATGCAATCATAGAGTTTGGTTTTATCAAAAATGAATATGAGCCTTGTGTTTACAAGAAATTTAGTGGGAGTATTATCACATTCTTGGTATTGTATGTGGATGGCATACTTATCATAGGAAATGACATACCTACCTTACAGTCTATTAAGACTTAGGAAGTTGTTTTTTATATGAAACACTTGGGTGAAGCTACTTATATCTTAGGAGTCAAGATTTATAGAGATAGATCAAGACGACTCCTAGGTCTAAGCCAAAGTACATACATAGATAGAATACTGAAAAGGTTAAGTATGGAAGAATCTAAGAGAGGATTCCTACCTATGAGACATGGAATTTCACTATCAAAGAAAATATGTCCTTCAACTCCATAAAAGAGAGAACGCATGAGTATGATTCTATATACTTTGGCTATAAAGTCTATTATGTATCCCATGCTATGTACTCGTCTAGATATGACGTATGCTTTAAGCATGACGAGTCGATACAAAGTAAATCCCGGTGAAGTTCATTGGGTGGTTGTTAAAAACATCCTTAAGTACTTGAGAAGGATTAATGAAGCATTCCTTATGTATGGAGGTGAGGAAGAGCTAAGTGTAAAAGGTTACACTGAAGCTAACTTCCAAACCGATAAGGATGATTCTTGATCACAATCAGGTTTTGTGTTTTACCGTAATGGTGGTGCTGTGAGATGGAAGAGTTCAAAGAAAGATACAGTAGCTACTTCTACAATAGAGACCGAGTATATTACAGCCAGTGAGGCAACAAAAGATGTTGTTTGGATCAAAAAGTTCGTTACTGAACTAGGGGTAGTGCCTAGCATACTAGATGCTATAAAACTTCGTTTTGACAACAAAGGAGCCATTGCACAAGCCAAGGAACCTAGATCTCACCAACAATCCAAGCATATACTTAGGCGATATCATCTTATTCGAGAGATTATCGATCAAGGGGATGTAAACATATGCAGGGTATCTACAGATGATAACAACGTTGATCCACTAAACAAGCCTTTAACACAGCAGAAGCATGATCGTCACACTAAGTCACTTGGTATTAGATATATGAGTGATTGGTCCTAGTGCTAGTGGGAGACTATTAGAGTATGCCCAAAGACCAATCATGAGATGATTCTAATGTCACGGGCCACAGTTCAAAGCCCGTGACCATCGCACCAAATGCATCCAATGGGGGTCTATTGCTTAGATGGGGATCATTCGGCCCACGAGAGCTGGCCCGATTCAAAGAGCTACTTGATAAGCCTATCAGATTGAAGCCTGGTTGGCCCGATAACGAGGAGATGGCAACTTAGGCTAATATGGTAACTAATCTTAGAAGATAGAGGGAATCATATCTTGTAAAGATTAGATTAGATTTGATATGGCATATCTTGTAAATCCCTAAAATAAAGGGATATGGTTAATCTCGTCCGTCGATGTATTTGTATCTTAACCGTCGGTTTTGAGGGAGCTCAACTATAAATAGAGAGCCTCCCCCTCATTTTTACTCACTCCTGAATTGTTTCATTATTCTTTGTGAATAAGAATTGAGAGCATTTACTCAAACACTTTGCGAGCGCTCTTTCTGTTGTTCTTTTGTAGCTTCTTTTGGCACAATCGCTTCCGCTATACAAATTGGTGCCTTGGAGGGGTTCTAAAGAATCCTCACTTTTGGGTGTAAAGGCTGACTTAAGCGAGTTTGGAGCAAACGGATCACCTAAGGCCGCACGGTTTGCGAGACGAAAGGTCTAGCCCCGTGACAAGAGGTATCAGAGCCAAGGTTTGAACCAAGTAATATTCGAGTTGTTGGTTCAAAGGCACCGTTGGGATGTCGAAAGAAGAGTTCGAGCAAAGGTGGGCGAGAAAGTCTTTGAGGGAGTCATTATCGGCAGTAGAGGAACGTGTGGGAAAACTCGATGGATCCTTGGAGGATGTAAAGGAGGCACTCGATGGGGTCGAGGATCGCATAGCAAACTGGAAGGAGCAGTCCAGAGACTATGTAAAGATGTCTCTTGGTTCCACCATGGATAAGGTAAACGGGTTGTTTAATTCACACAGGGATAAACTGTCGGAGAGGAATAATGCTCTCGAGGCCATGATGATGGCTTTGAAGGAGGAAACAATGGCCACGACGAGGGCTCTGAGCACAAGAATAGAGGAGCTCGAGGGAGAGCTGGCCTTGTGTCGAGCAGCCGTGGGCAAAGGAGTGGCAAATGCAGCACTCAGTAACGAGGATGTCCCAAAGTCGAAAGAGTTTGTGGGGACAAGGTCTGCTTGTGATGTGGACAATTTCTTGTGGAGGATGGAAAACTACTTCCGTGCCAAAGGCATCATGAAAGATGCGGTTAAGGTAAACACTGCTTCAATGTTTCTTACTGAAATTGTGCTTTTATGGTGGCGAGGTAGGACCACAGATAAAAGGCAAGGTGAGATTGGGACGTGGCAAGAGTTCCAATGCGAGTTGAAGGGACAGTTTTACCCAGAGTTTGCCGAGGAAGAAGCTCGGGCAAAGTTGCAAGGGGTAACGCAACGGGGCACAATGGGGGAGTATGTTCGAGAGTTCAAAGAACTCATGCTCCAAGTTTCAGATGTGACCGATGAAGAAGCATTGCTTGCTTTTCAAAAGGGATTGAAGCCGTGGGTCAGACAGGAGGTGGAACAAAGAGGTGTCCAAAAGATGTCGGAAGTCATGACGGTAGTTGAGTCCGTGATTAAGCTTGGTCTAGGGAAAGACAAGCTTGGGTCTTCCAAGTCCGAGGAAAGGGGCGTATGTGAAATGGATCACAAGGAAGATAGAGTTAATGGCAATGGCAACGGCGACAATGGTGGTAATGGGAAACCACGAGTAGGGAAGAAGAAACCCAAGAGGAAAAGGGACAAGCTAAAATGCTTTCTCTGCGACGGTCCACACATGTTGAAGAAATGTCCGAGGAAATCCGTGCTTAAGGAGAAGCCAGTGGGTAAGGCCTTGGTACTTGGTTCGAGCACAAAGGGTGTCGAAGCCAAGGAGACCGAAAGCGAGAAGAAGCCAGTGGAGTGCTTCTTGTGTCATGGTCCGCATAGGTTGCGGAAGTGTCCGAAAAAGTCTGTCATCGAGGGGAACGATGGAGCAGACAAAGAGCCCAAGAAGCTTGGTTTGAGAAAGGGTAAAGCCGAAGCCAAGAGGGCAAAGAGAAGCAAAAAGAAGCAAGTAAAGTGCTTCTTGTGCCGTGGTCCGCATGAGTTGCGGAACTGTCCAAAGCAAGCCAGAGTCAAAAGAAAGGCAACGTCTGAGCTTGGTGAGTCGTCGGAGGGACTTCCACCCAAGGAAGAAGTGAGTTTGTCATCGAACTTAGTGGAGAAAGTTGTGATGAAAACAGTAAAGTTGAGACCAATGAGGCTCAAGTTGAGTGAAGTGTTAGAGTTGGCCGAGTCATCGACAAGGCTTCCACCTATGGGAGAGGTGGGTGATGCATCGGACTTCAAGGGAAAAGAAGTGATGCATGAGGGACAGTTGACCAGAGTAAATGCGAAGGTACATTCCGAACACTGTGATAGTGTTTTGCATTCTAACTTGTTGACTTGGCGAGAACGTAGGGGCCCTTTCGAAGTTGTTGAGCAAAGAAGCCGAGAGACTGTAGGCAAAGCGAAGCCAAGTGTGGCGAATCAAGAGGATTCTGTTCGAGCAAAGTTAGAATGTGGGCAAGAGAGCGACACAGCTTCTTGTCATCGAGATGTACAAACCAGTAGGATGAATTGAGTTAAGAAGCGACGTAAGCCGAGGCAAAAGTCCCGAAGGAAGGGAAAGGCTAAGGCATTGAGACGAGATCGAGGCGAATCCAGTCAGTGCCATTCGGAAGTCGCAACGAGGACGTTGCGAGAATGGGTGGGGGAGAATGTCACGAGCCGTAGTTCAAAGCCCGTGACCATCGCACCAAATGCATCCAATGGGTGTCTATTGCTTAGATGGGGATCATTTGGCCCAAGAGAGCTGGCCCGATTCAAAGAGCTACTTGATAAGCCTATCAGATTGAAGCCTGGTTGGCCCGATAACGAGGAGATGACAACTTAGGCTAATATGGTAACTAATCTTAGAAGATAGAGGGAATCATATCTTGTAAAGATTAGATTAGATTTGATATGGCATATCTTGTAAATCCCTAAAATAAAGGGATATGGTTAATCTTGTTCGTCGATGTATTAGTATCTTAACCGTCGGTTTTAGGGGAGCTCAACTATAAATAGAGAGCCTCCCCCTCATTTGTACTCACTCATGAATTGTTTCATTATTCTTTGTGAATAAGAATTGAGAACATTTACTCAAACACTTTGCGAGCGCTCTTTCTGTTGTTCTTTTGTAGCTTCTTTTGGCACAATCGCTTCCGCTATACAAATTGGTGCCTTGGAGGGGTTCTAAGGAATCCTCACTTTTGGACGTAAAGGCTGACTTAGGCGAGTTTGGAGCAAACGGATCACCTAAGGTCGCACGGTTTGCGAGACGAAAGGTCTAGCCTCATGACACTAATAACATACTTGTTTTGCCTCATTTATTAATATAAGGCATTACCATTATTATTTCAGTTTTTCTTTTCTATGAATATAAATAATTTTTTTATAATAATGTCCTAAGAATAATATGATTATTCTTAAAAGGTCCTTATATGATTATTCTTGTGGGCTTGGACAACAATAATGCATTAAGGCTAACGTGTAGTTTATTGGTGGCGAATTGTTGTCATTGACATAGGATGTTAAAATCAGTACATGACTATGTGTGTTAGAGAACAACATATTGGATTGACCCGCTATGAGTATGTTTCTTAGATTATTATTTAATAGTCACAACATTACTCATAGTGATTACTATGTATACGATCCACAAGCTTTAGATCATTATTATCCCAACATTGTGAATTGTATATTTTGATACAGTTAAAAATCCACCGTAACTGGTTGTTCTATAAAGGCTGATGCTGGGTATACCACAATCTATGTAGTGGGATATGGTTGATCAATATATGATTTGTCCCTCCTACATAAAGGGAGCAATATCTTTGGTCACTTGACTGAGTAAGACTAGAAATGCAAGGCCATGCTCGAACAAGTTTGACTATTCAAGTGTGACTATTCCATGACTTGTGTCTATTTTAGATATAAAGGACAAAAGAATTTAATACATGAAGGGTTAATCACAGAGAGGTTATGTCGAATCATGACTTCTTGTAACTTAGGTAGCAATGATGCATTGCTAGGCCACTCATTGTTTGTAATATTAGAATTGTTCTAGTATTTCTACTAAGGTTACAAGAACCTATAAGGTCACACTCTATGGTTGAAACGAACGGAATCCAAACATAGTTTGTATTGTTTTAAGCTATCACATGAATTAAATTGATATAGAATTAATTTAATTAGGTGGTTTAATGTCGAATGAATTATGTTGTACACATAATGAGAACATGGTTAAATTTTTATATATATGAAATTGATTCATGTAAAACATAACTAAACATAATTTACCGAAATCCTTGTTATAATTATTGTAATTATAATTTTTCAGTCAAACATTATTATAATTATGGTAATTATAATTATTATATTCGGTTAATTATTATAATAAATTTTGATTCATATTAAATATCAACTATTCTCAAATTAGGAAATATAGGGTTTTCAGAAAACCTAATATACCTAAAATAAAAAAGAGTGAGGTCTAGCAGCCGTTATATAATGAATTCTCTCAGAAAAGTTTAAGTGAGTTCTTGTCATTCATTGTCACACCGTGTAACGCCCAAAAAATGTATTTTTTTGTAAAAAAAATAACACAAATATCTGTTCATTTCAATGGTTAAGTGTTCTAGGTGTGTGTGTGAGGTCCCAAGTTCAAGCCATGCCTTTGGAGTGTCAATTCTAGGTTCTGAGTGTCTTAGGAGTGTCTACATGTCAAACCGGAACCAGGTGTGTACCCGAAACGCAGAAAATGAGATTTGGCGAAAAGTCAAAATTGCTTGTTGGTCGGACAATAGCAGTAGGATAATTTTCAAAGATCACCATAAATTGTGAAAATAAAATTATAGGATGAACAGAATATGGAATTAAAGCTTATTGAGTCTAGTTTCTCATAGAAGAAATAGTGTAAGTAATGGAATTGTAAATTGTGAGATATAATAAGTTAGACAAGGTCAAAATGAATTCGGGTTCCCCTGTTCTAGCTTTGGAAAATCATCAAAAATTGGAGAAAAATAATTAGGGGTTAAAATTTACATGTTTAAATTAATAATGAGTCTATGTTCAATAGAAACAAATGGTAACATAATACAAATTTTGTACTAGGAGATAATTAATTTTTAGCAAAGAAAGGTTCAAGTTGTCAGACAAGAGAACAAGGGTAAGATTGAAGATTTTACTGTCCTTATTGACTAAAGAAAAAAGTTCTAAAAAGTTCTTGGTAGAAAGGTATTTGAGTCTAGTTTCAAAGACATCAAGCGGACTTTAATTTGGAATTCTGTAGCTCAAGATATTAATAATTTAGCAACAGTGACTCAAGTAGACAGCTTTAAAGGAACATAAGAGTAAATAGTAAAAACATATATGAATATTTAACATATATGGACCATGCGGCCAAGGCCAATTTAGACAGAGTGGGACATGGACGTGTGGGCCCACACGGGCAGACCATATGGGCGTGTGAGCCCATTTTTACTAAATTGATTGCTAAGGTTGCACAGGTCTCCCAAGTCGACTGTGAACCTACTGTAGGGTCGGTAAGCATCACTTAGACCCCTAATTGTATGAACTGGCTTGTATGTGTTGAGCATGATGATATTATGCTTGTATACTGAACTGGTTATATGTAGTAATGTCCTAAGATAGCATGTCATGACTTGTATGTTACATTGTATTGGGTTGGGTCAATTATATTTGGAGGAAGTGTACTGAAAGGCTCTTAAGCCTAACATACTAGCAGCTTAGTTGCAAATTACTGTTTTGTGCCGCATTCGGTACTATCTGGAGTGTAGGGATGGGTGGGTTGATTTGATCCCCACATGGAGTGTAGGGTTGGACGAAGATGGTGTGTAGAGGCTGGTTGGGTAGGACTGTGTTACTGAATACTGCATGACTACTATTGATACTGTGATGTGCTAAGGCGCTACTACATATTTGATACTGTACTGGGATGGGCTAAGGCCCAAACTGTTACTGATACTAAAAAAAGGCTTAGGCCTAGGACTGGTTTAACTGTGCACTTTGATTTGCTATTGTCTATTTTCTGTGGATTACACACTGATTTTTCGTAAACTCGCCCCTTTTGTTTAAATGTGCACAGGTAATCCCCAGATCTAGACGGATTGGTGCGACGGAGGACTCGGTGGTGACCACAGTTTTGGACTTTCATAGAATTTAACCCACATTTACGATAATTTGTTTTATTTCTATTCTATTTTTACTGGCTAAGTTTTTGGGTTGTAATTGGATTTCCGGACTTTAGCTTTGGGTTTTAATTATCTTTACCTTATGTATTACAACTGCTAGTAGTAGGAAACCTCAGTTTTCAAAAGAAACAAATGTTTTTCCTAAACGCACGATTGTTTAATCTATTTTAAAAGCTTCTGCAAACGAATAACTTTTTGAAACTATTGATTAAATGAGGAACACAATTTCAGAACTAATAAGATATTAAGATAAGAAATTCAATGGAAATGGTTTTAACGAGATGACCCGGTTTTCAAACACCCTATCATGGGACATCGCCAGTTCTAGCCAGAACGTCTGGGCCGAGTTTGGGGTGTTACATTTAGGTGTATCAGAGTGATGTTGCAAAACTTGGCTGTGGATTATGGGTTTTAAATTTGGTCTTTGAACATTTTTTTAAATGATTTGAAATATTTCTACTGGGTATATGGTGCACCGAGTCTCCGACACTGATCTTGTAAGTGTTCGAAATCTGATATATGTTATGATATTATGAAAATACTATAGGTAGTATACTGTGAAAACACTCTAGATAGTGTATATTGAGACTTTATCAAAACTGGTAGAGACTGCGATTTACGAAAATCACTCTTAATTACTGTAACTGTTTACATAAAACATATACTAGTAAATACTGAAACTGCAAATGATGCATAAAAAATTCATAATACAGATAAATCTGAATAGAAATGAGTGCAAGAGGTATTCGTGGACATGGTACTCGAGGCCGAGGTAGAG
The DNA here is from genome assembly GCF_007990345.1 of Gossypium hirsutum. Classification (NCBI taxonomy): domain Eukaryota; kingdom Viridiplantae; phylum Streptophyta; class Magnoliopsida; order Malvales; family Malvaceae; genus Gossypium; species Gossypium hirsutum. The sequence goes on from NC_053440.1 coordinate 37,545,260, forward strand.
GCCGTAGGGGGTCCAATTTGAGTCCTCTTTCCTGGGTAATATACCAAATTTGGACACGAGTGAGACGCCAGTGTTGCCTGCTACTGAGACTGAGTCTCATGATCGCATGGCTGGGGACTACGCATTGTCCCAAGCTATATTGAGGATATTGGAGAGGTTCGTCGGGCCTAATACTGGATCTGGGGGCCGTGGGTCGATTACGGAATGACTCCGGTTCAATGGAGCTGAGCTCTTCAGAGGTGTCACTGGGGTCACCCCTAATATGGTCAAGTACTGGATTGATGCCACGGAGAGGATCATGGATGACCTGGATTGCACCTCCGAGCAGAAATTTAAGGGTGCAGTCTCACTGCTGCGTGATGAGGCTTATCAGTGGTGGCTTACTATTAAGGAGGGCACTCAGCCCGAACGTCTGACCCTGGAGTTCTTTAAGACCTCCTTCCAGGGGAAGTATGTGGGAGCTAGTTATGTGGACGTTCGTAGAAGGGAGTTCCTGAATCTAAGACAAGGAGATCGATCAGTGGCCGAGTATGAGGCCAAATTCCTGTGACTAAGCGGTTATGCGAGAGGTATGGTGGTGACTGAGTATAAGCGTTGTGTCCGCTTTGAGGATGGCCTCAGAGATAATTTAAGAGTCCTGATAGCTCTACAGAGGGAGCGTGATTTTTCTTCACTGGTTGAGAAGGCGAAGATCGTCGAGGAGGTTAAGTGCGTAGAGCGCCAAAACCATGATAGGGAGAGAGGTAGGAACAAGAGGGATTCAGAGCCCTCGAGTTCTATGCCGAGGTCTAAGAAAAAGGCCAGAGCTAATGGGCCAGTTAGAGCTGGTCTGTTCCCATGTGTCGACTGTGCTAGATGCCATCAGGTCGAGTGTTGGAGAAGGACTGAGGCGTGCCTGAGGTGTGGATCATTGGACCATCACATTAGGGAGTGTCCGTTGAGGGCTGATCAGATGTAAGCTTTGGGTACTGGTACTGCACAGCTACAAAGGGTAGCACAGCAGCCACCTAGAGGCCGTGGTCAGGCTAGGGGTGGTAATTGTATGGGACGTGGGTAAAGAGCACCGGGCAGAGGTGCTGGATAGGCTGAGGTGAGACAACCAGCCCTAGTTTATACTACTCATCGCCGAGAGGATAGAGATGGTTCGAAAGTCATCACGGGTACGTTTCTTATTTTTGATGTTCCTTATACTGCATTGATAGATATAGGATTTACGCATTCCTCTGTTGCCCGTTCTGTTCGCAAAAACCTAGGGATTCCAGTTGAGAGTACTTCTAGTGAGGTAACGGTGCTGAGCCCACTGAGGCAATCTATTAGAGTTAGCAAACTGTACAAGGAGGTTTCTTTAGAGGTTCAAGGGACGATATTTCTGGCTGATTTGATGGAGCTTCTGTTTAGGGAGTTCGATATGATATTGGGGATGGACTGGTTGGTCAAGCATTGTGTTAGTTTGGACTATACGATTAAGAGGGTCGTATTGAGAACTGAGGAGGGTAATGAAGTAGTTGTGATTGAGGAATGTCAGAATTACTTGGTTAACATGATCTCTGCACTAGCAGCTGAGAAACTAGTTCGGAAGGGATGTGAGGCGTATTTGGCCCACATTAGTGTTTCTGCTTCTGGACTCTACTGTAAAGGACACCAGAATTGTGAGGGATTTTCCAGACATCTTTCTTGAGGAGCTATCGGTTTTACCCTCAAATCGGGAAGTGGAGTTTGGGATTGAGCTTGTCCCTGGTACAGCACTGGTGTCTATCGCTCCCTGTCGAATGACACCGAAAGAGCTTACGAAGCTCAAGGCTCAAATTCAGGAGTTATTGGATCGTGGGTTCATCCACCCTAGTGTGTCCTCGTGAAGAGCACCGGTACTATTTGTTAAGAAAAATGATGGATCTAAGAGAATGTGTATCGACTCCGACAACTAAATAAGTTGACTATTAAGGACAAGTATCCGCTTCCAAGGATTGATGATTTGTTTGACCAGTTCCGAGGGGTGTCTGTGTTCTCCAAAATTGACTTGCATTCTGGGTATCATCAGTTGAGGGTTAAGGAGGCTGATGTGCATAATATGACATTTAGGACTCGTTATGGTCACTATGAGTTCCTAGTGATGCCATTTGGATTGACTAATGCACCGAAAGCTTTCATGGATCTGATGAACCAAGTGTTTCAGCCCTACCTGGATCAGTTTGTAATAGTGTTCATTGATGACATATTGGTTTATTCGAGGACTGAGGATGAGCATGACGAGCACCTTAGGATTGTTCTTCTGATTTTGAGGGAAAAATAGCTCTATGCTAAGTTCAGCAAATGCAAGTTCTGGTTACCTGAAGTAACATCTCTAGGTCATGTGGTGTCTGCTGAGGGGATTCGAGTCAATCCTCAAGAAATTAAAGCTGTTTTGGATTGGAAGCAGCGTAAGAATGTGTCTGAGATCAGCAGTTTTTTGAGCTGGTAGGTTATTATCGACGGTTTGTGGAAGGATTTTCAGTGATCGTAGCACCCTTGACTAAGCTATTACGTAAAGGTGTACCGTTTGACTGGATTGATGCGCAACAAGAGAGCTTTAGACTGTACTAACTAAGGCTCATGTTTTGGTACAGCCTGAACCTGGAAAGGAGTTTATGGTTTACAATGATGCATCACATGTCGGTTTGGGATGTGTGTTGATGCAGGATGGAAAGGTGGTTGCATATGTGTCTTGCTAGCTTAAGACACACGAGGGCTTTGAGAAGCTTAAGACTGTACTGACTGAGGCTCATGTTTTGGTACAGCCTGAACTTGAAAAAGAGTTCACGGTTTACAATGATGCATCACATGTCGGTTTGGGATATGTTTTGATGCAGGATGGAAAGGTGGTTGCATATGTGTCTCGCCAGCTTAAGACACACAAGGTGAACTATCTGATGCACGATTTAAAGTTAGCCGCCATAGTCTTTGCATTGAAAATCTAGAGGCATTAACTATATGGTGAGAAGCGTATCATCTACACTGATCACAAAAGCCTCAAGTATCTCCTTACTCAAAAGGAACTGAATCTAAGGCAGCGAAGATAGGTTAAGCTGCTTAAGGATTACGACTGTAGCATTGAGTACCATCCTTGCAAGGCCAATGTGGTGGCCGATGCATTGAGTTGTAAGGCTATGACCGATTTGAGAGTGATGTTCGCTCGACTTTGCCTATTCGACGATGGAAGTCTGTTGGTAGAACTTTAGGTCAAACCGACATGGATTGAACAGATTCGAGGTAAACAGTTAGGAGATATGTCTCTCAGGTTACGTTTTCGTCATGTTGAGAATGATTGCACTATTGACTTTGGGATAAATAGTGATGGGGTACTTTGTTTCCGCTGTCAGATTTGTGTTCCGAGTGATGTGGATTTAAGGCAGTCGATTCTGAGAGGCGCATGGTAGTCTCTATGTTATGCATCCCGGTGGGAACAAGATGTACCAAGATCTTCGGGAATTATACTGGTGGCCAAGGTTGAAGCGTGAGGTTACTGACTTCAGTGCTTGCTGTTTGACTTGTCAGCAAGTTAAGGCTGAGCATCAATTACCTTCGGGTTTGCTACAGCCGGTTAAGATACCGTTATGAAAATGGGAGCGAGTAACAATGGACTTTGTTAGTGGGTTGCCTCTAACACCTACTAAGAAGGATTCTGTCTGGGTTATCGTGGATCGATTGACCAAGTTTGCTCATTTCATCTCGGTAAGGATGAACTTTTCTCCTGAAAAATTAGCTAAGCTTTACATATCGAAAATAGTGAGACTACATGGGGTACCTATCTCGATCATTTTCGATAGGGATTCTCGTTTCACGTCTCAATTCGGGAAGAAGCTTCATGAGGCTCTGGTTCAATATTAGACTTCAATTCTGCTTTCTATCCTCAGATAGATGGTCAGTCGGAGAGGGTGATTCAGATACTGGAGGACATGTTGAGGAGTTGTGTTATTGATTTCCGAGGTAGTTGGGAGGAGTACTTGCCGTTAGTGAAGTTTGCCTACAATAATAGCTTCCAGTCTAGCATCCAGATGGCACCTTACAATGCACTGTACGGTCGTAAGTGTCGCACTCCTTTATGTTGGACTGTGTTGCATAAGCAATGTGTTCTGGGTCCTAAGTTGGTCTCTAAGACAGAGGATAAGGTTAGATTGATTCGGGATCATTTGAAAGCGATTCTGACAAGCAAAAATCTTATGCAGATTTGAAGAGCCGTGAGATCGAGTATTCTATGGGGAACTTCGTTTTTCTCAAGGTCTCACTATGAAAGAAGGTACTGAGGTTTGGTCATAAGGGCAAGTTGAGCACTAGGTTTATTGGACCTTACCATTTTCTGAAGCGAGTGGGACCAGTTGCTTATCAGTTGGAGCTACCTCCGGCCTTGGATCGTATCCTTGATGTGTTTCGTGTCTCTATGTTGAGGCATTACCAGTCTGATCCTACTTATATTGTCCTTGTTGAGGAGATTGAGGTTAGGCCAGACTTGACCTTTGAGGAGGAGCCTGTCCAGATTCTGGATCGTGAAGTAAAGGTTCTGAGGAGGAAGTCTATTCCTTTGGTGAAGGTTCTATGGCGTAATCATAGCACTGAGGAGGCCACGTGAGAGCCCGAAGATGCGATGCATCAGTAGTATCCTTATTTGTTCTGATCAGGTAAATTTCGAGGCCGAAATTTTCTTTTAGGGGTAGAGTTGTAACGCCGCAGAATTATTATTTTTGTTCTTGTGAAGGTGTGACACAACTGTGTATCTGCTTCAGTGGTTAAGTTTTCTAGGTGTGGGTATGAGGTCCCAAGTTCAAGCCATGCCATTGGAGAAATTTTGGAATTTTTCTGAATAAAGCCTCACTCTTGTTCAGTAAGCATCTATTTGTTTGGTTGTAAGAATATAACAGAATGGGCCTTGAGTGTTACTATGCTGATGGTTAAGTGGAGTGTTAATATGCTGGTGGTATTGAGTTCGAATCCTTGTACATGTAAGGGAGCTATTTTTTTGTTATCTATGCCGTGTGGGAGTTTGAAGGGAAGTAAAATACTGAAGTGTTTGAGTGAAGTTTGAATTCAGTTGTTGAAGGATGTAATGGACGGTTTTTGGGAAGTTTGAGAGATAGTAGGAGTGTGGTGGACTGTTTTTAGGAAAAAAATAAGGGATTAATGGTGGTTATCCTTAAAAAAATCTGCACTTTTTCCCTTCCATTCTCTCTGCCGAATTCTCCTCTACCGTTTTTCTTTCTTTTTCTATTAGCAAATTCCTTTTTCTTCTTTTTATTGTTTTCACCAAGACGTGTCTCCTTGTTCGGGATTCTGTTTGATCGCTGCGTTTTTCCCCGTTTGGTAAGTGGCTTAAGTTATTATAGTTTTGGCATTCAATTACCAACTGAAGGTTGTGATTTTCTATTTTGGATAGCAGACAATTGAGAAGAACAGTGTCTTCCTCGTGTCACTTTGTAACCAAAATCACTAAGGGTGTTGGGGTAAGCATTGGTCGCTTGATTAACGCTACGGTCGTTCGTATTTACATTTTAAAAACTTGTTTAAAATCTGAATCTATATTTGGGAATGTCAATTCTAGGTTCTAAGTGTCTTGGGAGAGTCTACATGTCAAACCGGAACCAGGTGTGTACCCGAAACATAGAAAATGGGATTCGACGAAAAGCCAAAATTGCTTACTGTTTGGACAGCAGCAGTAGGCTAAATTTGAAAAATCACCATAAATTGCGGAAATTGAATTAGAGGACAAAAAAATATGGAATTAAATCTTATTGAGTCTAGTTTCTCATAGAATAAATGGTGTAAGTAATGGACTTGTAAATCGTGAGATATAATAAGTTTTGTTAGAAAATGTTAAAATGAATTCAGGTTCCCTGTTTTGGCTTTGGAAAATCATCAAAAATTGGAGAAAAATAATTAGGGTTTAAAATTTAGATGTTTAAATTATTAATGAGTCTATTTTCAATAGAAACATATGGTAAGATAATCCAAATTTTGTACTAGAAGATAATTAATTTTTAGCAATGAAAGGTCAAAGTTGTCAGATAGGAGAACAATGGTAAAATTTAATATTTTACTGTACTTATTGACTGAAGAAAAAAATTCTAAAATGGACCAAGCAGACCTTAATTTGGAATGTTGTAGCTCAAGATACAAATAATTTAGTAACAGTGACTCAAGTAGACAGCTTTGAAGGAACATAAGAGTAAATAGTGAAAACATATATGAATATTTAGCTAGCACGAAAATGGACCACGCGAGCAAGACCAATTTGGGCCGAGTGGGCCACACGAGTGTGTGGGCCCACATGGGTAGACCACATGGGCGTGTGAGCCCATTTTCAGTGAATTGATTGCTCAGGTTGCACGAGTTTCCCAAGTCGATTGTGAACCTACTGTAGGGTCGGTAAGCATCACTTAGACCCCTAATTGTACGAACTGACTGTTATATATGTGTTGAGCATGATGATAGTATGCTTGTATATTGAACTAGTTATATGTACTGATGTCCTGAGATAGCATTGTCATGACTTGTATGTTACATTGCATGGGGTTGGGTTAATTATATTTGGAGGAAGTGTACTAAAAGGCTCTTAAGCCTAACATATTGGTAGCTCAGCTGCAAATTACTATTTTGTGCCGCATTCGGTACTATCTGGAGTGTAGGGATGGGTGGGTTGATTTGATCCCCACATAGAGTGTAGGGTTGGAGTGAGATGGTGTGTAGAGGTTGGTTGGGTAGGACTTTGTTACTGAATACTACATGACTCCTATTGATGTTGTGATGGGCTAAGGCCCTACTGCATATTTGATACTGTACTGAGATGGGCTAAGGCCCTACTGCATATTTGATACTGTACTGAGATGGGCTAAGGCCCAAACTGTTACTGATACTAAAAAAGGGCTTAGGCTCGGGACTGGTTTAACTTTGCACTGTGATTTGCTATTATTTATTTTCTGTGGATTACACACTAAGTTTTCGTAAACTCACCCTTTTTGTAAACTAATAAGATATTAAGATAATAAATTCAATGGAAATGGTTTTAACACAATGACACGGTTTTCAAGCACCCTATTATGTGACATCGCTAAATCTAGCCATAACGTCTGGGCCGGGTTTAGGGTGTTACACATTGAGTGGATTACGTAATGGCCAAAACTTTTAGTAGCAGTTGTGAATCGACATACAATTACGTAATCAGTTTCACAACAGTTATCTATGGTTTTCCAGACAATTAAAGGTAATCATTCATACCTTTCTCACCGCGATTAGTTCTTCGCACATGGATCCTAAATGTGATCGCCGAATTTAATTTTTCTACTGTGCCATGGGGTGTACCGATGTTCTTACAATTTGATGCATGAATATTTTAATGTGTTACTTTAGTTACGCATGTATGTAATTGTGCTTTAGAATTTTTCATTTAATGCATATTATCATGTTTATTTTATGGTCTTTCTGATCATTCACTGAGCTTGTTTAAGATCACCCACTCTTTCTAAACATTGCAGACAATTAGCGTTGTGGTGTGAGTGGTGCAGAATTCCAAGGAAGTGATCCAAGTTAGGCTTTAGATTTTGAGTAGGTGAAACTCATATTATTCTTTGAACTGTGGGAATAAAGCAATCTGGTAGACATTTTGGTTGATTGTTATGATGTCCTAAATGGTTGTTATGATTTTAGACTATTAGGAATTGATATTATGTTATTGGGTTGTCTTGGCTTGAAAGTATTGTTGATCCTTTGAACTGGTATTATGGATAATTTTGATGTTGAATTTTGAGTTTCTAGTTGCATGTCAAAATGGTATATGTTTAGTTGTGTAAAATGCCCTATTTTGATGTAATTATTGTTGATTTGTATAGAGGTATCGATATTCGTGGAATATGTATCGATACCTCCATGTTAAAACAAATGTGTAGGAAGTCAGTAGCTTAAATTGGTATCGATGCCCTTCTTCAAGCAGCCATACTGGGGGTGAAAATAAAGATACTTTTTTAATTGTATCGATAATTTGCTAGGTTTTAAATTTTGCATAGAAACAGAATGCTAAAAAGGTATCGATTTTCTAAATGGCATCGATACCCATTATGAGAACAATCGATACCAGTGTGTGTCTATCGATACCTATGTGACTTTTTGGAAATTTTTGTTAAGTAGTCTTTAAGCATGCTTTTAATTTGATACAAGGTCGTTTAATGTATGTTTTCTAATTTTTAATATCACTTAAAGTATTTTAGACTTTAAACTCCTATAAATGAGTAAATGTGATGATGTTTGTATGCAAATGAGATGGTGTATAATGTGTGATGTTGTGACGTGTGATGTTGCATCCTGTTACTCAAGCTTGGAGACCGAGTCAGGTATAGGTGTTACACTATGTGCACTTAAAATTTTAGTTGGAGAATTTTATCAAACATCTTGTAGGCAAATGGTTTTAAGATATGTTTTAAGATTTTGCCTAAGCTTAGGCTACCTCTTGCAACAAAACATAATGTATATGTTCTAAATCAACCAAAAACACAATTTGCAATCAAGAATATGACAAAACTTCAACAAAATTTGAAATGGGAAAAATAAATATTTACCTCGAAATTACTTAGAAATGGTGAAATTTGAGAGCAAACTTGTTGAATTCTTGTAGAAAAAGGCAATGTAGGTTGTTTTGTGTCAAGAATTTAGACAAGTGAAGAATTTGAAGATTTTGGAACTTTGGGTTGAGGGGTTTTTGAAACGTGAAAAGACGATTTTGGGGTTTCGTAAATAGTTTGAAAAACACTTACATAAGTCTTTAAAACACGAGTATCGATACATTTTAAATGAGTATCGATATTTAAAAAAAGTATATATAAATCAGTACCAGTATCGATACCTAATGTTGAAACTATTTTTTAAACTGCAGAAATTTTTCCCAACTTGACTTTTAAGTTCTAAGATGTTCTAAACTAACTTAGAATAACTTTTAGGCAAAATCTAATGATTTCATATGCTTAAAAATTTCAAATTTGAGTATCATGCATAAGAAACATAGAATATTATACGACATGCAAAAATTTAATATAAATATTCAACAAAGTTTAATTTAACACATTCAAAGGCCTTCAACAAAAATTAGACCAAATAAGTCAAAAATAGACTAATCATGAAAAATCAACTCCCCTAACTAATTGCATATGGGAGCCATTTAAAAAAATTGTTCATGCTTTTCCAAATAATTTAAGTCATAAAATATTTTGAAAAAAACCCAACAATGTGCATAAAATTATTTGAACACAAAATTAATACAAGATAGTAATACCTAGTTCTATCCTAAGTTTCCCAAATCTTTCTTTATTCAATGGTTTTGTACAAATGTCAACTAATTGATGCAAAGTGACTACATACTCTAGAACAATATCACCTCTTTGGACATGATCTCTAATGAAATGATGTCTAATTTCAATGTACTTAGTCCTAGAATGTTTGATGGGATTTTTAGTGAGATTAATAGCATTAATATTGTCACACTTGATAGGAATAATATTTATATACATTTCAAAGTTCTTAAGTTGTTGTTTCATCTACAAAACTTGACGACAACAACTACTAGTGAAAATGTATTATGCTTCGGTGGTGGAGAACACAGCACTATTTTTTTGAAAACCATAAAATAAGTATGTTGCCTAAAATTTGCCAAGTACCAGAGGTGCTCATCTTATCTAGCTTGCAACCTCCAAAATCTACATCCGAGAAAGCATGCAAGCAAAATGAAATGTCTTTAGGATGCCAAAGGCCTAAATTAGGAGTGTCTCTACGGTACCTAAAAATTCTCTTAATGGCTTGTAGATGTGATTCATTAAGACATGATTGATTTCTACCACACAAGCAAACACTAAACATAATATCTGGTCTATTTGCAGTAAGATAAATCAAGGAACCAATCATAGACTTATATAATTTTAAATCTACACATTTACCTTCTTCATATATGTTAAGTTTTGTAGAAGAGCTCATGGGTGTAGCTTGCGGTTTGAGATTGTCCATCCCATACTTCTTGAGTTTTTCCCTTGTGTACTTAGCTTGGTTGATGAAGATGTCATCTTTCATTTGCTTGATTTAGAGTCCTAAAATGAAATTAGTTCTCCAATTATGATCATCTCAAATTTACCTTGCATCAGCTTGAAAAATTCTTGACAAAGAAGATCATTAGTAGCACCAAAAATAATATCATCAACATATATTTGAACCACTAATCAATCTTTGTCTTTTCTTTTGATAAAAAGTGTTGTGTCAACCTTCCTTTTAGAAAAACCTTTTTCAACAAGAAAATTTGAAAGTCTTTCATACCAAGCTCTAGGAGCTTGTTTCAAACCCTGTAATGCTTTTGCTAATTCAAAAACATGGTTTAGAAATTTTGGATCTTCAAAACCATGTGGTTGTTCAACATAGACTTCTTCATTTATAAAACTAGTTAGAAAATCACTTTTTCCATCCATTTCATATAATTTAAAATCATTAAAGCATGCAAAATATAATAGCATTCTAATGACTTCCATTCTAGATACGAGAGCATAGATTTCATCGTAGTCTATTTCTTCTGGAACGACGTAAATGTGCAAGTGTACACAATCGCAACAAGTAATAAAGGGACAAGTAAATATCGAGTTATCGTACCCACATGGACTATGAAAAGAATTATTTATGAATGCTATTTAAAACACTTTGGTGAAAAAAATATTTTGTTTGAAGAAGGTGATTAAAAACTAAGATTTTAAACTAAGTGAACTAAATAAATAAATCTCAAATGCACGATTTCAAAATATGATTTTAATCAAGATGACATAATTGTGTTAGATTAATTACATTTCTTAACTTAGAATTATTAAACTCATGTTTATATTGTCACAAATAAGTTCACGGAAACTTGGTAATTTGCTAACTTATGAACACTCACTTACCAAAATCCATTTATCTCTTGACTATATCCCTATGTCAATTCAACCGATTAAACAAATCTTAATAGGCAAATATGTTATTACACATACATACTTATTAAATCGAAATAATCTCTTGAACATATCCTTATGTCAATTCAAACAATTAACTTGATTTAATGAGCACACAAAAGACTATGTAAGGTAACAAAGTATCATTACCTTGAAACAGTTTAATCACAATAATCTTGCAATTTATGCTAGGCAAATGTATTGTCAGATACCGTTGCTAATCTAACCCTTAGCTACCTTAGATGATTAAACATGCACTGATTAAATACTGTGTCCACTAATTACAATTCCAATCCATTTAAATAAGTAATTCATTAGTTACCTAACAATTGTAATGCAAGAATAACATAGTCATGATTTTTCTTAATCAAGCATCTTACCGAGGCCTATAACAACATAAACACAATTTCAATAATTTTAACAAACGAAATGCAATCAACCTAACATGAATTAAATTAAAGCTAAATTGATTAAATTAACCATTCCAACAAAATAAATATTCATAGATATGTTCAGCATAACAACAACAAAAATTAAAGAGATAGGGAACAAGAATCAAATCCGGTGTTTTTCCGTGGCTTGACTAGTTGCTCCGTTCTTCCTTCTCCATTGTCCTCATCTACCAAGGCTACTATGAACACTTAATTTCTGCTCCAAATAGCTGATGAATGCCCCTTTCCCAAGAGGAGAAATTGGCAAGAGAGCAAGTGAATTTTGGAATGGAAAAGAAGAGAGAAAGTGGAGAGAAGAGAGGAAAGATGTGAATGCTTGAGGTGTGTTTAAAATGACCAGCCTAAGGGGGTTTTTATAGCTGAGGAAGGCTACTAAAAATAGCTAAAATTATCAGCCAAAGAGCCCTCCCTTGGTCGACCACACATGTGGCAAGGTTGATAGTTTCAACTTTACTAATTTAGGCTTGGGGAAAATCTATAAAGCCACCAATTGTGGAGGGGTTTGTATGCAACTTGATCAAGTCTTCAAGGGCCTCTTTGCAAGCTCAAATAATCAGCTAATAATCTAATTTGGGTTAGCTCTTGGGACATATTTTTGGGCTGTCCATTTCTTGGTCGGTTCGGTTCACTCAGTTCAATTCAACTGACCACTTTTTCATAATTAAGTAATTTTATTAACCCAAATTAAATTGGATATAAATTAAAATTAATTATATTATGAATTAATACATATAATTTTGGACCGTCTTAGGCTGAAATTTAGTTCACCTCGATACTTCAAATTGCTTCTCAGTTTTACGCTTCTAGTAGTGTCTGCCGAGCCATTTTTTGCCCTTTGTGCAAATCTGTCGAAAATAACTAAAATTCATCAAAATTAATTATAAAATTAACTAAAATTCAACATGTTCATATTTTAAGTGCACTTTAATTATTTTGTAAAAATTAATTATTTTTTCTACAAGAATTTTATCGAAACTGTATGATTTTAAGTTAAAAAGGTATATAAAAATGTGTAAATTTCTATATTTCCACACCCCCAAACTTAATTCATTGCTCGTCCTGAGTAATGAAAAAATTAAAAAGAATTACTCAGAAAACAACTTTGAAAAATTCCTTCAGAATAACATTCTTCCCAGAATTATGAATTTAATATACTTATGCTCAAAAATAAGAAATTTGATAGTTATACTACTTAAGTATACATATCGTTCAAAATAATCTCAACAACTATTATGATAGCACAATTAGACTAAATGCTTCCTTAACAAGACATGTTAACCCTTACCAATTTGATTTTATTTCCTTATTCAAGATTAATGTAACGCCCCAAATTTTTAATTTTTGGTGTTGTGAATGTGTGACACAAAATATCTATCTACTTTAATGGTTATGTGTTTTGGGTGTGTTTGGGAGGTCCCAAGTTCAAGTCAGGACTTGGGAAAATTTTGGTATTTTTATGAATAAGCTCTATCTTTGATCAGTAGGCTTTTAAGTAAAATTTGGCAAATAATTAACAGAATGGGCTTGCTGGTCTAGTGGATAAGTAAAGTGTTGGTCTGAAGGAGGTCCTGTGTTCGAATCTTGGCATGGGCATTATTTTTGTTCGTGCGTCCACGAGACTTTGAGATGGACTAAAAATCGATGTTGTAACACCCCTAACCCATATCCATCGCCAAATTAGGGTTAAGAGACATTTTCGAACAAGACATAGTTCAACACAGTCATTTATCACCTTTCATACACCAAAGAATAACAAAACATTTATAACATTATCAAAATTGAATATCCTTAATTCACTTATTTTAAATTCAAATATATATATAAGTATTTCACAATTCAAATCAATCATACCTTACTAAGCATGTGTCACAAATAACACATTTCAAAATTCAAACTAATTCAATTCCAGCATACATCTAAATTCGAACCAAACTTGTATACATTAGAGTCATCTTCAATTAAATAATACTTTCAATATTTGATTCCCTAAATCCATCATATTAATGACATTTTCATAATTAAATCATATTAAAGCATATAACCTCACTTTTCAAATACAGAAAATAGGTTCGTACATAATTTCATTATATGAATATCAAACATTTCATTTTATAACTTCTTTATATGTACATAATTAAACAAATATGTATACAACTTAATGTACAATCACATATGCAACATTAGCAGCATTATAATATGGTCATACATACCTTTGATGTCATTATATTGTACACATATGACCATTTCAATAAAATCATACAATCATAAACTATACACACTCAATACAAATCAACTTGTCCTTTAATTGACTAATCCAATAAATTTATAGAGGCTAAATTCAAACTTGTATTACTCACTTAACTATCTTTACCCGAATTCGTCTACATCTTAATCATTAATTTTAAGCCTACTTTAAAGTCATTTATATATCATTTAAAAGACCAAAAACATGCATATTTATCTATTACAAGTTTGCGCATATGAATACACCACTTTAGCCATATCCAAATATCCATACAATTCGTATCATTTTACAAATACAAAATCAAATATTAAGTCCACTTGTATGAGCAAATCGTACTTTTATTAAATACTCCACATTACTAATTTATTTCATAACAAATTGGTATCCATAAATAACCTCATAAATTGTACAAGATTTAGCCATTAAATCATAAGTCAAAATATGCCACTTCCTAATCAAACCATATCAATTCAAATAATAAAATCATACCTATCACTTTACATTTTCCAAACCTATATCCATACACAAATTTATAGCATAAAACACACTTCCAAAACAGGTCTAGATCATGACCAAAGATACACATGTTCTTCCATACCTTATAACCGAACATACATATTCACATTACTAGTTTCTTTCAAATCAATTTATCAATATAAATATACTCTTACAAACCAAATTTAACTATCATTTCATCTATGATTTACTTAGCATTTCACTTATATGTCATAAATGAGTTCACTTAATTACTAAATTACATAATAATACCTTAACAAAGCATATCAAACATAATCACATAAATAAATATGCCATGGCCGAAATACAAAAATCAACATATCTATCACTTGATTAAAGCATAAAAACCATGCTTAACAAAATAAAAAAGCCATTTTCGCATGGCTCATATTTACATACCCAAAAATCAAACATATTAACTAGACTATACATGCCATAAATTCAAATTCAACTTAGTAAAATACCGAAATCAGTTGATAGTGCGATAGACTTCTCTGACGATCCCTGAGCTTGTAACCAACTTCCAATTCTATAAAACGGAAAGCAAATACACACAGTAAGCTATCAAAGCTTAGTAAGTCATAAGCAAATAAACATTTAATCATTTACATAAATTAAGCTAGACAATTAGTAATAAACCATTATAATTTCAGATAAAATTCAACTTATCAAAACTTATATAATTTGTAATAACTTTCCTCTTTGCCAAATAATCAATTGAACATTAATATAATTAATCATCAATTTCCTCAATACACATATACATCAAAGACCGAATACATTTATATTCAAATATGCAATCACATAATTCATATTTCACATAATTTTATATCATCAATTCATGTATACCACTTACCTTATTTTCACATAGGTAATCAACTATAACATACCTGGTCACTTAGCCTGATTTATACATCGTACATAACTTATCTTTGCCCGTTGAATCGTTCGGAATTAAAAAGGATACGCGGATAATTGGAATGCTTGTACAACACCAACGTCCCAGATGTGGTCTTACATCTAATCACAAATCGATGCCATTGTCCAGGAAGGGTCTTACACGTATACGAAATTCGAAGCCAACGTCCCAGACGTGGTCTTATACGAAAACACATATCGGAGATCCTATGTCATGACATATGTATCCTAACTATTTCTAGGGTTCGTACACTACACCAAAACGGGCTTTTAGTGGTGCTTTTTTAGGCCTTTAGCGGTGCTAAAAAGCGCCGCTAAAAGTATTTGCGGCGCTTTGAGAAGCGCCGGGAAAAACGCCGCTAAAGAACGCGTCGCTAACTTTAGCGGCGTTTTTTTTCTAAAAATGCCGCTAAAGATCAAGACCTTTAGCGGCGCTTTTCCCATAAACGCCGCTAAAGACCAAGACCTTTAACGGCGCTTTTCCCACAAACGCCGCTAAAGACCAAGACCTTTAGCAGCACTTTTCCCACAAATGCCGCTAAAAACCAAAACCTTTAGCGGCGCTTATACCACAAACGCCGCTAAAGACCAAGACCTTTAGCGGCGCTTATCCCACAAACGCCGCTAAAGACCACGACCTTTAGCGGCGCTTTTACCAAAAACGCTGCTAAAGACCAAGACCTTTAGCTGCGTTTTATCACAAACGCCGCTATAGACCGTGACCTTTAGCGGCGCTTTTATCGCAAACGCCGCTAAAGAACAAACCTTTAGCAGCGATTCTAGCAAAAACGCCGCCAAAAACATAATCTTTAAAAAACATTATTTTAATCAAATAATATTTATTTTTATGATAAATATTATATTATCTTTTATTTTTTATATTTGAACTTTAAATTTTTATGATAAATATACTTTTTAAGGATAAAAAATATTATTTAAATTAAATTTTCTATGAAAATTTTAACTTAAACTAATATATAAAAATTAATGAATTTAGTTTTAGAATTTAAAATAATAAATTAATAACACAATTAAAGTCAAAAAGTTAGAACTCAAGTTGTCGTAAATATTAAAGTAAAAATAAAAATTTAGAATCAAAACTAAAATAAAAAATGAAAAGATAGCTCAAATGTAGGTTTTTGCTGCAAGTTACACAGACAATAACGAAAAATTAAACACCACACATAAAATTTATCAAACAAGTTAAGAAATACATGGTGTAGCCATGCAGTATAAATACAATAAAATCATAGGGTAATTTTGCATAAATATCTTCAGAGTACCAAGAACAATTTGTCACAAAATTATAAAACATGATAAAAAAAATAAAGAACAGGTAGCAGACAAGCTATTTGTTACTTTTTGTTTTGCTTCCAAGGCTTCCTCAGCTGCCTTCATCTTGGCAACAGAATCATCTTCATCATCCCTGCTTAAGAAAACAAAGAACCTATTGTTAAACAATTTAGAACTTGAAAAAGAAAAGAACCATGTTACTCGAACTCAGGTATGAGTGTTAGGTGTCAGTATAAAGACATGTCAGATATGGGTATGAAGGCATGTCTGAGATGAGTATGTTCAATTTTTTTTCCAAGTTTTCCCACATCCATGGGTTTCGGACACTGGTACTTAAATCATAAAGAGTCGGAATAAAAAGCATAACCATAATAATAAAGTACGAACCTAAAAGAGCAAGTACATTCAACAACATATTTTTCTTGAAATCCCATAGAAGCAAGATAGCAAATCATGTGACAACTCTTATCATATAAAAAATAGAGGAACTAATAGATCATAAAACTATAAAGACAGCTAAAGGCAAAAGTGGACATTAGAACCAAAAAAACAAAATAAAGGCACTAATATAATAACTTAAACTTTTAGGTTCAATGATTCTTTGACATCAACAAAATTAATAATACAATTTCTATATGTTAAGAAACATCCTGGCTGAAGGTTAAATGAATAGGCTTAAACTTAAGAAGCAACTTACCTATGTTCGGCACCTCTTGAATTATTTACCTAAAACGAAAAGCTGTTTTTCAATAAATCATGTACACATCAACTCAAGATGAAGAAAAACAGAAAATATTAGTCCAATGTTATAACTGAAAATTGCATATCCTTGTACAGCTTAATGTGCTTGTTAGCATGAGAATTTAAAAAAAAAAAGAAACTCTTTATACTTGAAGGGACAATGGAAATTAGAACAGAATAAAACTAAACAGGCAAGAAATAAAACGGATATCAATGGACACCTCATCCCGAGATCTTGAATTTGAAGCAGGTGAGCGAGATCTATGCCTGCTCCTGTTGAGCGAGAACTTCAACAACATTACAACATAAGCCTAAGACAAATTATAATTTTAAGTGTCAGCTAACCTTGAGGTAGGCACAAATGTGTTACTAAAGACAAAAATAACAACATAAAGGCATAGAAAATAAATAAAAGTTCAAATAAAATAAGCAAGAAACAGAACTGTCTAAGTTAGAACTCTGAAGGACCAATCGGAATAAATAAAACGACTAAAATAGGCAAAAGAAAGAATACACAGAACGGGAAATATATAAAAATGTTTAGAAAAAAATAATTTATTCGAAAATAATAGCAATAAGAACTGATTTTAGACTGCCCCCCCCCCCAAAAAAAAATTCTACCCTTAGCATCCACAAAGGTAAAAGGAAAACGGATAAATAGTTCGAAACTAAATAGACGGATAAATAGTCAAACTAGTAGAGTTAGTATATTCATGTTTATTACGCTAAAAAAAATGTTCTGGGTATAGGTGTTGCAGAGAGTGTAAGAACATCAACTGAAGTCTTAAAAGATGCAATCTTCTCCTTTTGCTTGACACCGAGCCTCTGCATAAACAAACAAATAAGAAAATCAAGCATTTCTCTACCAAATGAGCACAACTTGTATTAGCTAAAAGTGCAAATCAACGGTTCAAGTTCATGTATTTACCAAAAACCGGACTAAATTCAGACTTACACAAATAAGAGGATGGAAGTCTAACAAATTAAAATTTCCAATTAAATTCAGACTTACACCATTAAATAAATAAGAGTTTTAAACTATCGGAGATCAAAACAAATTAGCAAAAACCAACTGTTCAAGTGCATGTATGCACCAAAAACAGGATGAAATTTCCAAATTTTGCAAATTAATATGATCAAATTCTAACAAATTAAAGGTTCCAATGAAATTCAAAATTACACCATTAAGTAAATAAGAGTTTTAAATTACTTGAGATCAAAAACCCATTTTGGGTATAAACTTTTGTAACTATTTATTAAATCTGCAACGTCGTTTTGATGCTTTTGTTCAATATTAGCTGATTCTCTAAGTTCCTTCCATGGATTTGTAGCGTTAGTAAGCTCATCTAAACTTAAAGCTAGCTTCTCTTTTAAAAGAACCCAGTACACCTTAAACAAATACTCCCAGCTAGTTTTATCATCAAAATCCACTTGAACCTGCATAGCATAAAGTAAAAGGCCTTTAAGGTAGAAAAAATCCTTACTCTTCAGTAATCTAAAAAGTGCCAATTATAGTAGTTATAAAAAAAAGCACAACTAATGAGGAGAAAAAGCTATGAGACATTCAAAAAGAAATCATCCATTGCATGAAGATAAGAATATCAAAGATAAGATAAGAATATCAACAGCCCTTTATGTGACAAAAATGAATGATAAGAATATCAAAGATACTCACCAACAAATTCAACAGGAAAGACAAAACATTTCTTAGCAATTGTAACATTTTTATCTGGTACCGACAAAATTGCATTTGGAATCATGTGCCGAGTTCTATGTTTTATCACAAAACGCACATTCGATTCCAAAAAAACAAATAATGAAAGAAAGATCGAAGAATAGTGAAAGGGTATTAAAAGCAACAAAGAAATAACAATTAAATTCAATTACATTTCATAGACTATAAATAAGGAAAAAAAACAGAGTGAAGATATTTCAGATAACCCAAAAAAAAAAATCAGAAACCCGCTCAAGGTTCATCATTAAGCGAAAACTATCAAATTCCCAACTAATTTCAAACCCAATTTTGTTATGAAATTGAGATCAACTTCCATACAGCAAAAATGAAAGCAATTTCGTAATCATCTTGTTTTGTAGGGTAAAAAAATAATAAAACCCTAGAAAATCAAACAAAATGAAACAATATAAGTGAATAGGGAGAGAAAAAATTTCGGTTTAGTGAAGGGACTAACATCTCTGGGGATCGGGGCCGCCGTCAGTGCCAAGGGACTCGAAGTCGCGGGAGGCGAGACAGGAGGGCGGTCAGCATCGCCCTCACGGAAGCCACGACCCTTGGTCTTCTTATGAGTAGAAAGAGAGGTGGAAGCGGTGCCAGTGATGGTGGATTTGAGCATAGGCAAGGGAGCTTGAGGGGAGGCATCGCCGGCGGCATTTGAAGTGAGGGAAAGCGAAATTTTGAAGTGAAGGATTTTGTTTTCAGAACTTGGGGGGGTTGGCGGCATTTGGTAATAAAACCCACCGCTCAATTTTAAGTTTTTTTAAGTCAAATCTGATTTGGGGAAGAAAACGATCCCGTTTTGGTATTGTAACATTTGCGGCGCTTATAAAAAACGCTACTATTGTATAATTTTTGCGGCGTTTTTATTAAAAACGCCACTAAAAATTAAATTCTTGTATCAAACGACGCCGTTTTGAAAAATAAAAATTCTCATAGTTGCGGCGTTTTTGGTCCAAACGTCGCTATTGCTTACCTTTAGCGGCGTTTTTCTCATAAGTACCGCTAATGATTGACTTTTTTTGCAATTTTATATTTAATTATTATATAATTCATATTAATTTTAAATAAATAATTTTTGAAAATTTAAGTAATATTTTAAAGAATTAGATAAATTTTAAAATTTTTATATAATTTTTGAGGTAAGAAAACAAAAAATTTTAAAATATGAATAAAAAAAGCTTTAAAAAACTATCCATATCAATATCTTTATAAATTTTAAAAGCTTTATATAATTAATATTATGATTTATATTGAATTAATTCAATATTGATTAATTATCATTATGATTTAAATTAGGGGTTAAGGGTTAGGGGTTTTAGGGGGAAAGTTGGGCCTTTTCTTTAAAAGTATATAAATATTATAAAAATAAAAGTTAAAATCTTTTTTAAATTTTTAAAAAATTTTAAAATCTTTTAAAATTCATTTTAAAATTTTAAATCACGAAAAATATAAAACCTTTCAAAATTGAGAAATATATATGTTATTTACTCTTTAAATGATAATTAGAAATGTTCACTACCCATACAACCCACCTAGTGCAAAATATGGTTAGGCTTAGATTTATATTTTTTATTGTTTTTAAACAATGAAATGGGTGATTCGGGTAAAACGAGCTTGAAGTTGGAAAAGCATTTAAAATTTAATAAGTATTTGCGGCGTTTTCTTACAAAACGCCACTAAAATATTTCAATCCAGGACATAAACAGCGCCGCATTGATAAAATGTCAAAAATACTTGCGACGCTTTCAGTAAAACGCCACAAAAATATTTCATTCTTTATGAAAACGGCATCGTTTTGACATATTTAAAATCATATTTCCGGCGTTTTTTCGAAAAACGTCGGTATAAAATTTTTATTCCTCAAATTAAACAACGTCATATAGAAAATTTAGAATATAAATTTGCGGCATTTTTTGGCTTAAACGCCACTATAAAATATAATTATTCTAATGAAACGGCATCGTTTACAAAAATTCGAATGTATATTAGCGGCGTTTTTTGCTATAAAAGCCGCCAAATCTCAATTTTTTATATTCAATTAGTCTAAAAACTTATATAAAAATTAATAATGTTTACAATTTTTTTATATCTTTTACACTTATATAAAAACTTATTTAATATATAAATTAAAAAATACTTACCCTAAACCTTAAACCCTAACTCGACCCCAAATCTCTAAACCTTAAACCTCTAACTCTAAACCTCTAATCCCAAACTCATAACCCTAATTACCCCAATTAACCACTAACCACTAACTACTAATCCTTATTATTTAATATATATAATTTAAAAACATAAATTAAATCAAATACTATACTCAAACCCGACCCTCAACCCCTAAATCCTAAACCCTTAACCCTTAACCCTGAACTTTAAAACCCTAAACTCATAACCCCCAGCCCCTAACCTCTAACCCCTAACCCCTGAACCTTATTTCACATATAAATTAAAACACACTAATTAATCTAGACCCTAAACCCTAACCTAACACCGAACCATAAACCGTTTAAATCCCTAACTAGCTCTTAACCTCTAACCCATAACCTTTATACCCCATTACCCTTAAATCACAACCCTTAAACTAGAATCTCTAATCCATATATAATCCCTAAATATTCCGTAATCTATAAACCTTAAAATTGGGACTCCTAAACCGGCCTTAACTACTAAATTAACCATATACCCTAAACCATATATATATTAAACTATATATAATGATAATTATACAAAATAAATATTTTAAAATTATTACTATTGTATCCTTTACAATTATATATGAAATTATTTAATATATAAATTAAAAAGCAATCAGTCATGTACCCAAAAAAAATTCAAATATTTTTAATTAATAGTATTTTAATTTTTTTCATATTTAAAAAATATTTTGCTATGTTTTTTAATTCAAATTATTTCAATGTCTCATTATTTCAAATTTATCCATTTTTAACAATATTCAATTAAAAATATATTGAATTTTAATTAATATAAACAAACAAATTAAAAAGTAAAAAAAATACATAATATGTTTTTGCGGCGCTTTACCAAAAACGCCGCTAAAGGTCTGCGCATTAGCGGCGCTTCTTGAAAAAACGCAGCTAAAGGTCTGCCCATTAGCGGCTTTTCTTTAAAAACGCCGCTAAAGGTCTGCGCATTAGCGGCGCTTATTTAAAAACGCCGCTAAAGGTCTGCACATTGCGGCGCTTCTTGAAAAACGCCGCTAAAGGTCTGCGCATTAGCAGTGCTTCTTGAAAAACGCCGCTAAAGGTCTGCGCATTAGCGGCGCTTCTTGAAAAACGCCGCTAAAGACCCACAAGGTTTGAAAACGACGCCATTGGGCTTAGGTTTTTTACGGCGTTTCCTTAAAAAATGCCGCTAATGCTCATTTTTAGTGGCGCTTCTCAGAAATCGCCGCGATTGATCGATCTTTTACGGCGTTTTATGTAAAGCACCGCTAATGCTCAATTTTTAGCAGCGTTTGTCTAACAAATGCCACTAAAACCACCGCTAAGACCCTGATTTGGTGTAGTGGTGCGAGGCTTTCGGACATTGATTCTCAATTGGATCGAACTTAAAATACAGCTCTTTTACCCAATATACATTCGGCCATACACAATTTAATTCAAAAAAATTCTATTCATCGTGTAACATATATATATTATCAAATTTAACGACATTTATATGTTTAAAGACTTACCTCGGATCTAGTAGACGAAATCGACTATTCGTCTATTTTCGACTTACCTCGGTCTAATTCCGTTTTCTTTCGTTCTTGATCTAAACATATTCAAATTAAACTTATTTAATCATAATTTACTTAATTTAGTCTAAAAACATATAAATGGACACATTACCATTTTCCCCCTGACATTTTACAATTTTTTGCAATTTAGTCCCTATTGCATAAAACACAAAATAAACAAAATTTGCATATACCATAGCTAGGTCGAATCTTCCTATAGTGCATCTAAGTCCACACATTCTATTTATTTCATATTTTAGTCCCTAAAAATATTATTTTTGTAATTTAGCCTTCAATACTCAATTTCATCAAAAATTCCAATACAAAACATATTAATCTAAAACATATATTTCATTATTCATCATTAAACATCACAAAACACAATTATTCATTAATGTCATCACTCAAAATATTCATCAAAATAAAAAATTCAAGCATGGGTTGGATAGTATTCGAAGCAACGATCTCAAAAACGTAAAAATTATCAAAAATCGAAACAAAAACTAACCTTAATCTATCTAAATAAGTGCTGAATGTTCAAAGTTTTTTCTTCTTTTATTTCTTTTGTATTTTTTGTGAAGAAAAGATAAACAATTACATGGTTCTTTTATTTTATTAACATATATTAACATTATTATTTTACTAAATTAACCTTTACTTAACAATATATAAAACATATAATATAAGGTCATTCTTGACCATTGCCATCCACTAACTTATATAGTGGACTAATTGCATCATAGAACCTCCAAATTATAAAGACAATAACAATTAGACACTTTCATATTTAACCATTAATTTTTCATTTTACACAATTAAGCCATTTTATCAAATTAAGCACCCAAACAATAAAATTAATTCACGAAACTTTCACACATAAAAATTCACACATAATAAACACAGAAATAAAATTTTAAAATATTTTTAGACTCGGATTTGTGGTCCCGAAACCACTGTTCCGATTAGGGTCAAAATCGAACTGTCACAACTCTCCCCCTTAGGGATTTTCGTCCCCGGTGAATAGGTTCGGATAACGCTCTTTCATTGTATCCTCTGGTTCGCAAGTTACTTCATCAACTCTGTGTTTATGCCATAGTACTTTAACTAACGAAATTTTCTTATTTCGCAATTCTTTAACCTTACGAGCCAGGATGAGAATCGGTTCTTCTTCATATGTCATATCGGACTTAATTTCAATCTCTGTCGGACTAATCACATGTGAAGGATCAGACCGGTACGGAGTATTGAAACATGGAATTCATTGTGAATCTTTTCCAACTCAGGTGACAATAGCAATCTATAAGCAATTGGCCCGATACGCTCTATGATCTCATACGGCCCAATAAATCTCAGACTCAATTTGCCTTTACGACTAAAGCTGAGAATTTTCTTCCACAGTGATACTTTCAAAAAGACTTTGTCTCTGATCTGAAACTCTATATCTTTTCTTTTCAAGTCTGCATACGATTTCTGACGATCCGATGTTATTTTCAGACTATCGCGTATCACTTTCACTTTTTGTTCAGTTTCTTTAATCAAATCGACCCCGTGTATCTTTTTTTCACTGAGCTCAGTCCAATACAATAGTGTACGACATTTACGACCATACAAAGCCTTGCCATTTGATACTAGATTGAAAGCTATTATTATAAGCAAATTTAATCAAAGCTAAGTAGCATTCCCACGTACCTTCAAACTCGAGTATGCAACATCTCAACATATCCTCAAGTATCTGAATGATTCTTTCGGATTGACCATCTGTTTACGGATGGAACGTTGTGCTAAAGTGTAGTTTCGTACCTAAAGCATCTTGCAGTTTCTTCTAAAATCGCGATGTGAACCTCGAGTCTCTGTCTGAAACAATAGAAATAGGCACTCCATGCAACCTCACAATCTGAGAAACATACAATTCAGCTAGCTTATCAAGCGAATAATCTGTAAAAACTAGAATAAAGTGTGTCGATTTAGTCAATCTATCCACAATAACCCAGATTGCATCTTTCTTGCTCGGTGTCAACGGTAAACTAGATACAAAATCGATCGTAACTCCATCCCACTTCCACTCGGGTATCATAATCGGCCGAAGTAGCCCAGAAGGTACCTGATGCTCGGCTTTTACTTATTGACAAACTAAACATTTTGAAACAAAGTCAGAAATTTCTCGTTTCATACCATGCCACTAGTAAAACTGTTTCAGATCATTATATATTTTTGTACTACCCGGGTGAACAGATAACCGACTACTGTGAGCTTCATTCAAAATTATCTTAATCAACTCTGAATTCCTCGAAACACATATTCGATTTCTGAACCTCAAACAATCTTTGGTATCTTTGTTTCAACACTCGATTCACATTAAGCTCACTTTTCTAACAAATCATTATCAACTTTCTGAGCATTACAAATTTGTTGAACAAATAACGGTCTTGCTTTCAATTTAGCAATTATCAAACCATCATTAGACATAGTCATATGCGCATTCATTTTTCACAAAGCAAACAATGATTTTCGACTTAAAACATCAGCAACAACATTAGCCTTTCCCGGATGATAGTTAATTACGAGCTCGTAGTCTTTTAACAACTCTAACCATCGACATTGTCTCAAATTCAGATCTTTCTGAGTCATCAAATATTTAAGGCTTTTGTGATCAGAATAAACATGACATCTCTCACCAACCAGGTAGTGGCATCAAATCTTCAATGCAAACACAATAGCTGCCAATTCCAGATCGTGTGTCGGATAGTTCTTTTCGTACAACTTTAACTGTCTCAGGTGTCTTAGTTTGTGTGGGAATTACTGTTCATCGGTTGAAGGTAAGGTTTAATCGTTTATGGGTTAAAACCTCGATACGAGTTTAATTTGGGATCATGTTATGTGAGATTAAATTAGTGTTATTTTTTCAATTATAAGCTTTGGAGTGCTTGGAGACTATTTTAGCATCAAACAAAACTAGTTGTGTACCCAAAACACAAAAAAAAAAGGATTCGGCAAAAAGCTAAAATTGCTTGTTGTTTGGACAGCAGTAGGAGGCTAAATTTGAAAAATCCCTATAACTTATGGAAATCGAATTAGAGGATGAACAAAATATGGAATTAAATCTTATTGAGTCTAGTTTCTCATAGAAGAAACGGTGTAATTAGGAATTGTAAATCATGAGGTATAATAAAATTTGTGAGAAAAGGTCAGATTGAATTCGGGTTCCTCCATTCTGACTTTGGAAAATCATCAAAAATTGGAGAAAAATAATTAAGGGTTAAAATTTACATGTTTAAATTATTAATGAGTCTATTTTCAATAGAAACAAATGAAAACATCATCCAAACAGAAAGGTATTTGAGTCTAGTTTCAAAGACATCAAGTGAATCTTAATTCGGAATTCTGTAGCTCAAGATATAAATAATTTAGTAACAGTGACTTAAGTAGATAGCTTTGAAGGAACATATAAGTAAATAATGACAATATATATGAATAATTAACTACCATGGGTTACATTAAAAATGGATCACGTGGCCAAGGCCAATTTGGGCCTAGTGGGCCACATGGGTGTGTGAGCCCATTTTTTTGAAAAGTTCAGTAAGGTTGCACGAGTTGCCTAAGTCGACTGTGGACCTACTGTAGGGTCAGTAAGCTTTACTTAGACATCTATATTTGATCTATCTGTCTGATTTCTATACTGAGCATGACTTATGATATCTGAATGTATGTACTATTAAATGCATAATGACATGACATATTTTATATGTTGCATTGCATCCGGGTGGGTTGATGATATTTGGAGGAAGTGTCTGAAAGGCTATTAAGCCTGTTATCTAGCAGCTCAGCTGCAACCTTCTGATTATGCGCCGCATTTCGGTACAGCATGGTGTGTAGGGATGGGTGGGTTGATTTAATCCCCACATGATGTGTAGGGTTGGACGGAGATGGTGTGTAGAGGCTGGTGGGTAGGATTCTGATTTACTATATATGCATTCTGTATCTGATATGGGCCAAGCCCTAATGTATTTTCTAAGACTGTATCTGAATGGGCTAAAGCCCAAACTGGTTCTATGATGGGCACAGGCCCCAGACTGTATCTAACTAAATTCTGTTGATTATCTGTATGCATGTTTTCTGTGAAGATTACACACTGAGTTTGCGAAAACTCACCCTTTCTCTGTTTAATCTATACAGGTAATCCCCAGACTTGACGGGTCGGTACAGCGGAGGACTCAATGGTAGCCACACGTAAATTTTAGACTTTTTTCCGTTAATGCCTAGAATTTATTACTTATTTGGGGTTTTTGATGTATCTTCTGGACTATGGATGGGTTGGCTTTAAATTTGGGACTTTATACTATTTTTTATGGATTTTCTTAAACTGTAACTCCTCAAAATACAGTTTTTTTTTCTAAAAACTAAGGTTTTTCGTAAATAGAAACAATTTTCCCTAAATTAATTGGTTACAAAAGCTTCCGCTAAGAGACAAGTTTTAAAGTAAATGAACTAGTTTTTTTTCGAATTAAATAAAAGCTAACTTACTGTAAAGGTTTTTAAACTCAACAATTTTGTCTTCAAATCCCTTTCCATGTGACATCGCTAGATTCGGCCAAAATGTCTAGGTCGAGTTTGGGGTGTTACAATTAAGCTACAATCATTAAGTTTAACTTATGCCTTCATATGTTGAACATAGCAATTTCTCTCCACTAATGTAGGTAGTATAGAAAACTTGAATCAATAGGTCTTTGAAAAAGTTGTAACATAGTTAGGCTAGAGGTAGGTAAAAGATAGATAAATTTAGGCTTTTAAACCCTAGACTCAGCTTCAATCGAACCTTTGCAATAATTTCCCTCAATACACCAACTTACTTTGCTTTCACATGCTCTTTTGTACATCTATTTTCTTTCAAGTACATGTGCTCTATTTTTTTTGAGCATTTTACTGTATGTACTACAATTTAGAGCATTTGATACTTCTTTCAACTCCCCCAAACTTGTTTTTAAAGAATATTCTGAATAGTACTAAGTCTAGTGTTTGGGACAATTTAAAGATAATTAAGATAGAAGTGATGGCTAAATATTGCAAGGGTTCAAATAAAATTAGGCCATATAGTCTCAAAGTTGGGTTTCAAAGGATAAAATTTCATCAAGGTTGGCTTGAAAGGCTCAAACGGTCCAAACAAGAGTTGCCTAAATCATTTTCAACATTCCATGCTTCCTAGGATTTCGCCTCAAAAAACTACTAAGTCAATTCTAAAGACTTAAACTTTCATGCATGCCTACCTTTCTTAAGGAACTAAAAAAATTTTATGGTACGATTTGCATGTTTTATTAAAAATACATTTATATCATTATTCAGCTACCATAACAATTTATTGAAATAATAGAACTTTATTTATACTGAAGTTTACCATACTTAACAAAAGTTCAAATTATTGAGCAAAATATATCCTAATCATAATTAAAAGAACTATTTATTTTGAGTGGAAATAATTTCAATTTTTCGGTCCCCTTACTTAAAATGAACAATGTCCTCATTGTTTAAAGTGAATAGATACTATACACTAGGTAGGATTCTAGAAAAGAAGAGGTGAGTCAATTTGACTGCTTAAGTTCCAAGCTCTTTCTAAATCCAATACTAGACATGTATATATCTATTGCCACACTTTATACTTCGCGACTTGTTCAATTTTATTAATGATTTCCATCTCTTGTTTTATTATGCAAAAATTCCTAATTAACTTTATCCTAAAATAACCTAAGAACATTAATAAAATAAAGTCGAGATCCCCCCTTTATTTATTTGCAGATCCTTCCGAATTCGACTCATCTTTTGCTCCATCATTATTGTCTTTGCATGAATCGCTTTGCTTCTTTTTCGATAATGGGCTCCATGGTTCAAATATGTAATCTAGAAACTTAGGCACAAAAATAAATGTGTCATTGTAAATTTTCATAAGAGCACTTCTCATCGAGTCATCCCATATTTTTGAGTATTTCCAGTAAGCTTGTTGCTTCCACTGCATAAGTTGCATTATGTCTATAACTTTGATAGCTCATCTTGAAGATTTGGACGAGGCGGTTGAGCTTTAAACATTGAAGTCTCGATATCAGATTCAACTTCTGGTTCCATTGGTTCCACCTTATCAGGGACTTCGGCCGATTGCACTGGCTCGATCTCTGTGGGATCTTCTTCTTCTTTTTCGGGATCCTCACTTTCTTCAACTCGTTGCTGTAGAATAGAGTCTCCAACTATTCGATAGAGGTCCCAATCTGTGATTGTGCCCTGGCTATAGCCTGTCTTCTTTACGTTTGCAAGAATTTTAGCTTTCAAGCATAGAATTGTTATCGTAAAGGGAAAGTAAGCTGGGCCAGAACGTGAACGTCTAACGGCACAATTCCGCATTTCCCTCAGGATGACTTTTCTCACATCAATGGTCTTCCTAGTTAGAATCGAGTATAATAAGACCATTCACTCTAATGAGATTGTAGTCCAATGTGAGCTAGACATAAGGCTGAATCGGATGAAGTGGAACCATACCTTTGCGAGTGGTGTCAAATATTCTCTTCGACAAGTGTGGATTCCTTACTTTGACACAACCCACTTAGAACCTGAAACTATAAGTTCCTCGAGAATTTCTTAGAAATTTTCAGACTCTATATTGCTCATCAAGGAGGAATATTCATCGTTTTCGAAATCAGGCAATTCAAAGAACTCATTAATAGTGTTTGAAGTTATTGGTACCTTTATTCCGCGAACTGGAACTTCCGTCAACTCGCTTGAGGTTAAATTCACATAGAGTTTGCGTACTAACTCCTCATCCACACTAGGTCTCTTTTCACAAAACAACTCCCAATTAAGAGTTTCAGCAACCTAACGAATACGCGCCATAAAACCAATATAGTTGCTTTCTTTCAATGTGAATGTGAAACCTTGCTCTGGATGCATCTGTTGATTCTTGAATATGCTCTTGTATCTTGCTTTGGCTTCTTCACAATGGAACTTGTTTTGTGATTCATCAATTTGGGCAGATGCACGAGTTCTCTTGCTAGGCATGATTAACCTGATCATAAGATGCTAACAATTATTTTCTCAAAAATTTAATTAATATAAAATATTAATAATTCAATAAATTTAAAAATTAGATAATTAAATTAAAATTTAGGATAAAAATTGGTCTTACCACTTATTTTGTAAAAATTAAGAGCTCTTAAGAAAAATAATTTTGAATCAAAAAATGGCAAGTTGAAGGGCTTTTTGGCTAAGGATGGGTGAAAGGGTGATGTACCGCTCAGGTATGCAAGGTAGCAGCGCGCAGTAAGGGATGAATGTGAGCAGCGTACGGATCGTTGAGTAGGCCTGGTGTGGGCGCGCTCGGGGTGCTGCTGACCGATCAGCTGGGTGATGCTATGGCTAGAGAATTGTTAGGAGGTGTCGACACTTAAGGGTTTTGGTGTTTTTGGAGGGAATGGTGTATGAATGATAAAAAAAGAATAGATGGGTGAAATTTATAGTGAAAGGAGTAAGAGTTAGAGTAGAATTCTTAAAAATTCTAAGTTCTAATTTTACTTAAAGTAAATAACAATTAATAATTAATATAATGTATATTAAATTATTATTTGCTATTAATTTATTAAGATAAAAACTTATCGAATAAAATATGATTAAATTAAAACTAATTCTAACTCTAAATAAAGCTGATAATAATTAATATATATTATAATGGATATAATTATATATTAATAATTATCATCTTTTCTTTTTTTCTTTTTTTTTACTGAACTAAAAACATTTATTCTAGATGCTTTTTGAAAATATTTACAAAAAGAGGCATCTAATTTTTAATATTTACAAAAAGAGCAACTAAATTTTTAAAAATAATTTAATTAAGTTCCTAGACTTAATGCAAATTCAAAATTGAGTTGCAACATAAAACTTGGATCAATATTGACCCTTTTATTTGAAAAACTAAAAATTTATTTTGTCATTTAGGGAATAATTTCTTGGAAAATTATGTTAAAATCAATTCCCAGGAAAGATTGGAGAGGTCACAAGCGGTCCCGCTTAAGTTCCAATCTCCTAGACAGAATTTATATAAACATACTAATCCCGAAAATATACCCTAAATCATTTATTCAATTAGAAGAACAAGAAAAATTAAATATCTGATAAAATGAAGAGATTTGATTCTGTTCAATTTTATCTCCCCAGTAATGTTTCAAGCGTTGAGCATTAACTCAAAAATTACCTTATTTACCTTGAAGTTCAACAACTCCGTATAGATAAACTCGATGAATCATAAATGGACCGGACCAACGTGATTTTAACTTACCTAGAAAGTGCCTTAATTTGGAATTGAATAACAAGACTTGCTAACCTGCTTCAAATTCTTGAACTCGAATGTGCTTGTCATGCCATTTCTTGAGTCTCTCCTTAAGTAATTTGGCATTCTTGTATGAAGACATTCGGAATTCTTCTAACTCGTTAAGTTGAAGCAACTGTTTCTCTTTGGCACTTTTAAGATCCAAGTTGAGTCGTTGGAGAGCCCAGTAAGCTTTGTGTTCTAACTCCAAGGGTAGATGGCAGGCTTTCCCAAAGACTAACCTATAGGGTGACATCCCTAAAGGTGTCTTGTATGCTGTCCTGTAAGCCCATAAAGCATCATCCAGTCTCTTGGACCAATCTCGTCGGTTCGGGCAAACTACCTTCTCAAGTATGCCTTTGATCTCTTTGTTTGCCAGTTCAGCTTTCCCATTCATCTGCGGATGGTAAGCTATAGCGACCTTGTGTTTCACTTCATGTTTATCTAATACCCATTTCAACCACTTGTTCACAAAATGGGACCCTTCATCACTGATGATGGCTCTTGAGGTTCCAAACGTTGTAAACACATGTTTTTGCAAAAACTTTATTACAACCTTAGCATCGTTTTTCGGATATGCCTCTGCCTCAACCCACTTAAACACATAGTCTACTGCCACTAATATGTACTTGTGACCAAAAGACGGAGGGAAAGGACCAAGAAAGTCAATACCCCAAACATTGAATAATTCTACCTCAATGATGTTTGTTTGAGGCATCTCATTTCTGTTGGTGATATTTCCGACTCTTTGACATCTATCACAACTCTTTACACAAGCATATGCATCTTTGAATAGTGTTGGCCAAAAGAATCCGACTTGCAATACCTTGGCTGCAGCACGTGTACCTCTGAAGTGTCCCACACTCGGAGCTGAGTGACAATGCTATAAAATCTTATGTACTTCATCTTCTGCCACACATATCCTGATCATTTGATCTGCACAGTTTTTAAACAAATACGGTTCTTCCCAAAAATAGTACTTCACATTGTGAAGAAACTTTTTCTTTTGATGATACGTCTTACCAATCGGCATCAAACCATAAGCTAAAAAGTTAGCAATATCAGCAAACCAAGAGGTATTATTGACATGATTTACCTTCAGTATGTGTTCATCTAGAAACGTCTCTCAAATTGGTATAAGAGGAGAGTTCCTTTCTTACGGCTTCCAATCTAGACAAGTGGTGTGCTACTTGGTTTTCCACTCCCTTTCGATCTTGAATTTCTCGATCAAACTCTTGAAGTAGAAGTACCCATCGGATCAGTCTCGGCTTAGTGTCTTTCTTGGCAAGTAAATACTTAATTTTTGAGTGGTTCGTATAAACAATCACTTTGGTACCTACAAGATAAGATCGAAACTTGTCAAAAGCAAACACAATAGCAAGTAACTCTTTTTCTGTTACCATATAATTCGGTTGAGCTCCTGTCAGATTCTGACTCACATAGTAGATGGGATGAAAAACTTTGTTCCTTCGCTGACCCATGACAGCTCCGATCGCGAAGTCACTTGGGTCATACATCAATTCAAATAGCAAATCCCAGTCTGGTATGACTATTATGGTGCCGAGACAAACCGACTCTTCAAATCATTGAAAGCTCTTAAGCACTCCTCATCAAATTTAAACTTTGTGTCCTTCCCCAATAATTTGCATAAGGGTTTAGCAACTTTGGAGAAGTCCTTGATGAATCTTCGATAGAAACCGGCGTGGCCCAAAAAGCTCCTAACACCTTTTACAGATATTGGAGATGGAAGTTTCTCAATAACATCTACCTTTGCTTTATCTACCTCGATTCCATGTCTTCTTATCTGATGTCGTAGAACAATACCTTCTCGTACCATGAAATGTCACTTTTCCCAGTTAAGTATAAGGTTTGTTTCTTCGTATCGCCTTAGTACCTTGGCTAGATTGGCTAGGCAATCATTATATGTATCTCCGAATACTGAAAAATCATCCATAAAACTTTCAAATATTTCTCAACCATGTCAGTAAAAATAGATATCATACATCTTTGAAATGTAGCAGGTGCATTACATAAACCAAATGGCATACGCCTAAATGCAAATGTACTGTATCGACAAGTAAATATTGTCTTGTGTTGATCTTCCAGTGCTATTGTAATCTGATTATACCTCGAGTATCCATCAAGAAAATAGTAATAGTCTCGCCCTGTGAGTCTATCCAGCATTTGGTCCAAAAATGGCAAAGGAAAGTGATCTTTCCTAGTTGCCTTGTTCAGCTTCATATAATCGATGTAAATTCTCCATTCCGTAACCGTTCTAGTCTGTATCAACTTGTTATTCTCGTTTTCAATGACCATGATACCTCTTTTCTTTGGCACGCACTGGACTGGACTTACCCATGAACTATCTGAGATAGGGTAAATTATACCCACATCTAACCACTTGATAAGTTCTTTCTTGACTACGTCCTTCATGATGGGGTTCAATCTTCGTTGTCCATCAATCGTTCCTTTTTCACCATCCTCTAAGATAATCTTGTGCATGCATACAAATGGACTAATTCTGTGAATATTGGCTATGGTCCATCCTATAGCCTTCTTGAATTGTTTCAACACCAAGATGAGTTTCTCTTCTTCCTCAGTAGTTAATTCTACTGAAACAATCACAGGCAGAGTAAAAGAGTTACCTAAATAAACATATTTCAAATGTGAGGGAAGTACCTTCAGTACCTAAATCACATAGTGCCTTACCACAATATGTTGCTCCAATATTGCAAGGTATTGTATAACATCCAGGATCCTTCAATTTTAGGGGTAGTTTGTCTTGAAGATATGCACTGCATTCCTTCGTTATGGATACCGTCTCAAATTCTCCAAGCCTTCATTTTTTAGACAGGGTATCCTTCATGAATTTGACGTAGTTTGACATTTGTTCAAGTGCTTCAACCAATGGGATGTTGATATGAAATTGCTTGAGTATGTCTAGGTACTTCTTGAATTGAATTTCCTATTTCTACTTCTGAAGTCTTTGAGGGTAAGGTGGTGGAGGTTTCTTTACTAGAACTGGTTGATTCATTTTCTGTGGAAATTTTGCATCTAACGGAGTTATTTGTTTATCAGAATTAGCTAGTTCAGAAATTACCTTGTCGAATTTTGTAGATTCAATTTTCGGTGAAACTGGAATTTCAACACTAAGGTGAACTTCCTCTGAGTCTTGAGCATAAGCTGGCTCCTTCTCAACTTCAACAGAATTGGGCTCTAAAGTCTTTCCTATCCTCAATATTAACGCTTTACAATGCTCCTTCCCTAGATTCCTTAGATTCTCCATATCACTAGGTAAAGCACCTTGTGGTCGGTTTCGGAGTTCAGTTGCAAGCTGGCCCACTTGATTCTCCAAATCCCTTAGAGAGCCATCAGCTTTCGCCATATATGCCTTCAATAGATTCTCTAGGCTATTGGATGGTTTAGCCTGGGTTGGTTTCTAAGCTTGTGAGGAAAAACTAAGTGGTTGGGTCGATCTAGGTTGGACATAATTGTTACTGGTTCCTGCCCTTTGACTACTCTAGAAAAAATTCGAGTGGTTTCGCCATGATGGGTTATAGAAATTGGATTGTAGTCCTTTCCTTCCTCGATTTTGGTTCTGGTTACCCATGTAATACACAAATTCTAGGTTTGATGGACATTCTTTGAACAAATGTCCTTCCCCATAATAAACACAGGCTACATTTTCAAATTGATTCAGTAGCTGTGCTGCAAAACTATTACACCCATTAGAAGTAAGATTTTTTAGCATTGAGGATATTGATGATACTTGAGATGTGAGTGAAGTAAGAGTGTCTACTTCATGTATTCCAGCGACTCGTCTTCCTGACGGTGCTCGATTGGTTGGCCATTGATAATTTTTGCTGGCAATCCTCTCAAAGATTTCATAAGCCTCATTATAAGACTTAGAAAGGAGAGCACCATTAGCAGAAGCGTCCACTACCGTCCTCGTGTAAGCATTGAGACAATTATAAAATGTCTCAAGTTGTACGCAACATGGGATTCCATGATGAGGGCACTTCTGTAATAATTCTTTGTACCTTTCCCATGCCTCATACAATGACTCATCATCCATTTGTTGGAAAGCAGTGATCTCGTTCCTCAACTTATCATTCTTTCTAGGCGGGAAATACTTTATTAGGAATTTTTCTACTAACTCTTGCCATGTTGAAATTGAGTTTGGTGGTAATGAGTTCAACAAAGCTCGAGCTCTATCCCTTAGTGAATATGGGAACGACTTCAATTGTAATGCATCTTCGGGTACTCCGTCTAACTTGAAAGAATAGCTCACCTCCATAAACACTCTTAAGTGTAGGTGAGGATCTTCGATAGGTATTCCACTGAATTAGCCAACTGTCTGAAGTATCTGGCACATGACTGGGTTCAACTCAAACTCTTATGTTTCAATTTCGAGTCTCCTAATACCCGGATTAAGATCATGAAAGACTGGCATGGTATACTGACTTAAAGCTCTATCCCTATCATCAGCAATAACGATAGGATTTTGAGCAAGGTTTGCTCTATTTTCTTGATTCAGACTTTCGAAGTTCATCTCTTTAGTCCTTCTCTGACTTGCTTATCTTCTTCGCTATCGAAAAGTTCGTTCAATCTCAAGGTCTATAGAGAGTAAATCGATGATTCGGTCAATACTCATAAACACCTGAAATAACACAAAAAATTAACTAAGTTAAAATTTGAACAGAAAAATAAAGAAAAATGCAAAACTAATAACTTCACAAATAATGACTTTTTTAAAACACAGTCCCCGGCAACAGCACCAAAAACTTGGAACAACGGGAATGTGCAAGTGTACACAATTGCAACAAGTAATAAAGTGACAAGTAAATGTCGAGTTATCATACCCAGAGGGACTGTAAAAAGAATTATTTATGAATGTTATTTAAAACACTTTGGTGAAGAAAAAATATTTTGTTTGAAGAAGGTGATTAAAAACTAAGATTTTAAACTAAGTGAACTAAATACATAAATATCAAATGCACAATTTCAAAATATGATTTTAATCAAGATGACATAATTGTGTTAGATTAATTACATTTCTTAACATAGAATTATTAAACTCATGTTTATATTGTTACGAATAAGTTCACGGCAACTTGGTAATTTGCTAACTTATGAACATACTCACATACCAAAATCGATTTATCTCTTGACTATATCCCTATGTCAATTCAACCGATTAAACAAATCTTAATAGGAAAATATGTTATTGCACATACATACTTATTAAATCGAAATAATCTCTTGAACATATCCCTATGTCAATTCAAACAATTAACTCGATTTAATGAGCACACAAAAGACTATGTAAGGTAACAAAGTATCCTGACCTTGAAACAGGTTAATCACAATAATCTTGCAATTTATGCAAGGCAAATGTATCGTCAGATACCATTGCTAATCTAACCCTCAGCTACCTTAGATGATTAAACATGCACTGATTAAGTACTGTGTCCACTAATTACAATTCCAATCCATTTAAATAAGTAATTCATTAGTTACCTAACAATTGTAATGTAAGAATAACATAGTCATGATTTTACTTAATCAAGCATCTTACCGAGGCCTATAACAACATAAACACAATTTCAATAATTTTAACAAACAAAATGCAATCAACCTAACGCGAATAAAGTTCAAGATAAATTGATTAAATTAACCATTCCAACAAAATAAATATTCATAGATATGTTCAGCATAACAACAACAGAAATTAAAGAGATAGGGAACAAGAATCAAATCTGGTGTTTTTCTGTGGCTTGACTAGTTGCTCCGTTCTTCCTTCTCCGTTGTCCTCGTCGACCAAGGCTGCTATGAACACTTAATTGCGGCTCCAAATATCTGATGAATGCCCCTTTCCCAAGAGGAGAAATTGGCAAGAGAGCAAGGGAATTTTGGAATGGAAAAGAAAAGAGAAACTGGAGAGAAGAGAGGAAAGATGTGAATGCTTAAAGTGTGTTTAAAATGACTAGCCTAAGGGGGTTTTTATAGCTGAGGAAGGCTTCTAAAAATAGCTAAAATTATCAGCCAAAGAGCCCTCCCTAGGTTGGCCACACATGTGGCAAGGTTTAACTTTACTAATTTAGGCTTGGGGCAAATCTGTAAAGCCACCAATTGTGGAGGGGTTTGTAAGCAACTTGAACAAGTTTTCAAGGGCCTCTTTGCAAGCTTAAATAATCAGCTAATAAGCGGATTTGGCTCAGCTCTTGGGACGGTTTTTTTGGGCTATCCATTTCTTGGTCAGTTCGGTTCAGTCGGTTCAGTTCAACTGGACCACTTTTTCATAATTAATTAATAATAATTTATTAACCCAATTTAAATTGGATATAAATTAAAATTAATTATATTATGAATTAATACATATAATTTTGGACTGTCTTAGGCTGAAATTTAGTTTGCCTGGATACTTCAAATTGCTTCTCGGTTTTGCGCTTCTAGCAATGTCTGTCGAGCCATTTTTTGCCCTTTGTACAAATCTGTCGAAAATAACCAAAATTCATCAAAATTAATTATAAAATTAACTAAAATTAAACATGTTCATATTTTAAGTGCACTTTAATTATTTGGAAAAATTAATTATTTTTTTGACAAGAGTTTTATCGAAACTGTATGATTTTAAGTTAAAAAGGGTATGTAAAAATGTGTAAATTTCTGTGTTTCCACCTTCCTCTTGATTGTAACCTTGAGCAACAAGCCTATCCTTCTTCTTCACTATACTATCACTCTCATATGCTTATTCCTAAAATCTCACTTAGTACCTATAGTAGATTTATCACTTGGTCTTTCTAGAATGGTGCATACATTGCTTCTCTCAAATTCATTTAATTCATCTTGCATTGCCAATATCCAATATTCATCATTTAATACTTTTTTGATATTTTTAGGCTCAATGTCTGAAATAAATGCAACATAACTTCATGTATTTATAAGAAAATATCTAGTAGTTACCCTTTTGGACGGATCTCCCAAAATCTTACCATCCTTCACATAGTTAAACTCCATTGGATGAATGACTTCCATATCCTCTAATGTAAGATCCTTTAAAGCATCTTGAGTTTGTTCTTGTATTTTCTCACTTGATGATTGATCCACTTTATCATCATTACTAAAAATTTCTACATCATCATCATCGTCAACACAAGAATCTTTTCTATGAGGAAGGTTAGAGTCATCAAAATAACTTGTATAGACTCTTCTACTACTAAAGTTCTTTTGTTAAATACTCGATAAGCTTTTGAATTTAAAGAATAACCAAGAAGATTTTCCTTCATCACCTTTTGCATCAAATTGCCAACATTGTTTTTGTCAATATTAAAACAAAACACTTGCGTCTAAAAGGATGCAAATAGCTAATGTTAGGTTTTTTGTTTTTGAAAAGTTCATTTGGATTTTTCTCTAAAATAGGCCTCATCATTACTCTGTTAAAAATATATCAAGTGGTGTTTGTCGCTTCCGCTCAAAAATATTTTGTTAAATTGTTTTAACAAAGCATAGTTCTAGCCATTTCTTCTAAAGTTCTATTTCTCCTCTCAACAACTCCATTTTGTTGAGGGGTTCTAGGTGCTGAAAAATTATAACTAATTCCATTTGAGTTGCAAAAATATTCAAAACCAAGATTTTGAAAATCGAATCCACGGTCGTTGTCACATTCCAAAAATCGGGAGTTAGTAGAATTGGGCTTGTGAACCGAGAGAGAGAAAGAGGACATGCCCTAAGTTTTTAGATTATTTGTGTGTTTCTAGGAAAAAATGAGTTACTAGTCTGTTGGTTTAGTGTTGCTAAAATTATCCTTGAAACCCAAGTTCAAATTCCTTTCCTTACACCATTTTTATTATTTCGCAAATTTTTCTTCAAACTTGTAACATCCCAAATTTTTAGTTTCAAGATTATAAAATTATTTCAATAACGAGTAATTGATTTAGTGGTTAAGAGAAAACAAGGAGACAGTGCAATTCGCTTAGAAACCTGAGTTTTATTCCCTTCTCTTCTAAAATAGCTTAATTTTGCTAATATTTCTCCTTCACCCTATTTTTGTGTCACCCATTCCTTTTAAACTAGGTATAAATATCACTTTTTCACTTACTTTTCAGCCTTAATTCAAATTTTCTCCTACCCTAGTTGTTCTCCTCTCCTTTTTTATTTTTTTCCTCAAAGTTTCTTCCTTTCTTTGGAATTTCATCACAGTTGTACTGCTCCATTGTTAGAGTTTTTATTTTTATTTTATTAATAATTAACTCAGATATTTCATCCTAATTGAGTAATTAACTTAGACGTTCATCCGAAAACTTAAATCTGGGTAATGGGTAGTGCAAAGGGCAAATTTGTGTGAGATCTTACAGTGTTTTGTTTTGTTAATAATTTCTAATTTGGCCAATTACTTTAAAGTATGAATGGGGGGTTTTGGGTTACTAATTTTTGGGGGTTAATTATGTTTAGGTGTTATTCGAACTTCCCAGGTCAGCAGTGACTACATGCATACCTTTTGCAGCAAACCTATGTAAGCAACCTTGTTGATTTGGATCTGAAAATTATTATGGTAACATTGATTTGATTGAAGCTTTAAGAGAGTGTTTTAGGGATGATTTGGCATCATTTTAAATTGATAAATATTGTATTTAGATTTAGGCTTAGTTTATGTCTAAAGGAGGAATTGCGGGTTTCACAAGTAGTGCTATGGTTGTGCGAAAATAAGGTGTGGGTTCTAACCTATAAAATTTAAATGTTAAACAATATTTTTAATACTTAAAACGATGATTAAGCTTGCTATTCAAACTTAGTTAAATGGCTAAGTAAGTGATTTTATGGTGGTCGAATCAGGTACGTTTCGAGCCCTAATTAAATTGCTTGTTTGTAAGGTTGCATGAGTGATTGAATGTTTGAATGTCTAGTATTGGCAAGAGTTAATGTAACACCCATAACCCGTATCTGTCACTGGATTAGGGTTACAGAGCATTACTGTACAATTAGAAACATTTAAATGATATCTCAAACATTAATATAAACATATTATATATCAATCATACATACATATTCCATCCCTAAATCGAGCCCTCGAGCCTTTAGAAATACCTTAGAAACAATTCAAGACTGAATTGACGACATTAGGAAAATCCAAGAAAAAGTTGGAAAATTTTGAATACAAGGGTCACATGGCTGTGTGGCCAGGCCGTGTGACTCATATGACTGAAACAGATGCCCATGTCCTAGGTCATGTAACCTTTGAACTAGGGACACACAACCGTGTCCCAGCCCGTGTGTCAGGCCATGTAACTCTCAAAATAGCCCCACACGCCCATGTGTCAGGCTATGTGATAGGCCGTGTAACTCACTGACTTGCATACAAAGAAATTCTCAAATGACACATGGCCATGTCGCTAGGCCTTGTGCCACAAACGGCTAAGACACACGCCCGTGTCTCAGGCCGTGTGGACCCAAAATGAACCTTAAACAACAAGTTTACCATTTCAAGCTTACTTGTAACCTAAGTAAATCATTTTCCAACCAAAAGACCTATTTAAAGTGACCAAAATCAAGCCTAAAAAAAGCTAATTCATCCATCTAACATTAAACCAATATGCCACTCATAGGCACCTCAGACACATACAAATAATGCTTACTTAAACATGCCAAAAACCTACCACAGATTCAAGCACTATATCTCATTACATACTAAGCTTAAAAACACAACATTATTGAAACATTCTTACTCCAACACTTTGCA
Organism: Gossypium hirsutum; assembly: GCF_007990345.1. Classification (NCBI taxonomy): domain Eukaryota; kingdom Viridiplantae; phylum Streptophyta; class Magnoliopsida; order Malvales; family Malvaceae; genus Gossypium; species Gossypium hirsutum. The sequence continues at coordinate 37,585,952 of NC_053440.1, forward strand.
CCAAAAGGCTTTATATATTTACTAAATAAAAGTGTTCCAAAAGGACTTAGTCATGCAACATAAGTCCAATACCATTCATTAAAAACATGCATAAAAATACCAACTTTTAACATTTACATATTCACCAAAACATCATAATACCAAGGACCACTCCTAATACATGCCACTTTAGCCAACTACAACAAGTAACAAAATGACTACCGAGATGATGATGATAGTGGGTGAGCTTCCAAGTCGATCCAATCAAAGCAACGATTCCAAAAGTCATAAAAAAAAGAAATCAAACTAATAAGCACAAAGGAGCTTAGTAAGTTCGATAATAAACTCATTTGCTATCAACTATAACATTTCCAAAGGATGTTAACTTTTAATACACCAGCACTAAGCATATTAGCCACAAAGCCTGCTAGGCAAGAAGCCCGAATAACACTGGTATTAAGCCTACTAGGCACAAAGCCTAAATAACACTAGCACTAAGCCTGCTAGGCACAAAGCCCAAATAACAATATAATTCAACATTTAAACATCATTTCATAATAGAATTTAAAGATTTAATCACTAAAAATGTTTTTAATTCAACTAAAAATAAACATAAAATGAACTTATTGGACTAGATTGTAGTAATTGCAAAGCATAGGGACTACATCTAAATCTTTCCTTTTCCACGGTCATCAACTTGTTCGTGATCATGCAAGAAGAATTAGAAAGCGAAGCTCTCTCCCTCTTCCTATGGTGATTTTGGCATGAACAAGGTGAAAATAAAAAGATGATAGCTTGTTTTCATTATTTTCTTAACTTAATTTTCCTTTTAATTACTAATTTACTATTTTAACCTTTAAAACTTCCATAATTACATTAATACCTTGCCATGCATATCCACTAACTCATACATATGATCTAATTACCATTTAAGTCCATTCACTTTAAAGTTTCAAAACCAACTGACCCATTTAGCTAATAGAACTCTACTTTTACACTTTTCACGATTTAGTCCTTTTTACTTAATTAATAATGCAAACATCAAAATTTCTTAACGAAATTTTAATAAAACCTTAATAATCTCCTATAGACATTAAAATAATAATTTTCACTGAAAATCGGTTGTTACAACTTCCCCCTAAAGGAATTTTTGTCCCCGAAAATCTTACCAAAAAATATATTTGGGTACTGTGATTTCATCAATTCTTCTGTCTCCCACGTAGCCTCTTCAACCCCATGATGATTCCACAATACTTTAACCAACGATACCTTTTTGTTTCAGAGTTCCTTTACTTCAAGTGCTAGAATCTTAATCGGTTCTTCAAAATATGACAGACCAGGCTAAATCTCTACTTCACAAGGAGCAACTATATGCGAAGGATCTGATCTATATCGTCTCATCATAGAAACATGAAAAACAATATAAATCTTTTCAACTTCTAGGGGTAAAGCTAACCTATAAGCTACAGGACCAACTCTTCCAATGATTTCATACGGCCCGATAAACCTTAGACTTAACTTCCCTTTTTAGCCAAAATTTAGAATCTTTGTCCATGAAGAAACTTTTTAAAACACTCAATCGCCCACAACAAACTCAATTTCCTTACACTTCAAATCTGCGTAAGATTTTTTGTCTGACTTTGTCTCTAGTATCTTGAACTAAATCAACCCCTTCCAACTTCCTTTCATTCAACTCTGACCAACATAACAGACTTCTACGTTTACGCCCATATAAAGCCTCATACGGTGCCATTTTTAAGCTCACCTGATAGATGTTAATATAAGCAAACTCAACTAATGACAAATATTTCTCCCAACTACCCTCAAACTCAACAATGCAACATCGAATCATGTCTTCTAAAATCTGAATTAATTGTTCATATTGACAGTCCATTTGTGAATAAAAAGTCATACTAAACTTCAATTTTGTACCCAATACCTCGTGTAACTGCAAAAACGAAAATATACACATTTTTATGCCCCTTTTTAACTCAAATTCATGCAATTTCAATAAAATTCTTGTTGAAAAATATATACTAATTATAAAATAATTAAATTGCACTTAAATTTTTAACATGTTGAATTTTAATTAATTTTATATCAAATTTTGATTAATTTTGATTTATTTTCGACAGATTCGCACAAACGGCAAAAAACGGCTTGGTAGACACTACTAGAAGCGCAAAATCGAGAATCAATTTTGAAGTATCAAGGCAAATTAATTTTTTGGCCTAAGACGGTCCAAATTATGACTATTAATTCATAATATAATTAATTTTAATTTTAATCCAATTTATTTTGGGTTAAATAAATTATTATTAATTAATTATGAAAAGAGGCCTAGTTGAGCTAAACTGAGAAAACTGATCCAATCGAGCACTGGGCAGCCCAAAACCGTCCCACATGCTGACCCAATCAGCTTGTTTGGATAACTATTTGGCTTACAAAATAGCCCTTGAAGACTCCTTGAATTTGCATTCAAACCTCTCCACTATTCATGCCTTTCTAGATTTACCCCTACCTTAAAATAGCAAGTTTGAAACCCTCAAACTTGCCACATATGTGGCCGACCATGGGGGGACTCTATGGCTTCTTATTTTTGCTATTTTTCGAATCCTACTCAACCTATAAAAACCCTCCTTGGATGCTCATTTGACATACATCTCAAAACCTCTCAACTTTTCACTTCTCTCTCACTTTATCTTTTCAATCCCTTTCCGTTGTTCTTCATTTTCTTCCCCATTCTCTTGCCAATTTCACCTTTTGAAAAATAGTCCTTCAACCACCATTTGGAGCAGCATTCAAGTGTTTGTGGAAGCCTCAGTTTAAGAAGAACAAGCGGAGAAGAAGGAGCGAATCAAACTAGTCAAGACTCGGAGAAACACTGGATTTGATTATTGCTCCCTATCCTTTTAATTTTACTGTTGTTGTTATGAACATGTCTATGAATAATTTTAATGTTGATATGTTTAATTTAGTTAATATGGCTTAAATTTATTTCATGTTAGGTTGATTGCATTTTGTCCATTTAATTTATTAAAATTGTGTTTGTGTTGTTATAAGCCTTGGTATGATGTTTGATTAAGTAAAACCATGACTAAGTTATTCTTGCATTACAATTATAAGGTAACTAATGAATTAATTATTTAAATGGACTGAAATTGTAATTAATTGACACAATATATAATCAGTACATGTTTAATCATCTAAAGTAGCTAATGGTTAAATTAGTAACGGTATCTAACAATACATTAGCCTTACATTACTTGCAAGATTATTGTGATTAAACTGTTTCATGGTATGAATACATTATTACGTCACGTAATCTTTTATGCGCTTATGAGATTGAATTAGTTGTTTGAATTGGCATAGAGATATGTACAAGAAATTATTTTAATTTCATAAGTATGTATGTGCATTAACACATTTTCTTATTAAAATTTGTTTAATCCGTTGAATTGACATAGAGATATAGTCAAGAGATAAATAGATTTTGGTAGGTGAGTCTGTTCATAAGTTAGCAAATTACCAAGTTGCTGTGAATTTATTCGTAACAACAGGAACATGAGTTTAGTAATTCTAAGTTAGGAAACATAATTAATCTAGCATAATTATGTCATCTTGATTAAAATCATCTTTTGAAATCGTGCATTGGAATTTTTATTTATTTTATTTAGTTAAAATCTTAGTTTTTAATCACCTGCTCAAATCAAAATATTTTTCTTCACCAAAGTGTTTTTAATTGCATTCATAAATAATTCTTTTCACAGTCCCTATGGGTACGATAACTCAACATTTACTTGTCACTTTATTACTTGTTACGATTGTGTACACTTGCGCATTTCTATCGTTCCAAGTTTTTTGGCACCATTGCAGGGGACTGTTTTAGAAGTCATTATTTGTGAATTTGATTTTCCATTTTGGTTTTTTTTGTTTAATTTTAACTTAATTAATTTTTCTATGTTTGTTTTAGGTGTTTATGAGTATTGATCGAATCATCAATTTACTCCCCGTAGACCCTGAGATTGAAAGAACTTTTCGACTACAATAGAGACAAGCAAGTCAGAAAAGGACCGAAGTGATAAACTTCAAAAATCCAAATCAAGGAAATGGAGCAAACCCTGCTCAAAATCCTATCCTTATTGCTGATGATAGGGATAGAGCTCTAAGAAAGTATGTGATACCAGTGTTTCATGACCTTAATCCTAGTATTAGGAGACCTGAAATCGAGGCACAACAGTTCGAGCTGAAGCCAGTTATGTTTCAGATGCTTCAAACAGTGGGCCAATTCAGTGGAATGCCTACCGAAGATCCTCATCTTCACTTAAAACTGTTTATGGAGGTGAGCGATTCTTTCAAGTTAGCCAGAATAACCAAAAATGCGCTACGATTAAAGTTGTTCCCATATTCGCTAAGGGACAGAGCTCGAGCCTGGTTGAACTCATTGCCACCAAATTATATTTTCACATGGCAAGAGTTGGCAGAAAGATTCCTCATGAAGTATTTCCGGCCTAGAAAGAATGCTAAGTTGAGGAACGAGATAACTGCTTTCCAACAAATGGATGAAGTGTCCTTACATGAGGCATGGGAAAGGTACAAAGAATTATTACAGAAGTGCCTTATCACAGAATTCCTCATTGCATCCAACTTGAGACATTCTATAACTATCTCAAAGCTCACACTAGGGTGGTAGTTGACGCTTCTGCTAATGGTGTTCTCCTCTCTAAGTCTTATAACGAGGCTTATGAAATCATTGAGAGGATTGCCATCAACAATTATCAATGGCCAACCAATCAAGCAGCATCAGGAAGGCGAGTAGCTGGAATACATGAAGTGGATTCACTCACTTCACTAGTATCTCAAGTATCTTCAATTTTCTCAATGCTTAAAAATTTTACCACTAATGGGTTTAATGGTTTTGTAGCACATCCACCTAATCACTTTGAAAATATAGCCTGTGTTTATTGTACAGACAAACATTTGTCCAAAGAATGTCTATCAAACTCAGAATCTGTGTATTACATGGGTAATCAAATTTCTACAACCCATCTTGGCTAAACCATCATAATTTCTCTTGGAGTAACTAAGTGGCTGGACCCAGTAACACTTATGCCAAACCTAGACCAACCCAGCAACCTATTTTTACCCAACAAGCTCAGAAGCAACCTCAAGCTGAAACTTCCAATGGCTTAGAAAACTTGTTGAAGGCATACACAGCCAAAAATTATGGAAACCGTCCACAAGGTGCTTTGCCTAGTGATACAAAGAATCCAAGAAATTCGAGGAAGGAACATTGTTAAGCATTGACATTGAGGAGTTGAAAGACATTAGAGCCCAACACTGTTGAAGTTCAAGAAGAGCTAAGTGATGCTTAGGACTCAGTGGAAAGTCAACCGAGTGTTGAAATTCCAATTTCACCGAAACTAGAATCTGCAAAATCTGATAAGGTAACTTCTGAACTAGTCAAAATACTAACAACTACATTAGATGCAGAATTGCCACAAAAGATGAATCAACCAGTTCTAGTAAAGAAGCCTCCACCACCCTACCCTAAAAGGATTCAGAAGCAAAAATAGGAAGTCCAGTTCAAGAAGTTCCTAGATGTACTCAAGCAACTTCATATCAACATTCTGTTGGTAGAAGCATTTGAACAAATACTGAATTACGTCAAATTCATGAAGGATATTCTGTCCAAGAAATGAAGACTAGGAGAATTTAATACGGTAGCCTTAACGAAGGAATACAGTGCATATCTTCAAGATAAACTACCCCCAAATTTGAAGGATCCTGAATGTTTTACCATACCTTGCAACATTGGAGCAATGTATTATTGTAAGGCACTATGTGATTTGGGTGCAAGCATTAACTTGATGCCTATGTCCATATTCAAAAAGTTGGGGATAGGTGAAGTTAGACCTACTACGGTTACACTTCAATTAGTAGATCAATCCTTAGCACATCCAGAAGGAAAAATCGAGGATGTATTAGTACGAGTAGACAAATTTGCTTTTCTTACTGACTTTGTTCTTCTAGACTTTTAAGCAGATAAAAAGTTACCAATCATTCTAGGAAGGCCTTTCCTTACAACTGGAAGGACCCTTATCGATCTGCAAAAGGGCGAGCTTACTATACGTGTTCAGGATGATCAGGTAACATTTAATGTTTTTAAGCCTATGCAATTTCCTGCCACAATTGATGATTATTCTGCAGTATCCAATTTAGAGGAATTAATCATGGAAAGGGAACTTAACTTTGGTGAGGACCCATTAGAGAAAATTTTGAAACCAGACCCTTCAAGTGATGAAGAGGAGGATGAATACATAGCTTTGCTAGAAGCTAATCAAATGGGATTTAATCTGTAATCCTACTTTGAATCTTTGGAGTTAGAGAATAGGGATTATGCCCAACCAAAAGCGTCAATCGAGGAGCCACCTAAATTAGAACTGAAGGTACTTTCCTCACATTTAAAATATGTTTATTTGGGTAACGCTTTTACTTTGTCTGTGATTGTTTCTGTAAAATTGACCGAAGAGCAAGAGGAGAAACTCATCTTAGTGTTGAAACAATTCAAGAAGGCTATCAGATGAACCCTAGCTGATATTCGTGGCATTAGTCCGTCTATATACATGCACAAGATTATCCTAGAAGATGGCGAGAAAAGGACGATTGATGGACAACAAAGACTGAACCCCAACATGAAGGACGTATAAAGAAAGAAATCATCAAGTGGTTGGATGAAACTATAATTTACCCCATCTCAGATAGTTCGTGGGTAAGTCCAGTCTAGTGCTTTCCAAAGAAAGGATGTATTACGGTCATAGAGAATGAAAACAAAGAGCTAATGCCGACCATAACAGTTACGGGATGGAGAATTTGCATCGATTATCGGAAGTTGAACAAGGAGACAAGGAAATACCACTTTCCTTTATCATTCTTGGACAAAATGCTGGATAGACTCATGGGGTGAGACTATTACTATTTTCTCGATGGATACTCAGGGTATAATCAGATTACAGTAGTGCCAAAAAATCAACACAAGACAACATTCGTATGCCTGTACGGTACATTTGCATTTAGACACATGCCATTTGGTTTATGTAATGCACCTGCTACATTTCAAAGATGTGTGATGTCTATTTTTATTGACATAGTTTAGAAGTATTTGAAAGTGTTTATGGATGATTTTTCAGTGTTTAGAGACACTTATGATGATTCTCTAGCCAATCTATCTAAGGTACTAAGGTGATGCAAAGAAACAAACCTCGTACTTAACTGGAAAAAGTGTCATTTCATGGTACGAGAAGGTATTGTTCTATGGCATCGGATAACGAGAGATGTAATCGAGGTAGATAAAGCAAAGGTAGATGTTATTGAGAAACTCCCACCTCCAACATCTATAAAGAGTGTTAAGTGCTTTTTAGGCCATGCCAGTTTCTATCGAAGATTTATCAAGAACTTCTCCAAAATTGCTAAACCCTTAGGCAAATTATTGGAGAAGGACACGATGTTCAAACTTTAAGAGGATTGCTTAAGAGCTCTCAATGATTTAAAGAGTCGATTAGTTTCGGCACCCATAATCGTCACACTGGATTGGGATTTGCCATTTAAACTGATGTATGACAGAAGTGACTTCGCGATAGGAGCTGTGATAGGCCAGCGAAGGAACAAAGTCTTTCATCCCATCTACTATGCAAGTCAGACTCTGACGGAAGCTCAATTGAATTATACAGTAACAGAGAAAGATTTACTTGCTATTGTGTTTGCTTTTGACAAGTTTTGATCTTATCTTGTAGTTATCAAAGTGACTGTCTATATGGGCCATTCAACAATTACGTATTTACTTGCCAAGAAAGACGCCAAGCCAAGATTGATCCAATGGGTACTTCTACTCCAAAAGTTTGATCTAGAAATTTAAGATCGAAAAGGGGTAAAAAACCAAGTAGCAAGCCACTTGTCCAGATTGGAGCCGCAAGAAGGGAATTCTCCACTTATACCTATTCAGGAGACATTCCCAGATGAACACATACTGAAGGTAAATCATGTCCATAATACCCCATTGGTTTACTGGTATTGCTAAATATTTAGCTTGTGGTTGGATGTCGATTGATAAGACGTGTCATCAAAAGAAAAAGTTTCTTCACGATGTGAAGTACTATTTTTGGGAAGAACCATACTTTTTTAAAAAGTGTACAGATCAGATGATCTGGAGATGTGTGGAAGAAGATGAAGTACATAAGATTCTATATCATTGCCACTTAGCTCCAAGTGGGGGACACTTCGGAGGTACACGTACTGCGGACAAGGTATTGCAAGCCAAATTCTTTTGGCCAATACTATTCAAATACGCGTATGCTTATGTAAAAAGTTGTGATCGATGTCAAAGGGTTGAAACATCACCAACAGAAATGAGATGCCCCGGACAAACATCATTAAGGTATAATTATTTGATGTTTAGGGTATTGACTTTCTCGGTCATTTCCCTTCGTTTTTTAGTCACAAGTACATATTGGTAGCAGTAGACTACGTGTCTAAGTGGGTTGAGGTCGAGGCGTATCCGACGAACGATGCTAAGGTTGTGCTGAAGTTTTTGCAGAAGCATGTGTTCATAAGGTTTGGAACCCCGAGAGCTATCATCAGTGATTAAGGATCCCATTTTGTGAACAAATGGTTGAAATGGTTACTCGACAAACATGGAGTAAAACACGAGGTTGCCACAGCTTACCATCCACAGACGAATAGGCAAGCTAAATTGGTAAACAAAGAGATCAAAGGCATACTCGAGAAGGTAGTTTGCCTGGACTGATGAGATTGGTCCAAAAGACTGGATGATGCTTTATGGGCCTACAAGATAGTATACAAGACACCTTTAGGGATGTCACCTTATAGGTTGGTTTTTGGGAAAGCTTGGCATCTGCCCTTAGAGTTAGAACACAAAGCTTACTGGGCTCTCCAAAAACTCAACTTGGATCTTAAGCTTGCTAAAGCGAAACGGATGCTTCAACTCAATGAGTTAGAAGAATTTCGAATGTTCTCATATGAGAATGCCAAACTATTCAAGGAAAGACTTAAAAGATGGCATGACAAGCACATTCGAGTTCGAGAATTTGAAGCAAGCCAGCAAGTCTTGTTATTCAATTCCAGATTAAGGTTCTTTCTAGGTAAGTTAAAATCACCCTGGTCCAGTCCTTTTACGATTCACCAAGTTTATCCATACAGAGTTGTCGAACTTCAAAGTAAGGGAGGTAATTTTCGAGTCAATGCTCAGCACTTCAAACATTACTAGGGGGATAAAATTGAACGGGATCAAATCCCGTTCATTTTATCAAATATTTAATTTTTCTTATTTTTCATTTTAAGTTTAGGGTATATTTTTGGGATTAGTATGTTTAAATAAATTTTGTCTGGGAGATTGGAACTTAAGCGGGACCGCTTGTGACCCCTCCAATCTTTCTTGGGAATTGATTTCAACATAATCTTTCAAGAAATTATTCCCTAAATGGCAAAATAAAGTTTTAGTTTTTCAAATAAAAAGGTCAATTTTGATCCAAGTCTTAATTACAATTCAATTTTCAAATTTTCTTTAAGTTTATGTACTTAATTGAATTATTTTCAAATTTTGGTTGCTCTTTTTTGTAAATATTAAAAATTAGATGTCTCTTTTTGTAAACATTTTCAAAGGCATCTAGAATAAATGTTTTTAATTTAATTTAATAAATAAGATGATAATAACTAGTATATAATTATATTTATTATAATATATTAATTGTTATCAACTTTGCATAGAATTAGGATTAGTTTAAATTTGATAATACTTTATTTAATGGTTTTTATTTCAATAAATTAATAGCAAATAATAATTTAATATGCATTATATTGATTATTAATTGTTATTAAATTTGTGTAGAATTAGAGCTTAGAATATTTTAATTATTAATTTGTTCTAAGAATTCTAATTGAACACCAACCCTCTACCCTATAAATTCCACCAACCTTCTCCACCTTTCACATCACCTTAACCAATCACCTAAACACCCAACTAGTGTCGTAGCTCCCATCACAACACCGCCCAGCAGCTTTCCTTCGGCAAGCAATCACACACGGTCATTGTACGCACTTGACTCAACTGCCCAACTCCAAAACTGCTAAGGCTCGCACCTACTTACTGACCCAATTGAAGCACCCATCGCAACACCCCTACCTTGCACGTCTTTCACCACGCGCATCATGTCGCTCCTAGCTCCAACACCCCACACTTAGTCGATAACCCTTCCAACCATCCTTCAATTACAATCTTTTCCTTCTAATTTTATTTGAGTTCTTAATTTTTATATACAAGGTGGTAAGAAAGTTTTCTTCAAAATTTTAATTCGTTTTAATTATTTAACTTTTCAATTTATTGTGAATTGTTAATATATTATTTTTACTAATTAAATTTTTGAGAAAATTTATTTCCATCTTATGTTTAGGTTAATCATGCCTCACAAGAGAACTTGTGCCTCTGTCCAAATTAACGAATCCCAAAATAAATTTCACTGTGAGAATCCAAAGCAAGATACAAAAGTGTACTCAAGATGGAGTGTATATGAGGAATTAGTTCGTTAGTTTTATGCAAATTTGACTTCAAATGAAATAACAAAAGTTTCTGTCCGAGGAATCAAGGTATCGATAACCTCAAACACTATTAATGGATCCTTTGAATTACCTAATTTCGAAGAAAATGAATACCCTTCCTTGATGAGAAATATTGAGATTGATCTGCAATAAATTCTCAAGGAACTTACAGTTCCATGTTCTAAGTGGATTGTGTCAAAGCAAGGAATTCACACTTGTCGTAGAGAATATTTGACATCACTAGCGAAGGTATGGTTCTATTTCATTCAGTTTAGCCTTATGCCTATTTTATACGGGACTACAATTTCATTAGAGTGAATGGTCTTGTTATAATTGATCTTAACTGCAAAGACCATTGATGTGAGAAAAATCATCTTGAGAGAAATGTAAAATTTTACCGCTAGACGTTTTGGCCCAACTTACCATCCCTTTACGATAACAATTTTGTGCTTGAAAGCTAAAATTCTTGCAAATGTAAAGAAGATAGGTTATAGCCAAGGCACAATTACAAATTAGGACCTCTACCGAATAGCTGGAGACTCTATTCTCCAGCAATGAGTTGAAGAGAGCGAGGATCCTGAAGAAGAAGAATAAGAAAATCCCACAGAGATCGAACCAATACAGTCAGCTGAAATCCCTAATAAAGCAGAACCAATGGAACCAACAACTGAACCTGACATAACAACCTCAATGTTCAGAACGCAATCGCCTCACCCAGATCTTTGAGATGAGGTGTCAAAGTTGATGGACATAATGCAACATATGCAGTGGCAGCAACAAGCTTACTGGAGATATTCAAAAATATGGGATGACTCGATGAGAAATGTTCTTACGAAAATATACAATGACCCGTTTATTTTTGTGCCTGAGTTTCCAGATTTCATATTTGAACCATGGAGCCACTATCGAAGAGGGAGCGAAGCGATTCATGCAAAAACAAAGATGATGGAGTAAAAGATGAGTCGGATTCTGAGGGATCTGCAAATAAATAAAAAAGGGGGGATATTAACTTTATTTTATTTTCATTCTTAGGTTATTTAATGTTTTAAGATTAGATTCTATTAGGATTTTTTATTTATCGCATAAATAAAACAACAAGTGGAAATCATAAATAAAAATCTCTTTTCTAGAATCATACTTGGTGTATAATATCTATTCACTTTTAATAATGAGGACATTGTTCATCTTAAGTAGGGGGACTGAAAAATTGAAATTATTTCCTCTCAGAATAAATTTTACTTTTAGTTATGATTAAGTTATATTTTGTCCAAAAATTTGAAATTTTGTTAAGTATGCTAAACTTCAGTATGAATAAAGTTCAATTATTTCAATAATTGTTATGTTAGTTGAACTATGAAATAAATGTATTCTTAATTAAGCATGCAAATCATACCATTAAATTTTAGCTCATTAGGAAAGTTAGGCATGCATGAAAGTTTAAGTCTCTAGAATTTACTTAGTAATTTCTTAAGGCAAAATCCTTGGAAGCATAGAATGTTGAAAATTATTTAGACAACTTTTGTTTGGACCGTCTAAGCCTTTCAAGCCAACCTTGATGGAATTTTATCCTTTGAAACCCAACTTTGAGACTATATGGCCTAATTTTATTTGAACCCTTGCAATATTTAGCCATCAATTTTCTCTTAATTATCTTTAAATTGTCCCAAACACTAGACTTAGTACTATTCAGAACATTCTTTGAAAATAAGTTTGGGGGAGTTGAAAAGAAATATCAAATGCTCAAAAAAATTGTAGTACATATAGCAAAATGGTCGTGAAAAAAAGAAGAAGAGCATATGTACTTGAAACAAAATAGAGGTACAAAAGAGCGTGTGAAAGCAAAATCAGTTGGTGTATTGAAGGTAATTATTCCGAAGGTCCGATTCGAGCTGAGTCTAGGGTTTTAAGCCTAAATTTATATATCTTTTACTTACCCCTAGCCTAGCCACGTTACAACTTATTTAAAAGACCTATTGATTGAATTTTCTATGCTACCTACATTAGTGGAGAGAAATTGCTATGCTCAACATATGAAGGCATAAATTACACTTGATGATTGCAGCTTAACTTCAATAAGGGAATAAAATCAAATTGGTAGGAATTTAGTATGTCTTTATTGAGAAAGCATTTAGTCTGTTTTTCTATCATAAGAATAATTGAGATTAATTTGAATGATATGTATACTTAAGTAGCATAAATCTCAAAATTCTTGTTATTGAGCATAAGTATACTAAAATCATAATTTTGGGAAGAATGTTGTTTTGAAGGAATTTTTCAAAAATGTTTTCGAAAAATTCTTTTCAATTTGTGCATTACTCAAGACGAACAATAAATTAAGTTTGGGGGTGTGGAAACACGAAAATATACACAGTTTTTCATGCCCTTTTTAACTCAAATTCATGCAGTTTCAGTAAAATTCTTGTTGAAAAATATATAATAATTATAAAATAATTAAATTGCACTTAATTTTTAACATGTTAAATTTTAATTAATTTTATATCAAATTTTTATTAATTTTGATTTATTTTCAACAGATTCGCACAAAGGACCAAAAACGGCTCGGCAGACACTACTTGAAATGCAAAATCGAGAAGCAATTTTGAAGCATCAAGGCAAATTAATTTTCAGCCTAAGACGGTCCAAATTATGAATATTAATTCAAAATATAATTAATTTTAATATTAATCCAATTTACTTTGGGTTAAATAAATTATTATTAATTATTTATGAAAGTGGCTCAATTGAGCTGAACCAAGAAAACCGATCCAACTGAGCATTGGGCAACCCAAAATCATCCCACATGCTAACCCAGTCAACTTGTTTGGCTTATTATTTGGCTTGAAAAATAGCCCTTGAAAACTCCTTGAATTTGCATTCAAACCCCTCCACTATTCATGTCTTTTTAGATTTGCCCATACCTTTAAATAGCAAGTTTGAAACCTTCAAACTTGTCACATGTGTGGCCGGCAACGGGGGAACTCTATGGCTACTAATTTTTTCTATTTTTAGTAGCCTAATCAATCTATGAAAACCCCCCTTGGCTACTCATTTGACACACATCTCAAAACCTCTCATCCTTTTACTTCTCTCTCACTTTCTGTCTTCAATCCCCTTCCGTTGTTCTTCATTTTCTTCACCATTCCTTTGCCGATTTCATCTCTTGAGAAAGAGTCCATCAACCACAATTTGGAGCAACATTCAAGTGTTCATGGAAGTCTCAGTTGAATAAGAATAGGCAGAGAAGGAGAGCGGAACAAACTAGTCAAGCCTCGGAGAAACACCGGATTTGATTCTTGTTCCTTATCCTGTTAATTTTATTGTTGTTGTTATGAACATGTCTATAAATAATTGTGATGTTGATATGTTTAATTTAATTAATATGACTTAAATTTAATTCATGTTAGGTTGATTGCATTTTGTCCACTTAAAATTGTGTTTGTGTTGTTCTAGGCCTTGTATGATGTTTGATTAAGTAAAACTGTAACAGCGTCGGATACGGGTTAGGGTTGTTACAAAAACCATGACTAAGTTATTGTTGCATTACATTTGTAAGGTAACTAATGAATTAATTATTTAAACAGTTTCAAAATGTAATTAATTGACACAATCACTACAGGAAAACAAGTTTTTAGCGGCATTTTTAGCGGAGTTTGGATAAAAAAAAGCCGCTATAGATCAAGCACTAGCGGCGCTTTTTGAAAAATATTGCTATAGATCGAGCATTAACGGCGCTTTTTGAGAAACGCCACTATTGATCGAGCATTAGCGGCGCTTCTTGAGAAACTCCGCTATTGATCGAGCATTAGTTGCGCTTTTTGAAAAACAGCAAAAAATTCAGTAAGATGTAGTCATTTTATGTTGAGCTTTAGCGACGCTTTTTGTAAAAAGCCGCTATAGATCAAGTTTTAGAGGCGCTTTATCAAAAACGCCGTAAAAAACATTTTATCAGTCTATTTATTATTTAACTAGTTTATTTATATTAATTTAAATGCAATTTATTTTTAATTGAATATTTAAATTCTTCAAAACAAATAATAACACGTAGAAAACATTTGAAAGTAAAAACATAGAAAAATATTGGTTAAAAATAAAAAAATTTAAAATACTATTATTGTAATACCCCCTACCCGTATTCGTCGCCGAAATAGAGTATGAGGCATTACCAGATTTTACTGAATAAATATTTTTTTGACTTTAAATTCAACATAACCCCTTTATAAATCTCTAATCTTCCCTGCAAATTTTAAATCGAGACCAATCCGACACAACCAATCCATTTCAATATATTTTCAAGATAGATTTATCGTATTCATAAGATAATCTCATCACATACCAAAACTAAAATTTGTTAGCCATACCAATGGCTAACTATACATTCATTTCATATTAACATCTACTTTACTAGCTTATACATGCCATTGATTTCCAAAATAAAGTTTCTTTATATACCGAGATCTTGAGGTTGATAGTGTGATGCGTCTCCGACCAAATCCGACCTCTGAGCTCTTAACACTACAAAATAGGGGAAAAGGAAATAGGGTAAGCACTTTGTGCTTAGTAAGCTCATGTAACAAGAATTATACTTACCTAATATTTTCAATACAATGTAATAAACATTCATACATCCATTCAATATATTATTCCCCTATCATGCAAAAACTCAACATTCAAATTAGTCTAATAATTTCCATGTATCAGCAATTTATACCATGATTGATGAGCTCATCAATTCCATGATTTCCATTTCCTTGTTATTTTTCCATATTTATCCCGTTGAATTTCTCGAAATTTCGATGGATTTTCAGAGGTACACTTTAGTATACAAATCCGGGTCCGTCAATTCATATTCATATGCGCACATTTTCATTTCAGAGAGCACACTCCCGCGAACCTCATCCTTACAGCTGGATTACCAGTCCAGGCTAAATCCCCTGTAATATAAACTCATAGAGTATTGTCGGGATTACCAGTCCAGGCTGAATCCCCTACAACGACAATTACTCTAATGAGCTTGGATCTAAATTACCAGTCCAGGCTAAATTCAGACCCTAATTCGGAATACCTGTCCGGGCTAAATCCATTTTCCACATATTCTTCGGGAGGGCTATATCAGAATAGGATCACCCGTCCGGGCTAGATCCTTTTTACCATCAATTCCTTTTCAGAGATCCATCGAATTTTCCTTCCATTCAACCGGGATTTCTTCCCCTTTTTATCAAATATATCAATGTTTCATCAATTTTCATATAATGAACATTCAACTCATATTCACATCAATAACAAACATTTCAGGCATTTAAGCATATAATTCAAGTTACACGAACTTACCTTGACACTTGTTCGTAAACAAAAATCTACTAATCCCGAACTTTTTCTTTTCCTCGATCTAGCTTCGTATTTGAATTTTTTGGATCTAAATAAATAAATTTAATCATTAATCTAATACATTTCATGTTCATATGTAACATTCTCTATAATTCCATTATTACTTATAATGCATTCAAAGTTGTCTCACTGAGTCACAGTCACTAAATTATTTATATATTGAGCTACAGAACTCAAAATTAAGCTCATTTAATTTTCCCTAAAAATAGACTCACATATCTTATTACCATAAAATTTTCAGAATTTTCGATTTAGCCAAAAAGTATAGTTTATTCTTTAAAGTTTCCCCTGTTTCATTGTTTCACAGTTACGACCCCTCTTCGCTAAAAATTAATTATCTCATTATAAAGAATTTTTATAATGTTTACATTTATTTATTATGAAAATAGACTCATTAAGGATTCTAACCATATAAATTATAACTCATAATCATTTTTTTCCAATTTTTAATAATTTTCGAAAGTTATAACAGGGGAACCCGAATTTATTTTGACCTTGTCTCACAAAACCTATTATATCTCATGATTTACAATTTTATTGCTTACACCGTTTCTTTTATAAGAAGCTAGACTCAATAAGATTTAATTTCATATTTTATTCATCCTCTAATTCGATCTATACAATTTTTGGTGATATTTCAAAGTTATAGTATTACTGCTGTCCAAAACTGTTTTAGTGTATGATGTTAATTACCATTTTTCCCTAAACTTTCAATAAATGATAATTTTAGCCCTGCTCAATTAATCTCTCAATTGAGTTGATTTTTCTCAATTAACACTTTATCCCATCACTTTAAACTACTTTATAAGCTTTGGGAATCAGAATTTTAGCACTAGACTTTAATCCCAAACATTTTCACAATTAAGTCCTACAAATCAATTTCTATTGAAATTACCTAATAAAATCATCTCATAAACAAATTAAAACTTCAATTTCATCCTATTTCATCATAAACTTCCAGCACATATTCATAGCAACTTTCAAATTCATTCATAAAACCTATTTGTAAAAGTCTTAGAAACACAAAAATTACAAGAAAAAGGCAAGGATTAACTCACTTGATGCAAAAATTATGAAAAACTAGCTTGAAGAAACCCTTATGACGTTTTTTGGCTGATGAGAATGTAGAAAAATAAAGAGAATTCCAGATATTCCACTTTAGTCCTAACTTTTAATTTAAATTTTGCAATATTCCAATTTTACCCTTAATTCTTCAATTCTCCTGATTTTTCTCAACGTATGCCGCCCAAAATATCTTTTTTTGGGCTTATTTGCAATTTATGTCCCTCCTCATTTAACGATTGAGCTATTTAATCCTTCTAGTAACTTTTATACCTTTTTCAATTTAGTCTTTTTCACTTAATTGACTACCCAAACATTAAAATTTTCTAACGAAATTTTAATACCATATTACTAACACTTCATAAATATTTATAAAAATATTTGTGACTTGATTTTATGAGATCGAGGTCTCGATACCTTGTTTTTACCCAATTTCTTCAATAATTTATTTTTCTAACTAATCACTAAATCGGTAAAATTCTTCTATCTATATTTTCATACGATTTTCCTATCATATCAATATTCATGCAAAAATATTAAAATAAATTTCTCTTTAAATCGGATTTGTGGTTACGAAACCACTATTCCGATAACCTTGAATTTGGGTCATTACAATTATTTAAAATAATTTTAAAGTTTTTTGGGTACATGACTGATTGCTTTTTAATTTATATATTAAATAATTTCTTATATAATTGTAAAATAGATAGTATTAATTTTAAAATATTGAATTAATTATCTTTATAGTTTAGGGTTTAAGGTTTAGGAGTTACTATTTTAAGGTTTATGGATTATGGGTTTAGAGATTATGATTTATGGTTTATGGTTTAAGGGTTGGGGTTTGAAGTTTAGGAGTTGCTATTTTAAGGTTTATGGATTATGGGTTTAGAGATTATGATTTATGGTTTATGGTTTAAGGGTTGGGGTTTAAAGTTTAGAGGTTATGGGTTATGGGTTAGGGGTTTAGGGTTTATGGTTCATGTTTTATGTTTAGGGGATAGAGATTAAGGGTTTAGGGTTTAGATTAATTAATATTTTTTAATTTATATATTAAATAATTTCTTATATAATTGTAAAAGAGATAATATTAATTTGAATATATTAAAATTATGATTATATTTTAAATTATTTAAAAGATAATAGATAAGCTTTATATATATTAAATGGTTTAGGATTTAAAGTTTGCATGAGATTTTTTAAATGATGAAATTTTATAAATCAATTAATGCTTTTATATTTAAAAATATTTAATCTAAACCATTTGATATATTAAAAAAACATTGATAAATAAATAAATAAAGTAACATGATTGATATGGATAGGTAACTATCTATTTTGGATAGGACCAAATTATAACAAATAAAAATAAAATACAAAAACTAAAATCATTCCACATCGAACATCTAGCAAAATAGTTATATTTTAGTTAGGAAGAAATATCTCTAATAAAATAGAGATTAGATCGGAAAAGAATAATATAAAATCATGATTAACGTCTCAATCTTTAATAGAAATTTGATATGTGAGAGATTGATTGCTTACATTGGATAATTCTAACTTAATAATTAATTACAACCATTTAATCATTTGTTTTCTTATTAAAATATACTATATTTATTTTGAGAGTACTTAGATTTTTTTAATAATAATCCAATTTATAAAAAATAGTAATAATAAATATTTTATAAAATCATTTAACTAATCATTTTTAGCAGACAAAATAAAAGAAAAATAATTTTTTACGGCGTTTTTGTAAAAAACGCCACAAAACATAAGCAAACCTCAATTATGAAATCACCTCTCTCCTACGAAATGCACCATTGTTAAACGCCGCAAAAGGTAATCAAAATCCCGCTCACTCCCAAAAAATGATTGTTGGTTACCCGCTCGTTACTCCCTCTTCTTCTCATCTCCGTCGCGCGTCCTAAGTCCCCCAAATAAAAGTTTGTACTTAGTTTTTTTTCCCTTTTAATCTCAAAATTCCATGAGTTCCTTAGCCCCAACATCTCGTAATACCGTTCAAATCCCTAAACCTTATCTTTTTCTCTTCATGAATTTATATATATATGCATATAACAAATGATCCATTGATTTGGGGTTTTGTTTCTTTCTGAATTAGGACAAAAGGGTTTTTCGATCTATACCAAAAGACCACAGGGATTGATCTATGGAATTCCCATTATGAGGTCTACAATTTAGTTTTTAAGCTTTGTGGGCTTCTTTTTATTGTTTTTCTTTATTCCATTTTTGTGTGTGTTTTTGCAGAGAATGGAAGAAAATTACAGGAGGTTGAAGGAGATAAACAAGAAGATGAGAAGGGAGATTAGGTATAATGAAAATTATATCCCTTTCCTATGGTGTATATATATATAAACCAAATCTAGGGTTTATTTGTCAATGAAAAAAGTGTTCATGCTTTTTTTTTTGTTGATTAAGGGAACGGGGTTTTTATTTATTTATTTGCCGGCAGAGAATGGGGGAGACTTGAATGAACTTAACATTAAGGAACTGCAAGCTCTTAAAGCTAAAATGGATTCTTCTTTGCTAGCTATACGTGAGAGGAAGGTTTGAAATAATTGGAACTCTTTCTTTGTACCAAAAGGGTGTGTATATATATATGTTGTGTGTATGTGTGCATTATTATATATATTGGGTTTTTGTTTCTTTCATAGTTTATATATATATATATTATCTTTCTGCTAATTTTAACTCCATTTCAGCCTCCATTGAAAAGACTCCTGACAATGTTTCTAAGGGTAAGTAATTATATGTAATTACATAAAGCTTAGAAATAATAAACCCTAAAATCTGATTTAATTTATCTTCAAAATCACTGCAACTGATGTTATAAATCAAATTATGAAACTAATTAATATGAATTGATTGTTTCACAGTACCATATCATCAAAACTCGAACAGACAAGCACAAGAATAAGGTAAGTAAATTGAACAACTCAAATTATCAACCTTTTTCTAAAAAAAAAGGGGTTTTATTTGATTCAAAATTTGGAGAAATTTTAAACCTTTTCTTGTTGCAGGTAAGGAATTTGGAGGAAAGACATGCAAATCTTGTCATGGACTTGGTAAGAATCTTTAGGGGTTGAATTTCAGAGTAATTTGTAATTTTCTTAATGTTATGATCATCCAATAGTTGAATGAAATTTAGGGTAAAGTAGGTTTCGCACTTTTTTAATATAGAAATTTGTTTTTTTTTAAATTTGGTACACTTATTTAGTAAAGTTATATATTTTGGTTCTAAAAAGTAGTGATATAAATTTTTTAATGTTTAATTCTGGTTTTAAGGTCAATTCAATGAAAGTTAATTATTAGTATTACTAGTGTTGAATTTTCATGATTTTGTTAATAAAATAGATTTAATTTTAATTGTGAATTTGTTTGATTTTGTGTTTAATTTGTTAAAAAAGTATGATGCTTGTGTTATTTTGGGTTATAGAGTTGAATTGAAGAAAGCTAATTGTTGATATTATTAGTTAAGGGTAAATATAATTTTTTGTAGTTGAATTTGGATTCAATGTTCAAATTGATACTTATGACTAAAAAATGTCAGATATGACCAGCACCAAATAGGGCTCAGCCTTTTCAACTCCAATCTTGTCATTTACCATCTCAGCGCATTGCTTCTCTTTATGGCAGTGATTTTTTGTTAGACATTTTGTGTTTTTCGCTAGTTGCTGCATTGTACCTGAAGTGCAATTGGCCTTACAATTTCGCTTTATGTTTTGTTTGGTTGAGAAGCTATAAGAAAACTAACGAACTTGGAATCTTGCAACACAAATTCCAAACTTAGTCTCTACATTTTTAAGCTATGCAACTAAAAAAACTTATTTGTGCTAATCATGCTATGAGACTGTGCGACACGATTAGACATTATACCGGCAGTTGCCTTGCTTCCAAGCCTTTCTGTTAGTAAGTAAATAGTAACAAGTTTATCAAGTATTCCTTGACCATGTTGCACTCTCAGAGAATGTGAAGAAAAATTGCAGCTTCTGAACTCACCTGATGAACGGCACCGTAGGCTACATGAAATTCTTGGCATACACCGTGATCCAAATAGGAATCTATTTTCTGATGATGCTTCTGGAGAGTTGGATGAGAAGAAAAAAGGTAGCATGCACTTTTAAACATAAAACATTAACATAAAACATTTTTTGTATTGTCGTTTATCCTATGTTCTTCATCTTTTAGTATGGGCCATATCGATGTGTAAGGGTAGGCAGGTAGGGGTCTACATGTATATGGATTTTTTTATGTATCTTTATGCTAATTAGACTGGTTTCTTTTTTTTATTTCACTGCACTCTACAGGAATGGAGCTATCTGTAAAGAGTGTCGAGGCAGATAAAATATGGCACTATCAAGACCCACTTGGGAAAATCCAAGGGCCATTTGCTATGGCAATTTTACGCGGATGGAGCAGTAGTGGTCATTTTCCTCCTGAATTGAGAGTATGGAGAGTAAGTGAAAAGCAAGAAAACTCTATTCTTTTAACTGACACTTTGGTTGGGCAGTACAGCCAACTGCAACAATTGGTTCAGCACAGTCACATGCCAACTGAGGATGCAAGTATGGCCATCGAGGATGGATGTTGGAACAAGGATGAAGATGCTAGGGAGAGTAAGGATCAGAAGGTGAACCAGATGGAAAGTAAACAGCCCGAAGGAAGCTTGAACCTAATGCAGAATGATATAAGTGGTCATTGTCAAATTTTGGAAGTTGTTTATATTTCATGTGAATTTGGGCAGTAGAGTATACTTATGGTTTACTTGTAATTTAGGATTAATTATGCTTTATATGAGGAACTTGATGCTGGGGATATGGAGCGGATGAGAGATGTGTACAGGTATCTTTATGTTCTTGCAATGGATTTATGGTTCTGTTGGTTGTTACTGTTGCTAAATTGCAAGTGAAATAATTGCTTTACTAATAAATCTTGTCAACTGAACTCTGCAAGAAATTTGCCAGTTGCCTACTATTTGAATGTTTGCATGTTTTGGTTTCATGTTCTGCTAACAGTCCATTTCATTACCATGTAATGTGCCGATAAAAAGGGAAAAAGGAAGGAAGAAAATCTAAAATTTAGCATTTGATGTTAGCTTTGTTGCACCTTTTTTCTCATTGAGTGTTCTATTTCTTTATGTTATCAGTATCTTCGTTCCTTTCATGGTAGTGTTTTTGTTCCATATTTCCTTGTTTTGTATTGGTGCCTCTCTTCTGGTTTATTTGTAAGACAGCTCATTATATCTAAAATGTCATGAGAAATGATGTTGTTTAAAATAGAGAGAACACATTTCAGCATTTGCATTGTTTCTCTTTGACATGAGTTAATGTATTATCTTGTGATTATATGTTGGTGGTTTTATAGTAATCAGTTGGTAGTGAATTATTGTTACATTTATAGCATGCATCAAATGTTATTTTGATTTTTATCTTGTCTCCCTCATCCATAGGCATATGGTGTATTCTAAAGAATCATTCAGTTTTTGGGTGTTTTTCACCATTCATATTTGTGGTTGGTTATAATAGACATTGAAATGGTTCCTCATTAATTTAAAAATTTTCCAAGGAGTGCCTTAAGCTTATTCCACACGATAAGTTTTCTTTTGCAAAGGTCTGGCTTCTTACTGCACAGTTTGAAATAAGACAGCTCAATCTCAAGGGTGCGCGGCAAATTTTGGGAATTACTATTGGAAAGGCACCTAAAGGTAACGTAAATGTTTAGCTTATGCTGAAAGTTTATAAATTTGACTACTTTTAACATGAACTTTTCTCATTTTGTTGTTTGGGTCAAATTCAGATCTTTAAGAAGTATATTGAAATTGAGCTGCAACTTGGTAATATTGACTGTTGCCAAAAACTGTATGAGAAGTATCTAGAGTGGGCACCTGAGAATTGCAATGCATGGAGCAAATATGCTGAGTTTGAAAGATCATTAGCTAAAACAGAGTAGGCAAAAGCTATTTTTTAGTTTGCCATCTTAGATATTTGTTTTCTTATTGTAAGAATATTTTTAACATTGTAACTTTTAATATTATTGTAAGAATATTTTGAATTATACTTCAGTTATCAATTTATATTATATATCTTTCGTTGAATTTGAAGTATCATTTAGATTTGTTGTTTTTGGTTGGATTTCATGCTACAGGATGAAAATTGAATGTTATAAATCTGCCAAAATTAGTGGCATTTTCTCATAAACGCTGCTAAAGTACGGTACTTTTAGTGGCGTTTGTGATAAAAACGCCGCTAAAGGTCATGTTCTTTAGCGGCATTTGTGATAAAAATGCCGCTAAAGGTCATGTTCTTTAGTGGCGTTTGTGATAAAAGCGCCACTAATGGTCATGTTCTTTAGTGGCGTTTTTCCACATAAACGCTGTAAAATTTAGTGGCATTGTCTATAGCAGCGTTTTTTGCGGCACTTGTGAAAGCACCGTAAATAGTTTTAGTGACGCTTAAAAGCGCCGCTATAGGCCTAAAAAATGCAGCTAAAAGCCTGTTTTGCTACAGTGAATACTTAATCAGTGCATGTTTAATCATCTAAGGTAGCTGAGGGTTAAATTAGCAACGGTATCTAATGATACATTAGCCTTGCATAATTTGCAAGATTATTATGATTAAATTGTTTCAAGGTAGGAATACATTGTTACCTCATGTAATCTTTTATGTGCTTATGAGATTGAATTAATTTTTTGAATTGGTATAGAGATATGTACAAGAGATTATTTTAATTTCATAAGTATGTATGTGCATTAACACATTTACTTATTAAAATTTGTTTAATCGGTTGAATTGACATAAAGATATAGTTAAGAGATAAATGGATTTTGCTAGGTGAGTATGTTCATAAGTTAGAAAATTACCAAGTTGCCGTGAATTTATTGATAACAACATGAACATGAGTTTAGTAATTCTAAGTTAGGAGATGTAATTAATCTATACAATTATGCCATGTAACACCCCTAACCCATATCTATCGTCGAAACAGGGTTACGGAGCATTACCCGAATTTACAGAACATATAATAGATATCTTATGTTATTTAACATTCATAATGAATCATATCGTCCCTTATATGAGCCCTCGAGGCCCAAAATATGCATTAAAAACAAGTCAGGACTAAACCAGGTACTCAAAGAATTTTTCGTGAAATTTCAAATTTTTCCTAGGTGCAGAGGACATACGCTCGTATGGCCAGGCCATGTAGGAATTCGAAATAGGACACATTACCATGACCCAGCCCATGTTAGTACCCGTGTAACTCTCTGACTTGGGTCACACGGCCAAGCCACACGCTCGTGTGCTAGGCCATGTGAACATCATTAAATAAGTGCATGGGTCACACCGTCAAGCCACACACCCATGTGCCAGGCCGTGTGATCAAATCTGAGCATTTTGTTTCGAATTTTAAAGATGCAGGGGACACACGGCGAGATCACGCGCCCATGTGCTAGGCCGTGTGTCACACACGGCTGAGACACACGCCTGTGTGGACAAAAATAGGTCATTTCCAAGGCCACTTTTCTCACCCAAATTGCCTTCCACCTATATCAACACTTTAACACATTCACAAGACAATTCCAATTATTCAAATCAAGCTAAAACTAAGTTTGGTACATATTATAACATCCTATATATCCAAGTATTCAATTTCCCCTAATTGAACCATTTCACATACATGCATATCTTATCAATTATACTAACTCAAATTAATTAATAATGAGCCTATATAATTTCCATCATTTAACCAATTCAAAGACTCATAAAACACATTAAGATCATATATAAACTCATCAAAATATGTCATTCACAAGCCATTCCAATGGCTAGTTACAACCAAACATTTACATTTTCATCATTTTTCATATTTAGCCTATACATGCCATTATATCCAAAATTAGTTTACTATATATATACCGAAAAGTTCGAGGGATAGTATGATGTGACTCCGACCAACTTCCAACCTTTACGAGCCTCCGAGTACTATAAAAACTGAGGAAATAAAACAGAGTAAGCATTTAATGCTTAGTAAGTTCGTATAACAAGAAATTAACTTACTATTTAATTCATATTTAAGGTAAGCAAATAAACATGCTCAAGCCAATTTGGCCATTTGCCAAAACACATATCGTCATCAAACACATATCGATGGATACACAGTCAATTCATATTCGGGAATACTCATTAGAGCACATAATCAAAAAGCTCTCTCTTGAGCCATATAACGGGAAGCTCATATGAGCCATTTAATGGGAAGCTTATCTGAGCTGTATAACGGGAAGCTCATAAGAGCCACAATCAAGAAGCTCATGCAAGCCAATAACGGGTAGCTCCGAAAAGCCATTAATCAGGAAGCTCCGGATAGCCATATATCGAGAAGTTCAAGTGAGCCATATCGGGAAGCTCCGGAGATCCATTAATCAGGAAGCTCATAATGAGCCTTTAATCGGGAAGCTTCGAAGAGCCATATATCGGAGCGCTCATAAGAGTTGTGCTGTGTCTACAACACATGTAGAATCACAACCAATCGGGATGCTCTAAAGACCTATTAACGGGAAGCTAACAAGAACCATATAACGGGAAGCTCAAGAGGGTCAAATATCAGGATGCTCATGAGATCTAATGACGGGACGCTCTTTTGAGCTATGGTGTGTTCGCAACATATGCAGGACTACAACCAATTCGGGAACCCTGTATCCATCCAATCTCATTTATCCAAACGAGACTTATTATTTCTCAGGTATTATCGGATATGTGATGAATTTTATACATATGGAATTTGTACAATTCACATATACAACATCCAATTCAAACATATAAATATATGCAATTTAGTTACACGAACTTACCTCGACAATTATTCGTGTACACAAAATCTACTAATCCGACACTTTTTCTTTTCCATGATCTAACTCTGTATTTAGTCTATCCGAATCTATAGAGTAAATTTAGCTCAATTTAATACAATTCATATTCAATTCAATTCAATTCACATCTTAGAAAAAATTACCATTTTGCCCCTATACTTTTATTTAATTACAATTTCGTCCGTAGGCTCAGAAAATGAAATTCATGCAATTTAATCCTTATTCCAAGTAGATTTTACATGTAACATTAATAGCCCATGTATTTCACAATATTTATAATTTTTCCATGAATTTTACATCTTTACAATTTAGTCCCTAAATCACTATTTCATCAAAATTCACTTTACAAAAGTTGCTTATCTAGCAACAACCTTTTATTTTCTACCATAAAATTTCATAATTCAACTATATTCATCCATGGAAAAACCCTAATACTTTGATAACTTTGTAAATTAATTCCCAAGATAGCTAAATTAAGTTATTACGATCTCGGAAACATAAAAATTACTAAAAACGGGACTTGAATAATCACTTAATTGAGCCAAATAAGCTTGCTACCTTCAAGCTCTTCTAACTAGGGTTTCCATGTAAAATAATTTGGGAAAGATGATGAAAAAGATGATATTTTTATTTAATCATTTATCATTTTTTATTATTTCCACTTTATAATTTAGTTCTTTTTTATTTCATTTTCCATGGATGAATCATCATACTTATCTGTTAACTCTTCTAAATGGTCTATTTGTCATATAAGGACCTCAAATTCTGAATTCCATAGCTAATTGATCCTTTTAGCTACTAGAATTACGCTTTTACTTGTTAAGCAATTTGGTCCTTTTCTCAATTAAACATGAAATCGATAAAATTTTCTTAATAAAATTTTCATACGATATTTCTATCATAATGTAGACCATGCAATAATATTAAAATAATTTTTCTTTCAAACTCGAATTTGTGGTCCCGAAACCACTGTTCCAATTTCACTGAAAACGGGGGCTGTTACAACTCTCCCCCCTTTAAAGAATTTTCACTCTAAAAAATCTTACCAGTAAAGAGGTTCGGATAATACTTTCTCATAGTTTCCTCAGGTTCCCAGGTAGCTTCTTCTATATCGTGTAGCTGGCAAAGGACTTTTACTAAGCTGCATTTTTATTTCTCAATTCTTTCGTCTCACGTGCCAGGATTTTGATCGGTTCCTCACTGTAAGTCATGTCAGGCTGAATCTCAACCTCTTTCGGGGAGATAACATGTGAAGGATCTGACCAATACCATCGCAACATAGTCACATGAAAAACATTGTGAATTTTGTCAAGTTTTGGCAGTAATGCCAATCAGTACCGAATAGGTCCGATCCTTTCATTGATCTCATATGGCCCAATAAATCGTGGACACAATTTTCCTTTACGGCCAAACCGAAGAATTTTCCTCCAAGGCGACACTTTCAAGAATACCTTGTCGCCAACTTGAATTTCTATTTCTTTTCATTTAAGATTTGCATAGGATTTCTGACGATCAGAAGCTACTTTTAAACTATCTCGGGTCACTTTCACTTTTTCTTCAGTTTCCCGGATCAAATCAACTCCATGTATCTTTTTCTCACTGAGCTCAGTTCAATACAACGGAGTTCTACATTTATGACCATATAGAGCTTCATACGGTGCCATTTTAATACTTGACTTATAACTACTATTGTATGCGAATTTGACTAACGGAAAATATTTTCCCAATTGCCTTCGAATTCTAAAATACAACACCGAAGCATATCTTCTAGAATTTGTATTA
Source organism: Gossypium hirsutum (assembly GCF_007990345.1). Lineage (NCBI taxonomy): Eukaryota > Viridiplantae > Streptophyta > Magnoliopsida > Malvales > Malvaceae > Gossypium > Gossypium hirsutum. Next base: position 37,613,652 of record NC_053440.1, read on the forward strand.
CCCGTTCAGATTGACCATCAGTTTAAGGATGAAATGCGGTACTAAAATGTAATTGCGTACCGAAGGCCTCTTATAACTTGTTCCAGAATCAGGATGTAAACTGCGGATCTCTATCAGAAAAATGGAGATTAGCACTCCATGTTACCTGAAAATCTCTGAAACATAGAATTCTGCTAATCTATCCAGAGAGAAATCCATACGTACCAGGATAAAATGTGCAGACTTTGCCAAATGGTCGACGATTACCCAAATAGCATTTTTTTTCTCAAAGATAGGGGCAACCCCGATACAAAGTCCATACTAACTCTTTCCCATTTCCATTCTGGTATCGTTAGTGGCTGTAAAAGTCCCGAAGGTACCTGATGTTTAGCTTTAACTTGTTGACATATCAAACATTTATATACGAATTCAGAAATATCATGTTTCATTCCCGGCCACCAGTATATTTGTTTCAAATCATTGTACATTTTATTAGTACTGGGATGGACAGACATAGTACTACTGTGAGCTTCGTATAAAATCTTCTATAGATGTTCTGAATTCTTTAGTACACAGACTATTCCTTGAAATAATAGACAATCATCGAGTCCAATCTGAAATTCTGATTCAGAAGTCGATTCACATTGTACCGGTTTAGCTTTCAACTTACTATCACTTTTTTGAGCTTCACAGATCTGCTACAGAAATGTCGGTTAGCTTTTAGCTCAGCCAAGATTGAACTATCATCAGACAATAACAATCGAGTATTTATTGTTCGTAAAGCAAACAGAGACTTTCTACTCAGAGTATCTACAACTACATTTGCTTTTCTTAGATGATAATCAATTACCAAATCATAATATTTTAACAGTTCAAGTCATCTCTATTGTCTTAGATTCAAATCTTTTTGCGACATTCAGTACTTTAAACTTTTGTGATCAATGAATATATGACACTTTTCACCGAAAAGTAGTGTCCTAAATTTTTAGCGCAAATATAACAGCTGCCAATTCTAAATCATGTATTGGGTTATTCTTTTCATGTGGTTTAAGTTGTCTAGAAGCATAGACTATTACTTTACCTTCCTGCATCAAAACACAGCCTAAACCATTTAATGATGCATCGCTATATATCGCAAATTCCTTACCAGATTCAGGCTGAACTAGAATTGGTGCTTCAATCAATAGAGCTTTCAAACAGTCAAAAATTTGCTAACATTTATCAGTCCATTCAAATTTAACATCTTTCTGTAGTAGCTTTGTCATCGGAGAAGTTATCATCGAAAACCCTTGTGCAAATCTCCGATAATAACTAGCTAATCCCAGAAAGATTCTGGCTTCAGACACATTTTTTGGTGGTTTCTAGTTATCAATAGCTGAAATTTTACTGAGATCAACTCTAATACCTTCAACCGACACTATATGTCCTAGAAAACCAACTTCTCGAAGCCAGAATTCACACTTGCAAAATTTAGCATACAGTTGTTTCTCATACAGAGTTTGTAGAACAATTATCAAATGATTAGAATGCTCGGTTTCATCTCAAGAATATACCAGAATATCATCAATGAATACCACCACAAATTTATCCAGATACGGTCTGAAAATCCTATTCATTAAAGCCATAAATACCACAGGTGCATTAGTCAAACCAAACGGCATCACAAGAAATTCATAATGCCCATACCTAGTTCTGAAGGTTGTTTTTGGCACATTCGAGTCTTTTACTCGTAACTGATAGTAGCTAGAATGGATATCTATCTTCAAAAATATTGTAGCACCTTTCAACTAGTCAAACAAGTCATCAATACGAGGCAGTGGATACTTATTCTTAATTGTGACTTTACTGAGTTGTCTGTAATCAATACACAATCTTAATGATCTGTCCTTTTTCTTAACAAATAGAACCGGTGCACTCCATGGTGAAAAACTAGGTCGAGCAAAACCCTTATCAGTCAGTTCTTGCAACTGTGCTTTTAACTCATTTAATTCTGTAGGGGTCATTCTGTAGGGTGCTATAGATATTGGTGTTGTGCCCGAAACAATATCTATAGAAAATTCCACTTCTCTAACCAGCGATAATCCGGGTAATTCTTCCAAAAAAAACATCAGGATATTCACATACCACTGGCAATGATTTAATCTTTGATTCAGACACTTCAGTATCCAACACATAAGCAAGGTAAGCATGATACCCTTTTCTGACATATTTCTGTGCGAACATGGTTGATATCACATTAGACAAACCATCCAAATTACCAGATTCAGTACAGAGTAATTCTCCATTTTAACATTTCAACACAATATGCTTCTGTTTACAATTTACTACGGCATCATGCTGAGTCATCCAATCCATACCTAGAATTACATCAAATTCGTCAAATGCTAATAACATTAAATCAGCTGAAAAATAGAAACCCAATATCATTAAAGGACAATTCTTGCAAATTTTATCCACTATCATATATTGGCCTAGGGGGTTCGATACTTTAACCACAAATTCAGTGGACTCAACAGGAAAATTTTTATTTAGCACTAAATTCGTGCAAATGTATCAATTTGTTGAACCGTGATCAATCAAAGCAATTATATAAGTATCATGAAGAGAAAAAGTACCAGTAATAACATCAGGTGCAGAAGCATCCTTACGTGCACGAATAGCATATGTTCTGGCTGGTGCTCGTGCTACAGATCTAACTGTTGAATCTTTTTTTGTACCCCAATTACCACTCACATTAGCGGGATTACGAGGTGGTCTACCTTTCATGGTGGGATTGCTCGGCCTTGCAGTTTGAACAGTATCTTTCTCAAGCTTTTTCAGGCAGTCTCTGAGATAGTGTTCAAAGGAACCACATATAAAGCAAGCTCCGCTTTTCATGCGGCACTTTCCAAAATGTAGTTTATTACATTGCTTGCATCTAGGTTTGATATTTCTAACACTGCCCGAACTTGCCATAGATGGAGCCTGAGATCTTGAACTGAAATGTTGAATACCTCTATCTCTCCAAGAGTACCCCGCGGAGGTAGTAAAACGATCAAAAATTTTCTTTGATTTCTTTGATGCCGACTAATATAACTTTCCCGTAAATCTTTTACTTATAGCTCTGGCTTCCATCTCAACCTGTCTTTTCTCTTTACTAAGCTCTTCGACTTTACATGCCTGATCAACTAGTATAACAAATTCTTTTATTTCAAGAATCCCAACTAGCAATTTTATATCTTCATTCAGACCCTCTTCAAACCGCTTACACATTGCGATTTCAGTCGGGATACATTCTCTAGCATACTTACTCAGTCGGACAAATTCTCTTTCATACTTAAATATAGTCATATGCCCCTTTTTGAGCTTCAGAAATTTTTTCTATTTCTAATCGAGAAATCTCTGACTGATATATTTCTTTTTGAACTCAGTTTGGAAAAATTCCCAAGTGACCATCTCCTTCGGTACAACAGAAATTAAATTGTTCCACCACTGGTAACCTAAGTCTTTTAGTAGTGATATAGCACATTTTAGACATTCAACTGGTGTACAAGACAATTCATCCAGAACCCTGATAGTGTTTTCTAACCACAACTCAGCTCTTTCAGGATCATCTCTGGCTGTAGCTCAGAATTCTTCAACCTCATACTTACAAATTTTATCTACAGGAGGCTTACCAGATCTAACAAGTTCTATACCTTAAGGCATATTGGGAACCGGTTGAGAAACAAGAGGGGGTGGAGGTTGTTGTACAGCCGGGTTTGTTCTTACAAATTCTATAAACTATTTGTTCATCATTTGGAAGAAGCCTTCTTTAGCCTCTCCTCCTCGGCCCTCAGATACGGGCCTTTTACTACTTGAGACTGCTCTTTGAACTGAAGCTTGAGCATTGCTCTCAGCTTCTTCAGATTCAGCTTGGTTGGATGATATTACTATATGAAAAACATGTTTAAAATGGTCAGGAGATATCACAGTATCACAGGTTATATAATGGCATGTGTAGCTAGACTCATAGTTGCTACGTTAGTCCGAGAATCAACTAAACTGTAGCTCTGACACCAATAAATGTAACACCTCTAACCCGTATCTATCGTCGAAATAGGGTTACGGAGCATTACCAGAATTTACAAAACATATAACAAACATCTTATGTTATTTAACATTCATAACAGAAATCATTCATAATGAATCATATCGTCCCTTATATGAGCCCTCAAGGACCAAAATATGCATTAAAAACAAGTCGAGACTAAACCAGGTACTCAGAGAATTTTGTGCAAAATTTCAAAATTTTTCCTAGATGCAGGGGACACACGCCCGTGTTGCCAGGTTGTGTGGTTCACACGGCCAAGAGACACACCTGTGTCTCAAGCCATGTGGGCATTCGAAATAGTGCACACAGCCGTGTCCCAGCCTGTGTTAGTACCCGTATAACTCTCTGACTTGAGCCACACGGCCAAGCCACACGCCCATGTGTCAGGCCGTGTGATCAATTCTGAGCATTTTGTTTTGAATTTTAAAGATGCAGGAGACACACGACCAGATCACACGCCAATGTGTTAGGCCGCGTGTCACACACAGCTTAGGCACACGCCCGTGTCTCTGCCCTTGTGGACGAAAATAGGCCATTTCCAAGACCACTTTTCTCACCCAAATTGTCTTCCACCTACATCAACACTTTAACAAATTTACAAGGCAATCCCAATCATTCAAATCAAGCTAAAACCAAGTTTAGTACATATTATAACATCTTATATATATTCAAGTATTCAATTTCCCCTGATTGAACCATTTCACATACATGCATATCTTATCAATTATACTAACTCAAATCAATTAATAATAAGCCTATATAATTTACATCATTTAACCAATTCAAAGACTCATCACGTTAAGACCATATATAAATTCATCAAAATATGTCATTCACAAGCCATTCCGTTACAACCAAACATTTACATTGCCATCATTGGTCATATTTAGCCTATACATGTCATTATAACCAAAATTAGTTTACTATATATATATACCAAAAAGTCCAAGGGATAGTGTGATGTGCCTCTGACCAACTTCCAACCTTTACAAGCCTCCGAGTACTATAAAAATAGGGGAAATAAAATAAAGTGAGACTTAAATGCTTAGTAAGTTCGTATAACAGGAAATTTACTTACCATTTAATTCACATTTAAGGTAAGCAAACAAACATGCTCAAGCCAATTTGGCCATTTGCCAAAACACATATCGTCATCAAGCATGTTCGTCACATAATTCACATAAATATCAAGAAACATGTATAAGCTCATCAATATTCAATTTCCACATACATATGTTTATCACATCAAGTGTCCATGAACATGCACATATCATATCTTGTATTTCAAGTATATATTCGTAACAATTCGTCTCAATTTCATAATTTCTCATGGTAGAACTTTGCCCGTTGAATCATTTAAAATATTGATGGCTACACGGGTAGTACACACGAAGTGTACGAATCTTTAATCCGTCAATTGATTTTTGGAAATGCTCATTAGAGCACATAACCGGAAAGCTCTCTCTCGAGCCATATAATGGGAAGCACATATGAGCCATGTAATGGGAAGCTTATCCGGGCTGTATAATGGGAAGCTCATAAGAGCCATAATGAGGAAGCTCATGTGAGCCAATAACGGGTAGCTTCGAAGAGTCGTTAATCAGGAAGCTCCAGATAGCCATATATTGGAAAGTTCAAGCGAGCCATATCGGGAAGCTCCGGAGAGCCATTAATCAGGAAGCTCCGAAGAGCTATATATCAGGACGCTCATAAGAGTTGTGGTGTGTCTACAACATATGTAGAATCACAACCAATCAGAATGCTCCGAAGAGCTATTAACGAGATGCTCGCAAGAACCATATAAAGGGAAGCTTGAGAGGGCCAAATATTGGGATGCTCATGAGAGCTAATAATGGGACGCTCTTTCGAGCTATGGTGTGTCCGCAACATATGTAGGTTTACAACCAATTTGGGAACCCTGTATCCATCGAATCTCATTTATCCAAACAGGACTTATTATTTATCAGGTATTATCGAATATGTGATCAATTTCATACATATTACATTTATAATATTCACATATACAACATCCAATTCAAACATATAATATACGCAATTTAGTTACACGAACTTACCTCGATAATTGATCTACTAATTCGACACTTTTTCTTTTCCATGATCTAACTCCGTATTTGGACTATCCGAATCTCTACAATTAAATTTAGATCAATTTAATACAATTCATATTCAATTCAATCCAATTCACATCTTAGGAAAAATTACCATTTTACCCCTATACTTTTATTTAATTACGATTTTGTCCTTAGGCTCGGAAAATGAAATTCATGCAATTTAATCCTTATTCCAAGCCTAGTCGATTTTTACATGTAACATTAATAGCCCATGTATTTCACAAAATTTAGAATTTTTCCATGAATTTTACATCTTTACAATTTAATCACTAAATCACAATTTCATCAAAATTCACTTTATAAAAGTTGTTTATCTATCAACAAACTTTCAGTTTCCACCATAAAATTTCATAATTCAACTATATTCATCCATGGAAAAACCCTAGTACTTTGATAAATTTGCAAATTAATCCCTGAGATAGCTAAATTAAGCTATTACGATCTCGAAAACATAAAAATTACTAAAAACGAGGCTTGAATACTCACCTAATTGAGCCAAATAAGCTTGCTACCTTCAAGCTCTTCTAGCTAGGGTTTCCATGTTAAAAAAATTGGGAAAGATGATGAAAAATATGATATTTTTTATTTAATCATTCATCATCTTTTATTATTTCCACTTTCCAATTTAGTCCTTTTCTTTATTTAATTTTCTATGGATGAATCTTCATACTTATCTACTAACTCTTCTAAATGATCTATTTTCCATATAAGGACCTCAAATTTTGAATTTCATAGCTAATTTATCCTTTTAGCTACTAGAATTCAACTTTTACTTGTTATGCAATTTGGTCCATTTCTCAATTAAACATGTAATCGATAAAATTTTCTTAATAAAATTTTCACACGATATTTCTATCAATGCAAACCATGCAATAATATTAAAATAATTTTTCTTTCAGACTCGAATTTGTGGTCCCGAAACCACTGTTCTAATTTAACTAAAAACGGGCTGTTACATGTCATCTTGATTAAAATCATTTTTTGAAATCGTGCATTAGAACTTTTATTTTCCTTTTATTTATTTTACTTAGTTGAAATCTTAGTTTTTAATCACCTCCTCAAATCAAAATATTTTTCTTCACCAAAGTGTTTTTAATTGCATTCATAAGTAATTGTTTAAATAGTCCCTGTAGGTACAATAACTCGACATTTACTTTTCACTTTATTATTTGTTGCGATTGTGTACACTTGCACATTTCCGTTGTTCCAGTAACTTACCCAAAAATCTTGAGGTAAACATTGGATCACGATATGAAATGATTGATAATGGAACACCATGTAATCTAACAATTTCATTAACATAGAGCTCGGCTAATTTTTCCAACAAATAATCCATTCGTATAGGTATGAAAAGTTCAGACTTCGTTAGTCGATCTACAATAACCCAAATTGCATCTTTCTTTCCCGGTAGTAACGACAATCTTGTGACAAAATCCATTTTAACTTGGTCCCATTTCCACTCTGGAATCATAATCGATTGTAATAACCCAGACGGGACTTGATTCTCAACTTTTACTTGCTGACACACCAGACATTTAGATACAAAATCAGAAATTTCTAGTTTCATTCCTGGCCACCAATAAAACTATTTCAAATCAGCATACTTCTTCGTACTTCCCGGATGAATAGAGTACATACTACTCTGAGCTTCTTTTAACAAATTTTGTCTAAGTTACAGATCATTAGGTAGACACAACCATTTACGAAAGTACAAATTACCACCATCATGAATGTTTAATTCAATATCCTAACCAGTCTCAACCATCTTCCGTTTGGCTACTAACTTCAGATCAACAAGCTGCTATTCTTGTATACTTCGTAAAAGGAAAGGCTTAACCTTAAGCTCAGCTAAGATAGAACCATTGCACTTCATCTGTAATTATGTATTCATCGCTGGAAGGGCGAAAAGATATTTATGGCTCAAAGCATCGACAACCATATTTTCTTTCCCAATATGGTAATCAATCACAAGTTCGTAGTCTTTTAACAATTCCAACCACCTTTTCTATCTCAAATTCAATTCTTTTTGGGTCATCAAATATTTCAAGCTCTTGTGGTCAGTATACACATGGCACTTTTGACCATATAGATAATGACGCCAAATTTTTAAAGCAAACACAATCGATGCTAATTCCAGATCATGCATCGAATAATTCTCTTCATGAATTTTTAGTTGCCAAGAGGCATACACGATGACCTTTCCTTTCGGCATTAAAAAGCACCCCAAACCATTCAAAGAGGCATCACTATAAACAAAAAATTCCTTCCCCAGTTCAAGTTGCATCAACACTAGAGCTTCTATTAATAAACTCTTTAATATTTTGAAACTTTGTTGACACTTATCTGATCAGACGGAACAAACATCTTTTTGCAACAGTTTCATCATAGGTCAAGCTATAATCGAAAAATTCTTTACAAAACGATGATAGTACTCAGCTAACCCTAGAAAGCTTTATACTTTAGATACGTTTCGTGGGTTTTTCCAATCCAAAATACCTAAAATTTTGCTCGGATATACTCTTATACCATCTCTCGAGATCACATAACCGATGAATTTGACTTCTAGAAGCCAAAATTCAAATTTACTAAATTTACCATACAGTTTCTTTTCTCGTAAAGTCTGCAATACAATCTTCAGATGTTGAGCATGCTCGTCTTCACTTTTAGAATAAATCAAAATGCTGTCAATAAAGACAACAACAAATCGATCAAGATGGGGTTGAAAAACTCGATTCATTAAATCCATAAATGTTGTTAGAGCATTTGTCAACCCAAATGGCATAACCAAGAAATCATAATGTCCATAGCGAGTTTTGAATGTTGTCTTCGGCACGTCTACATCTTTTACTCACAATTGAAAATATACCGATCGAAGGTCAATCTTTGAAAACACCGAAGCTCCTTTTAATTGATCAAAAAGGTCATCAATGCGAGGTAACTGAGACATATTCTTTATAATCATCTTGTTCAATTTCCTATAGTTAATACACAACCTCAACAACCCATCTTTCTTTTTAACAAACAGCACAAGTGCATCCGAGGGCGATACACTCAGTCTAATAAAACTTCTGTCTATTCGTTCTTACAACTACACTTTAAGTTCTTTAAGTTTAGCTGGAGCCATATGATATGTTGCAATCAAAATTGGAGCAGTATCGAGCACTAACTAAATGAAAAATTTAACCTCTCGTTCTGGTGGTAAACCGATAATTCCTCAAGGAAAACATCTGAGAATTCACAAACAATCGACACTTGATCCACTTTCTTCTCTGACACTTTGGAATCCAAAATGTAAGCCAAAAATGCTTCACAGCCTTTTCGCACTAACCTATATGTTCTTTGCCGAGATTATATTTGAAATACCATCTGATCTACCAGACTCAATATAAATTATTTCATTTGAACCTTTCAACTCAACTCTTTTCTGACGACAACAAACCACAGCATCATGCATATTTATCCAATCCATACCCAAGATGACATCAAACTCATTAAAGGGTAACAACATTAAATCGATAGGAAAGTTATAGCCCTGAATTTTCAGTTGACATTGCTTGCAAGCCAAATCAACTATAACCTTATGGCCTAAGGGATTCGTGACTTTAACAACACAATTGGTTGACTCTACAGGTAAATTCTTTTCTATCACTAATGTAGTGCATATATATGAATGCGTCGACCCTGGGTCAATTAATTCATACACACTAACGTTAAAGATAGAAAAAGTACTGGTACTAACGTCAGGAGCCGAGGCTTCCCCTGGCGCACGAATGGCATATGTTTTAACAGGAGCCTTAGTTTCAGATTTGATCGCTACCTCTTTAACCCCATCTCTATTGACCCTAGCCGAAATGTTATTTCCAAGTCTTCTACCTTAGGTAGGAGTGGTCACTGATTTCTCATTGTGCTCTTTATTGAGATCTTTCCGATTTGGACACTCTCTTTTAAAATGTTTGGAGATCCATATATGAAATGCGTCTAGTCGTTAACTTTCCAAACACCAAGGTGAAACTATCCATAGTGCTTGCACTTTATTCTATTTGTATTTCGTATATTTCTCACACTAGCTACTGAAGGAGTTAGAGCTTTTTGCTACTCTGCTTCGGTTGATCCCTTCTAAAAAATCCTGATGGAGTAGAGAACTTATTACTAGAATCCTTCCGTTTCTTTTGTTGAGAACTCAATAAAGCTTTAGACCCACTACGTTTGCCGAATTCACGTCTTTTTTCTCCATTTCATTTTTTGGGCTCGATCAGACAATGCTAAAAATTCACGGATCTCTATAGCTCCTACTAACAGCTTGATCTCATCCTTCAGCCCGTCTTCAAAATGCACACACATATCTTATTTGATAGGCACTATCTCACGAGCATATTTGCTAAGCTGAACGAACTGTCTGTCATATTCTGCTGTTGTTCTACTTCCTTGCTTCAACTTAAGAAATTATTTATTCTTTCGTTCAGATAGCGTTTCCTAATACACTTCTTTCGAAATTCAGACTTAAAGAAGTCCCAGCTGATTCTTTCTTTCTGTACTACTGCCGTTAATGTGGACCACCGTTGAAATGCTTCCTCCTTTAACAACAATATCGTACACCATAAACAATCTTCAGGGGCACACAACATTTTGTCAAGCACCCTTTGAGACTTCCTATGATCATCAAGCCTAGGGTTTAAGTTCTTCTTCTCCCGAATAGCTAATCCGCTAAGAAAACCTTACGTAACAATTAATCAATCACACCTCCATTCATTAATCCCCCATAAGAGGATTAGTTCCTCATGGAATCCATAAACATAGAAAACTTGATAATAAATATATGGATGAAAAATAAATTAAGAATAAAGTTTAGAGAATCCTGATTGTATTCGACTGATAAAGCACAAAAATCCTCAACTGTTTGATTGCGTCAACAAATCAAGTTCTCCAAATAACACGAATTAAAAGAACTGAAAATAAATCTAAACCCTAAGAGAAAGAAAAAACTTAAAATTAAATTACAAAGAAAAACTTAGAATATCAAAAGTTGTCCTTTAACAAGTGTTTAAGAGCCTATTTATAAAGTTAGGGTTGCTGTCGTCCTCAACCCTAGGTTAGCTGATGCTCTCGTGTTTAACTTTTAATTATACAGATCAAAATGCCCCTGGCTCATAATTATCACCAATACAGGGCCGGTGTTGCATCATGGTAGTTCCTGTATTGCGACATTGAGGGTAGTATGTGTTGTTCAGGGATGGCTTTAGGGGTGTGTTGTGACACCAAAGGTAGTATGGTAATTCTTGCATTCTACTCCCTATTTTGCAACCTTGAACTCCCTTTATTGTAACACAACAACTAGTATTGAGTTCTTATTCATTTGCATGATCTTCTGCACAATAACTAGGTATGTTAGCTCGCCTTTAGGCCTCATTCGGCCTTTAAGGTCAATAAAAGACTCAAAATACACTTTTTATTGAATGTAAACTAAACTAGAAAAACTCGACTAACACATAATAAAAGTGCTTATATTCAAGCTCCTCAAATGCGAAAACTAGTTTAATCTGCTACACCGTATTACTTCATATCAAACTCCCCCACACTTAAGTCACTGCTTGTCCTCAAACAAAAAATAAAAATAAAAATAAAAATAAACAATTAAGAGATGACCCTTGAGCAAGTATTATACAACATTGGATTTGGAGTACATAACTAGGTATTTCATATTTACGCATAATCTTGACATGATATGCAGACGACTTACCATTTTTAATATCAAACACCTAAGTTAGGTATATTACAAAGTATACAAACATTAAGGTTTTCAAATGAATAGATCCATCAATAAATAATTTAATTCTCCTAGTAGAATACAAATAGTCATAAATGTAATTATTTGTTATAATGTCAATTATGAATAAGTCTACCTAGATCACATAGGGCTTTTCGGCTTGTAACATTCTAAGGCTTAGGACAGGTATGGAATTCAAAAATAGTAAGCATCAAAATAGTTTCAAGCACGAAAATAGTTTGGCACAACATATTGTTCCCTATTATTCCCCTTAGTGACCCTTACCCGCTCACTATCTTATTTCTCTTTCTCTCACCTTCCTTATTTCTCCATATAGGAAGTCACGGCATAATATAGCAACTATGGCTAGCTCATGAGTTTTTGTGCACAAATGACTGAGTTTTTCAAATTTTGTGACTTTGTCACTTTTTGATCTTTTTCACTACATCTCACTCACAATGCATTATTTTTTTTCAAGTACTTTTTCTACTCTCTTTGATACAGCTTTTAGGTGGTCGTCGTTCTTAACCCTAGGTTTGTTGACGTCCTCGAGCTTTAGGTTTGGTTGTGCAGACCAAGATGCCTCTGCTTCATATTTAATTTCTACCACAGAGTCATTGTCGTGACAGAGGTGGCAGTATACTCCTCCTTGAGACGTCTTTAGGGGTATGTTACAACACCCTCAATCTGTGTCGCGACATCGAAGGCAGACTCGAGTTTTCTCCATTCTATTCCCTATGTTGCAACATTAGGTTATTTGTGTTGTGACATAGTGATTTATATTCATTTAACACGTCTTCTAATGGTCTCTTGCACACTAACAAAGTGTGTTAGCTCACCCTTGGGCCTCATTCGGCCCCTAAGGTCAATAAAAGACTCAATTTGCACATTTTATTCAATGTAAATTAAACTAAGAAAACTTAACTAAAACATGACGAAAATGCTTGAATTCAAGCTCCCTCAATGTGAAAACTAATTTAATCTGCTACACCAAATTATGAAAAATCACCTAACGAATCTAAAGCTTCAACACAATAAACCACACAACAGTGCAATCAACAATCATCTAATGACTCACCTCAAGCAATCAAGAACACAAGCCTAAGTTAAGTTCTCATGTAACCAAAACCTTTAATACATAAAACTCGAAATTCAAATATCTCGATCTATACTTAATCTATTTTGCTAAAGAAAATTTCATTCAACTAATTATTCACCTACGATTAATTCTCAACCTTTAAACTATGCAAAATTGCCTAATTCATGGTATCAAAATTTTTTAACAAGTTGTGGCCATTTTCACTAAAATTCATTAAATCCTTAAAAATCTTTAATGAAACTTTAAAGTAAGTTTAGAAACCTTCTATTCATGTTAAAACTAATTGAAAAACACTTTGAAACCACTTTTTTACCCAAAATCCTGAAACCCACCATTAACGACCCAATTTCTAGCTTTTATTTAAAACATGTAATTTAATGGCTAAAAATTCAGTTTAAAAGACCAGATAATATTTAAAATTAATTAGAAAGTGAATCGTTACCTTAGTTGATGAGAAACTGAGCGTTTGATCAAAAACCCAAAAAACTCAAAAACTCAACAGTGGAGAAATCTATTGTGTTTTGAGTGTTTTTCTTGAAATACTTCGGAGTTTTTCTTGAAAAATTCAACATTGGAGAAATCACGGGAATGGATTTAGGAATCAAAATTTGAATGGGAAGAGCTTGAAAGAGCAAGGGACGACAAACAAAAGATAAGGGAGAAAACTATCGTGAAAGTTGTAGGTGGGGGGAAGAAAATAGGGTGAAAATTAAATTTTGGTTTAATTGCCTTTTCAAAAATCATACTTTAGACCCTTTTACAAAATAATTCTTATTTCAAAATCGAAAGTCTACTGAACATTATTTTTAAAAATTGTTTTAATTTTCAAAATACCAAAGATAGAAACATTTCTGAATACCATGCTAATGAAATTTTAGATCTCACTAGAGCTAAAATCCCTAAAATACCCCTAAAACTCCCTGGCCCAATTTTGGGGTGTGACAACTCTCCTCCTCTAAAAAGAATTTCTTCCTCGAAATTTACCTGAGCTAAACAAATAAGGATTTTAATGATTCATTGCATCTTCAGCTTCTCAAGTAGCCTCTTTTGTCTTGTGGTTGTGCCACAAAACCTTAACCAACGGAACCCTATTGTTACACACAACCTTCTCTTCACGGGCTAGAATATCAACCGATTCTTCCTCATAAGTAAGATTAGTTTGAACTTCAATCTCCTTTTTTGGCACAATATGCGACAAATCTGAATCATACTTTCTCAACATGGACACATGAAAAACATCATGAATTCACTCAAGTTCTGCCAGCAAATTAAGCCGATAAGCTACTGAACCAATCCTCTCAACAACTTCATAGGGTCCAACGTACCTTGGACTCAATTTACCCTTCCTTTCAAACCTCAAAACCTTCTTCCAAGGTGAAACTTTCAAGAATACCTTATCACCAACTTGAAACTCTATATCTTGATGTTTCAAATCCGCATAAAATTTCTGACTATCAAATGTTGCTTTCAATCGATCACAAATTAACTTCACCTTCTCCTTAGTCTCACGAACTAAATCTAGTCCAACAACTCACTTCTCATCTAATTTTGTCCAACACAAAGGAGTTCTACACTTCCTACCATACAACACTTCAAATGGTGACATACGAATACTTGCTTGAAAACTGTTGTTGTAGGCAAACTCTACTGAGGGCAAATACCGCTCCCAACTACCACTAAACTTGATCACACAACTTTGCAACATATCCTCTAAAACTTGAATTACCTCTCGGACTAACCATCTGTTTAGGGGTGATAAGCCATACTAAAACTAAGCTTTGACCCCAAAGCCTTTTACAAACTCTTTCGACACTTGAAATTAAAACATGGATCCCTATCTGAAATAATAGAAATTGGAACTCTATGAAGACGAATAATTTTAGCAATATACAACTTTACTAACTTCTGCAAAGAATAGTTAGTACGCATAGCCAAGAAATGTGCACTTTTTGAGAACTAATCAACAATCACCCACACTGAATCCTTCTTCAACGGAGTCAAAGTCAAACTTGAAACAAAGTTCATAGTGATCCTTTCCCCCTTCCATTACCTTTTGACTAACCAAACATCGATTCACAAAATTCGTAACATCATGTTTCAAACCAGGTCACCAATAAATCTCTCGAAGATCATGATACATCTTGCCACTACCGGGATGTATAGTGTAAGGGCTACTATGCGCATCGATAAGAATCACTTGCCTCAAATCTACATCATGCGACACACATAACCTACCTCGAAAGTTTAATATACCATCACTGTCAACATGAAAATCTCCTTTAACACATTGCTCAAGCTGTCAAATTCTCTTTAACAACTCTTTATCTAACGACTGCTTCTCATTAATCTACTGCGACAAAGTCAGCCTCACTTGAAGTTTAGCTAACAAACAACCATCATTCACTAAACTCAAACACGCAAACATAGCTCTCAATTTCGCCATCGACTTTCTACTTAAAGTGTCAGCAATAACATTCGCCTCACTAGGATGATACTTTATCACACATCATAATCCTTCAAAAGCCCAATCTAATGCCTTTGCCTTAAATTCAATTCCTTTTGGGTGAGGACGTACTTAAGGCTCTTATGATCTGTATAGATGACACATTTCTCTCCATACAAGTACTGATGCCAAATCTTAAGTGTGAATAACACAGCAGCTAACTCCAAGTCATGAGTATGATAGTTGCTCTTATGCGTCTTCAACTATCTCGAAGCATAAGCCACAACTTTACCCTCTTACATTAACACAAAACAAAGACCTGAATATGAAGCACCACTATAAACCATAAAATCTTTTCTAGGCTCTGGTTGAATCAACACGGGTGCCTTAGTCAAAACTGCCTTAAGTTGTTCAAAACTTTTATGCCTTGCGTCAGTTCATTCAAACACCACATCTTTCTTAAATAGTTTCGTTAAGGGTACAACAATAAGGTAAAACCCTTCAACGAATCTATGATAATAACCAGCCAAACCTAAGAAACTCTGAACTTCAGTAACACTCCTAGGTGGGTTCCACTCTAAGATCGCCTCAATCTTCTTTGGATCCACTTGAATCCCTTCTACCAACACTACATGGCCTAAAAATGTCACTTCTTTAAGCCAAAATTCACACTTACTCAACTTCGCATACAACTTCTTATCTCGCAGAATCTACAAAACAACCCTTAGATGCGCATCGTGATCTGCCTCAAAACAAGAATACACCAAAACATCGTTGATGAAGACAATAACAAATTAATCCAAGTACGAACGAAATACTCAATTCATCATAATGCCCATACCGAGTCTTAAAAGTAGTTTTCAATACATTAGACTCATTCACCTTCAATTGATAATACCTAGATCTAATATCAATCTTCAAAAACACTATTGCACTTCAAAACTGATCAAACAAGTCATCAATTCGAGGCAAAAGATAATTGTTCTTAATAGTCAACTTATTCAATTGTTTATAGTCAATACACATCCGCATCATACCATCTTTTTTCTTCACAAACAAAACCAGCGCACCCTATAGAGATACACTCGATTGAATGAACCCTCTATCAAGTAACTCTTGCAACTGAATCTTTAACTCCTTGAGCTCTTTTGGTGCCAAACGATAAAGCGCAATAGACACCGGTGAAGTACTAGGATAGATCTCAATACCAAACTTAACTTTATGTTCCGGTGGCAAACCAGGCAACTCTTTAGGAAACACGTTAGGAAAATCATTAACAGTGTGAATATCCTAAACTCTTAACTCTTTACTAATCGAATTCATCACATAAGCTAAGCAAGCCTTAGAACCTTTTCCCAACAACTTCTCAACTTCATAATCGAAACCACATTAGACATAAATCTCGACCTTTCACCAACAACAACAATTTCCAACCCATCACTATTCCTCAAAGTAATTTTGCTTTGTTTAAAAATTTACCTTAGTCTTATGTTCAGGTAACTAGTTCATACCAAGAATCACATCGAAACCGTAGAAAGGCAATTCCATAATATCAACAGAGAAAACATGACCTTAAATCATAAGAGGGCATATACGATAAACTTTATTCACTACCACACTATCGCCAAAAGAACTAATAACAGTCACAACCAAATGAATAGTATCTACAGGAATCTCTAACTTACAAAGCAATTTACTCAAGATATACAAATGTATAAAACCAGAATCAACCAAAGAAAATAATGGAGTAGACTGCAAAATGAAAGTACCTGTGATGACATAAGTCGAATCCTGATCCTCTAGCTTCCTTATAGCATAAACCCAAGCTGGACCTATAGACTCAACCTGTGTAGCCATAGTATGAGCAACAATTCGCTGCCCAATCGGTCTCCCATTACTTTTATCGTGACCACGACCTTTAGTAGGTGCCGAACTGTGAGTCTGTGAAGCCTCAACTCTGTTTGGGAAATCCCTTAGAAAATATTCCTTCGAACCGTACTTAAAACAACTATCTGTCATCTTGCAACACTCACTAGGATGCCTATGCTCACAATATGCACAAAGCGGCCATCCAGAGCCACCCATCGAACCAACAATAGTAACCACAACACTACTTTGTTATTTCGGCTTACTCGGTCGAAACCCACATCTCACACCTCTACCAAAACTTTAACTATCACACTCTCTCTTAGGCGATCAATCAGATGCACCATCGGAAGTCCTTTTGCTAGACTCAGTAACCATAAAATGAGGTGGCTCAGTGAAAGTCTTCTCAACTGCTTTGCCTTTCTCAACTAACTCATCAAATATCTTTATGTTCTAAGCTACCAAATAAACCTGAATGTCATGATTAAGCCTAAAACAAAACCTCTTACAACAGTCCCTCTCAATCAGAACCATTTCAGGCACGTCCTGACTAAGAACACAAACTCTGCCTCATAGTCAGCCACTAACAAATCACCCTAAACCAAATCCAGGAACTCATGTTTACAAGCCTCCATGTACTGCTCACCCATAAACTTTCTTTAAAAACATTAAGGAAATACCCTCAAGTCAAACAATCAGCGGTAGTACCTCTCTTAACTGTATTCCACCAACGATGAGCCTCACCGTCGAGTAGGGACACAATACAACCCAACTTCTCCTCATCAGAACAGGACATCTACTAGAGGATCCTTTCAACTCCCTCTAATCAGTACTCAGCTACGGTCGGATCAGTTCCTTTTACACCAGAAAATTTCTTACCACCCAATGCCCAAAGTTATTCAAGCGGCAACCCTCGTTTAATAGGTGCAGGATTGGCAGGGTTAGCACCAGCAATCCTTTGATATGCTCTAATCATAGCTTCCATCAGGGGGCCAACACCCTCATCAGGTATGTTCACTCTATGCGGTGGCACAGGAGGTGTAGAGGACGTATCATCCTCTTGAGCATTAGCTCTCATATTAACACGTCTAGGAGGCATATTGAAACTAATAATCTAACACACAAACAAACAAACAAACAAACAAACAAACAAACAAACAAACAAACAAACAAGGGTGTGAGTGGCGAGAAACGATCCAAGCTACATTCTTGTAAGAAAATTTTATGACTAAGGCAATGTGTTCCCGTTCCTACCCCACATGCAATTCAATCAAAGTATTCAACAATTTTAAATAATCAAAATAACTTAAACACATGAGTTTCTAAATCCTTGGGTTGTGAAACCCTAATCAATACATCAACAACTTAGGTTTGAGTGTTAAATAACCAAAACTCTGACACCATCAAATGTAACACCCTATACCTGGCCCAGTCGCCAAAATCGAGTATCAGGATGCCACACAACCGCCACACATCATACAAATAATAAAATGTCACATTAGTAAGTTATTGTCCTCTTTATTAGCATTCGTATGAATTTGAAGTCAAACATATAACAAGCATCATTAAAACATGCCAAACATACTTCAAATGAAACTATAATAACAATTAAACATGTGTTAGGACCACTTAGCAAAATTTCAAAAATAGTTACATAAGTATCAATATTGAAACTGAGGTATCGATAATTTTCTTATAAGGTATTGATACTACTTGAAAATCGGTACCAAATCGGCATTTTGTTTCTCGTTTAAAATCAAAACACTAGAAAATATTGGTACATTTAAAAAAGTATCAGTTTTATTACCTTGAGCATTGATCCTAATGGCATGGTATCGATACCAAATTATGATACTGACTTCCTGCACATTGAAATATATCATTTTTAAAAGCCAAATATCGATAGCTCTGCTTTAGACCATAAAAATACAGTAACTTGAAGCAATTAGTTCAATTTAACTTAATCTGTTCAACATGCAACTTATACCAGATCAAACAATCGTCAAAACGGCTATAGTATTAGTTCAAAACACTGAAAATATGTCTGAACAAGAATTAAAATATCAAGATCCAAGTCTTTAAATCTAAAGCAAATAAATCATGGAAACATCCTAAATATCATGGCAAAAACCAACAAAAATTCTACCATGTTGACTTTATTTCCCATAACAAAAACAAATAATTAAACACCTATGAAATAATGCGAAAGTCTGGCTTGGATCACTCCCTTGGAACCACACCACTCACACCGAAACCCAACTAATCTGCAATGATTTAAAAAGGAGTGGGTAAGCTTAACAAGCTCAGTGAATGATCAAAATAACTACCATGCAAACATGTCATCATGTATTATCGAAACATCCATTTAGCACAATTACATTTCAAATGTTAGTATCATGTTACTTGCTCATGCATTATTCATTGATTCATTTACATAATAATTACATACTCACTTAGGAATATATCACATTACACATATTCATATTTTAAGATAATTTGGCACTTGAGTTATGAAACATAGATCTCCAACACACCAAATGACTCATAGAGTTGAAAATATCCCAAAATGTGTAGCATACAGCTAGCATTCTCCAACATACCAAACATGTCCCGGTGAATGAAGCTTAGCTCACATTCCCTCATCTCTCCAAATTAGTCTCGGGCTTTAATGCCCCCAAAACACAACATATAAAGGTGAGTACTCACAATCCTATGGCATGCCAACTATATCGAACAGTCTCATAAGGTCACAAGGCCAAAATATTTGTTATTAAACATACATATTACTTACCATTTTCTGTACTTTTTCCCTACATAACCACATTATAATCACAATGTAATCACTATAACATGGCACAAATAACATGCTCACAATCAATTTTTTCACAATAGTCATCATAAGCTTATTACACGTATCACAATATCACATTTTAATCCATAATTTTACAACACATTTTTACATATAAAATCTTGAGTATGAGAAAGCTTACACTCATAATTTAGAGTAAGGGTTTAGGCTACTTTTAAGTTCCCAATTAACGCAATGAATCGTTTTTACAAGCAACGATTCCAAACACTCACCAAATACGCTTTCGTCGAATTGTCAAAAGCCCAAACTAACCTTTTCTTAACTCGTAGAAGGTCTTAACGAATCCAAAAACTTCAACACAATAAATCACACAACAATACAACTAGCAATCAACTAAGGACTCACCTCAAGTAATAAAAAACACAAGCCTAAGCTAAGTTCTCATGTAACTGAAACCTTTGACATAGCAAATTTAAAATTCAAATATCTCGGTCTATACTTAATATTTTTTTCCTAAAATTAATTTCATTCATCTAATTATTCACCTATGACTAATTCTCAACCTTTAAACTATGCAAAACTACCTAATTCATGGTATCAAAAATTTTTAACAAGTTATGGCCATTTTCACGAAAATTCATTAAATCCTTAAAAATCTTTAATACAGCTTTAAAGTAAGCTTAGAAACCTTCTAATCATGTCAAAACTAATAGAAAAATACTTTGAAACCATATTCTTACCCAAAATCTCAAAACCCACCATTAACGATCCAATTTTTTACTTTTATTTAAAACATGCGATTTAATGGCTAAAACTTTAGTTTAAAAGATCAGATAACATTTAAAACTAATTAGAAATTTAATTGTTACCATAGTTGATGAGAAATTAATCATTTGATCAAAAACCCAAAAACTAAACAATGGAGAAATCTATGGTGTTTTGAGTGTTTTTCTTGAAATACTATGAAGGTTTAATGTTGGGAGAATGAAATAAATCAAGGGAATAGAGTTGGGGAATAAAAATTTGAATGGGAAGAGCTTGCGAGAGCAAGGGACGACAAACAAAAGAGAAGGGAGAAAACTATTATGAAAGCTATATGTGGGAGGAAGAAAATAGGGTGAAAATTAAAATTTGGTTTAAGTGTCTTTTAAAAATCATAATTTAAACCATTTTACAAAACAATCGTTATTTCAAAATCAAAAGTCTTTTGAACATTATTTTCAAAATTTGTTTTAATTTTCAAAATGTCATAGACAAAAATATTTTCGAATACCATGCTAACAAAATTCTCGAGCTCACTAGAGCTAAAATCCCTAAAACTCTTAGGCCCAATTTTGGGGTTTGACATGATGGAATAAACTTCTTCCATAATTGTTGATCTACACTCAAGAGCCATCTAAACTTGGTATTAATAGCCTCTAATCGCTTCTTCTCCCAATGGTTAAACCTTTGATGGAGACCAAGCTCTAATACAAATTGTTAGGCCCAAAAATACCAAGAGGTGGGATGAATTAATGTTTTGAAATTCTTCTTAAACTTTTCTAAATAATAAACAAAGTGAAGAAAAGCTTGGACAATTCAATCACAAAGGATTTCTCTATTCATTACTAGAATTAATACATTTCAAGGAAAAGGTATAACCTTTACATTCCCTATCTTTTTCACCATGTTAAGATAGAACCTTTTCCTTTAGCTTTTATAGTTAAACTAGAACCCGTCATAGTTTTTATTGTTCAACGAAAATCCTTTTACAATCTACTCAAGATTTTATACCTAAAAAACCTTAAGTATACTCTCTACAAGAAAAAGAAGATGAGCAAACTAATAATGAACCTCTAGTAGGTGTGTGCTTACAAATTGAATCTCTAAATACTAAGATTTGAAAGCAAGAAAAGATATTACGATAAGCTCTTAATAATATGCACAAGAGAAATGAAGAAAATAAAGATTTTAAGTTGATTCTCTTGTGTTTAATGGTTGGATATGTCTCTCTTATTGTCTTGATGTGTCTTAAACTGGTATTTGTATAAATGAATAAGTTTGTGGATGTTTATGGCCATTGGGGGATGAATTTTAGCCATTGAAACATTAAATTCGAGCTTATTTGTAGTTATAGATATACTTGTATCAATACAAGTGGACATGTGGTGATAAAAGTCTTTAAATTATCACTTTTAAAGCCTGATATGTAAGTAGAAGTCCACTTGTATCAGTAGAAGTTTAAGGGTTTTAAGGGTTCAGACTTGTACTAATACTTGTATTAGTAGAAGGTGCAGAGGGATCTAGAAATTGCTTATTGACTTACTTGTATCGATAGAAGTCCGGAGGTATGCTTTAAGTGTTCTCTAACTTACTTATATTGACAGAAGTTCTTCCAAGTACAGATATAACTTCCCAAACTAGTATAAAATGAGTTTAAAACACTTAAGAAACATTTTTGATTGACTCAAAAACATTTAAATAAACTAAAACACATTTAAAACATGTTTTTGAGTATTTTTACAAGTATTTGAATTGCTTTGAAAATGTTTAACAAAAGTTTCAATAATTATTTTCACCAAATGGCTTAGAAAATATAAATAAAATTTTATCTTAAATGTTGTTATATCAAAAGTTTGGGATACTAAAGCTAACAATTCTGCATCGAAATTGGGAAAAGCTTATTTGCGATCATCTTGGATTGAGAAATCAACCCAACATTAGGATACTAGATTCTGCAAAATCCTACTTTGATAGACACCTTATAGCCTTTTTCTTTAAGTTGACGCACTCTAAGTAGATTTGTTTTCAAGTTGGGAATAAAGAACATATCAGAGAATATCTGCATAGATAAAAACTTTGTTTCGATTTTCACTTGTCCTTTTCCTTTGACAGCAACATGTGAATTATCACCAAACTTAACTCTTGAATGAAAAGTCTCATCCAAATAAAAAAAATATTTATCTCCACACATATAGTTGCTACAGCTAGTGTCCAAATACCATAAACTTGTATGGGGTTCTTCTGAGGATTGACACAATATCAACAAAAAAGACTTCTTTCATTTTCATTCACTTCTACAAAATTAGGATTTTCTACGAATTCTACTCAATTTTGGATGACATTTAAAACGATAATTCCATCCTTTTGACACCTAAAACACTCAATGTGGGATTTGTCTACAGATTTTGGTCTCCTATTATACAAGAGTTGTCAATCACAACCATTCTGACCATTCTTTTTCTGGTTCCCCATTTCAACTCTACTTGAGTTTCTTCCTTTCCACTTGTTTCTTGTACGCTTAAAATCTTTTACAGTTGTGACTACTTGCAATGCTTGCTCCTCGACATCCTGTTGGATAATTTTCTACTCATGAACCATAAAAGAACATTGCAACTCATCAAGAGAAAGAGGATTAATATATTTCAATTCTTTAATAGAGCAAATAACGAAATTAAATTTTGACAACATGGACCACAAAATTTTCTCAACAATGGTAATATTTGCAAGCCTCTCTCCATGAATCTGCATCTTGTTTGCAATTACCATACTAAGTGAGAAGTAATCTGACACCAACTCTCCTGACTTCATACGCAAGATCTCAAATTCACTATGAAGAGTTTGAAGTTGTGGTCACTTTGCCTTTGCATTCTATTGGTACTTCTTCTTCATGGAATCCCAAATTTGCTTTGACGTATCCTTACAAAGAATTATTTTCAAGATTGAATGATCAATGGCTTGAAAAAGATAGTTTTTTGCCTTCAAATCTTTCATTTTTTGTCCCTCAAGCTCTAGTTGTTGAGCATTGGTCAAAACAACACCAATTTCTAGTTTTCTCGAATTCCCCCATCAACAATCGGCCAAAATTCTTTAGACCTCAAAATTTCTATCAACATTATCTAATGATCATAATGACCATCAAAGCAAAGAATAACAAGTTGAACAAAACTCTCAGAAGACATTGCAACTCACAATTGAAAGACACTCACTCTAATAACCAAAGCTTTGATACCACAACTAGAAGTTGAAGAAAATACTAAACTAAAATGTGATTCAATTATTCCATCAAAAGAGTGGCTTTTGTAGGTAATTACATCATCTAACTGAGCTAAAATAAATGAACATGGGTAAACATGACTAACAAACTTCCAAGAAATGATAACTTAAATGATAACATGTTTAAAGACTTAGCCAAAACAGAATATAACATGGTGACAAATTAACAATAAAATATATCTAACAATAATATGATAGGTACAAAGTTTATATGATTCACACAATGTTTCTTTTTTTTTTTAATGGTGTAAAGCACTTAACTTTGATAAATCCTTTAATGGTAGAATAACTTAATAAGTTGTAGTGATTGAGAAGAAGAACTAAGTTGCAATGATGAGAAAAGAGAAATTGGATGAAGTTATGAAAGTGGAAGGAGTTTTAATGGATGAAAAACTAAAGATAAAAAAAACTAAGAGAAAATTTTAAATAAAAGAAAGGAAACTTTAGTGTTACCGTAGAATAAAAATTGAGAAAGATGGTCTTCCAAATTTTTGTTCTAACATTGATAACTTGTATGCCAACGAATATTTGCTTCTTGAAACTTTTTTATCACTTAAGTTAGATAGAATCTGGAAAAGGGGAAAATAATAAGTATAAAAGAATTCATGAATAAAAAAACCGACTTCCAAGATTTTAAAAAGGAAAAATGAAGAAAAATACATTGAATTTGTAAAAAAAAAAAATGCAAGTGAAATTTGGAAAGAAAAAGGCATTAGTAAAAAAAAATAAAGAAAAATAAAAAGTAAGATATTTCTCTAAGTAAAAAAGAAAATTGCATACCTTTCAAAAGAAATAAGATCTTTCTTGTAATGTAGGTTTCACGTTAAAATAAATGTAATCCTTTAGATTAGATATTTATTATATTATATTTATTAGTATACATTAAAATTAAAATTATTATTTATTATTATCATAACTTAATATTTAAAATTATTATTATCTTTTAAAACTTTCAAGATTGCTTTAAATTTCTTTTAAACGTAAATGTGCTTTTTGAAACATAAATTATCTTTAAAAAATTAAATATAAAAAACATAGTGTAATTTAATTGTATATATATTTGTTATATTATATATGATATATGATAGAAAAAGAGAGTCAATTTTAAGTTAATTAAATGCTTTGAGAGGGATAATTGAAGTCCATAAATCAACGTTTTAATTATTCTTATTGACTAAACCTCCCAACTTGCATTGCTTTTCTCTTCACCAAACATTATTGGATATTTGTAGTCTGTGATTTGTTATCTTCTTTGGTTTAATTTAATTAAAGTTTAAGCAATATCTGCGATTCCAGATTACTCTTTTTCATCAAAAAACCTTCATATTTTGCTTATCTTAAAACCATCATGGCTGTTTCCGGTTGCCGTATTGAAGCATATACCTGTCGGATGGATCCTCTGCAGTGCAAAAGAAAAACTCAATCATGACGACTAAAACTGATAATCTACAGTTGGAAGATCATCAGAATATATGTTGCTTTGTGCTGTAAACTGCACGTTGTTCCGATCAAGCCACAGACAAAGCCTGCAAAATAGCTTTTAAAACAAACCCAGCAGATGAATTCAATTGGGTCAATTTTATCTTTCAGCTTCGGACAATTATAAACAAGCAGCCTCAAAAACATTTTTATTTGCTAAAGCAAGCTTCAACTCGGACACACAGTGTACGGACACTTGGAAGATTTACAGTAATCGAGGCGAGACAAACAGCAACCCCTCATAAAAACAGAAAATCCTGTACAAAACAATCAAAAACAACCGTCCCAGGTTTGTGGTAGCAACCTTGGCACTGTTATATACTAAACAGTGTCCACTGGTCTTTGCTTTTTTCATTTTTCTTTGTAAGGGAGAGCTTTCATAGTTATTTTAAGACTATTAGTATAGATATTTATATTATTACTATTAAGGGAATTTCCAAAGGTTCTCATAATCTCCGGTGTTATAAGCGGGAACATGATCAGCAGCAATGTCAATGTCCCAGCGAGGAAGACTGAGAAGCATCCCTTCAGCCATATTGGCAAGAACATTAGGCATATCAAAGATCATATCCTCATCCACAAACTCATAAGCCGTCGTGGGTTTCTCGGGCACTACCCGACTGATATTATTACCCTGACCTTCATTATCCTCATTCCCAAATAAAGCATCGTTTGCAGCCCCTAAAGCAGCCGCAGCAGAGGTAGCAGCCGCCTGGATATCCCTAGGGGAGTTGGAGGCCGGCACAGGCAAAGAGGCGGCGGAGTTGGGAAAGTTAAGCTCAGCATCTTGGCCTTTTAGCGCAAGTGCGGCAACATCATAAGCAATAGCTGCCATTTCAGGAGTGGGAAATGTACCCAGCCAGATTCTGTTGGGCTTCCTCGGCTCTCTAATTTCAGACACCCATTTCCCACTGGTCCGACGCCTTACTCCCCTATATAACCGATGACGCTCCGAAGCACCACCAGCCGAAGCGGAAGCACCGCCACCGTCGCTGCTAGCATTGGAACTCTTTCTGGGTTTCGAGTAATGCATGGTGAGATGATAGTTGCAAAGACAAATGGCGGGAAGGTTCTCCTGGGTTTGAAACCGGAGATGAGAGAATCCATTTATGGGGGATGGAAATTGATGTTGCAGAGATTTGGCAAAGCTCGAAAAGGCTGCAAAAGTGCAAACCAGTTGTTGATGAACTGCAGTCTGCTGATAGTTGGGGTGTAAACCAGATATATGTTGGACATGTGGGTTGGACTGCGTTTTTGGCTGCTCTAAAACAAAATAGAAGAAGTGTGTTTATTTGCCTATATCTCAACAGTCATTCTTTTGGGGATTACTTCAACACCAACTTTTGTTCCCCCAATAAGCATAGTAAAGTTCGAAACTACAATTATTATATTTGAGAAAACATGTTACTTCAAGAATCTAACCCCCCCCAAAAAAACTTGTGTCGCGTGCGTCTCATGTTTTTTCTTCTCTCTACAATACTCACCTCCATATCCCAACCATTAAAACTTCAAAAGTTTTCTAGGTAAATTATGGCCAAATTTAATTAATTATTTAGTTTAATATTTTTGATCATTTGTTTCAATGTTAATTGTTAATTGTTGCTAAAATGAATAATACTTACCTCTCTCATATTTATAATAATAAAGCGGTTAAAAGATTAAATTAACTTAAATTTAATAATTTTTATGAATTTTTACACATATTTGTTAATGTATAATAAAAACCACAATTAAAGTATTATAGAGAACCTTGTATTATGATTTGAATTGCATTTTATCTCTTTTAATACAAAAACGGAGCAAATTAATCCTTGTACATTGAATTCAAGAATAAATTAGCCTTTTTGTTAAAAATTCTATCAAAATTTATTATTAAAAATTAGTCTCTATATATCAACCGGAGATATGCATGGCACACTACGTGGCATTGTCTGATTATTCAATCAGCTAGACCAGTTTTTAATGGTAGAAATAGATAAATTTTTTAACAAAAAGGATCAATTTACTATTTGATTTAACATTTACAGACTTACCATTTTTTTTAAATAAAAATGACAAAATGCAATTTAACTCCTAACACATAGACTCTCATAATTTTTTTTACCTAAAATCTTATTGTCTCAAAATTTTGTCTATAAAAAATTACTTTATCACTTAATTTTAGTATTTTTTTAAATTTATCAACCTTTGTTTTTAAAGATACGAATGAGTGTAATTAGTTAGGTTGGGCCACAGGTAAGCCGCGTTTTACATTATTTATCTTGAATTGGGTAAAATCTGATTTGTGGAATGCAATTGAGATTACTCTCTCATGTCGGTATGAAGTTTGAGATTCTAATTAATAATCATCAAATATAATGACAATTACATATAGGTGCAACTATATTTATCAGCTCTATTCAATGTATGGCAGCAATATGACAAATGATCATCCCTGTTTATTACTCTGAAACGTCTATATCAAATATATATACTTATTATTAAAACCATGGATTAATTCAATTAAAAAATTAATATATTATTTCTTTTAAATGATAAATAACATTTTATGATGGTGTTTTTTTAATATATTTTTTGTATAAATATTAAATAAATATTTAATATAATAAAAAATTTATATAAAATAAGTTAATACTCAATTGTACCCTCAACCAAAAATATTACCCAATCTAATCTTTAATCAAATATAAGAAATCAATAAAGTCGTATTATATTCATTGTATAACACATAAGGATTGTGCCACCTAGTGAAAATTGGTACATTTTCTTTAAAATGTTTAAAAATCAAAATGATAAAAAAATATTTTAAAAATTACAGAAAATATTTTTTAGAATTTTCAAAAATTATAAAAAAATATAAAAATATAAAAATATTAAAAATTACATTAACATTTAAAATTATAAAAAATATTTAAAATATAAAAATATAAAATATTGTAAAAAGTATAAAAACAGAAAATAAATTGAAATTGTATGGAGACAAATGTATAACTCAAAGTTTTTCCACGTTAATGTGATATTAATTCAAAAAGTAATGTCGTATACAGAATGATTTGTCATCTACGTAGGTAACTTGTTTTATCATGTTTATAAGAGTTACTAAGCCTTTGAAAAATGTAGACCTGCCTACATTTGGAAACTATTTCCATTTGTCATCTCCGCTTATACTCTAAATATTATCAACATTAAAAATGAAAAATTCATTAATATATAGCTCTCCAAATTATTTATCTTCTTTCAAGAATAAAGTAAAAAAAAAAAATTTTCTAAAATTAACCGCCCTTGAGCTGTCTCCACCCAAAATTGGAGCCAAATATTTGGATGAGGATACATTGTCGTGGTTTAAGGTGATAATCTTTTAAGGTGGATTTATTTTAGTTTTTTTTATACTTTTTTAATAATATTTTTTAAACATTTTCAATATTTTATAGTTTTTAAATATTTCTTTATAATTTTATAATTTTCTATTAATTTTTAATAATTTTTATGATTTTTAAACATTTTAAAAAGAATGTATTCGTTTTCATTACATGACGGGCATATCCATGGATGGAACTTAAATCAATTTTAACAATTCAAAAGCTGAATTGATTGATTATTTATATTCAATTAAAGGCTCAACTGATTTTTAAAATGATTTTTTTTTATATTAACCCTTAAACAAAACAACTTAAAAGTACTTATTTAATTATTAAACACATATTTAATAAGATTTATATACAAATTCTATCACTTTTCCAACAGCCATCATACGATTATTATTAAAAGAAAATATTTGTTTTACATTAAAAAAAAAAGAAAAAGTAAAGAACTGTTAAATATTTGATGAAGTAACTATCGAATTCAAGAATTTTATGTTATTTAGCTTTTTTTCTAGCAAGTAACTTTTTAATTGCAAAAATTACTTGATTTCCATTAAGTACGTATATATTTTGTACAAATGAATAATTACATTATAATGAGAGAAGAAAAATGATTTACAATAAAAAAAATTAAATCCTAAATATTATCTCAATCAATTTTATATTCACACAAATTTATTATTCAGCCAATGATTGAGTCCACATTTAAAAAAAAAAAGAAAATATATACGACTATATATAAAAGGAAGGCCTTAAGGCATTCCTTCATTGACACCTGTCCGGTGCTATCTTTTTCTCTCTCTCTTTTTTTTCTTTATAAACATAAATGGTTAGTTTTAAATTCTGGTCCCTTTATTTTATTAGATTACATAAAATGGTTAATTTCACTTTTGGACTTTATATTACGCCTGAATTTAAGATTTAATCTACATACTTTATCTTTTTACATAATTTGTTACTTCAATGATTATAATTTCATTAGTTATTTATATAAAAAGAAGGTTATAAGTGATTCTGTCATCACAGGTGCTCTTTTTCTCTTTTCTTTTTACCCTACAAGAGAACACAGTAGCGAATTTAGAAGGGGCTGGCAGGGCCCCCATCCCCCTTAAAATAGAAAAATTGTCTTTGAAACCCCTTTATAGTTTATAAAATTTTATATTAGTAATGGTAAAATGCACTTTGGCCCCCCAAAATGATAAAAAATTGATTTAATCATTTAAAAACTATAAAGATATACTCTATTAAAATGATAAAAATTCTATTTTACTATTGTAAAAGTATATAATTTAATTCTGGCCCCAAACAAAATTATGGCTTTGCCTCTGAGATAACAATAAAAATTTTATTATTGATCTCTCTACTTAGCTAATTTTTTAGGATTTATTTTATATTTTAATTTAACATAATTTGGTCGTCGACTTTATCAACGACATTAGTTGGTTTAAGTAATTAAAATCTTTAACTATTCCGATTAAAATGTGGTCATGAATATTTTTTAGAAATATCTTTCTAACACATACCAAAAATATATATTTTAGTATGATAAGTACACCTTTCTAACCAAAAAAGTAAATCTATTTCGATTTTATAAGTTTGGAATGGGTAGTTTTAGGAGAACCTTTTGGCCTAAGCATTTTAATTGAAATAATCAACTGTTTGGACTAACTAAAAACAGAAGAACCAAATTATGTCAAATTAAAGTATAGATATTAAATCCTAAATTTGAAGATAATAGAAGGACCACGATCATAATTTGACCTAAGACAATCATTTGTAATTTAATGTAAAAATATATATAAACTAAATCCTAAAATTTAGCAAAGTAGAAGGGTCAATACTAAAACTTTATTGTTATCTTAAAGGGCAAAAATAAAAAAGAAAAAGAACACTTATGATGACAGAATCACTTAAAACTTTATTTTTATATAAATAACTAATGAAATCATATAGATTGAGGTAACAAATTCAGTAAAAAGATAAAGTATGAAAATTAAATATTAAGTTTGAGCATAATATAGGGATCAAAATTTTGATATTTTATATAATTTAATAAAATAAGAATAGTAGAATTGAAATTTAACCATTTATGTTTATAATGAAAAAGAAAGAGATAACATTTGACAGGTGTAAATTAGACATGATATAAATTAAATATAATTATAATTAAAAAAATTGAAGCCCAGGCGGTATTGGGCAAAACATTCTAGTTTGATTTTGAAAGGACTAGATTTGTTCAATCGTTGACACTTTGAAACTTTGCCAAATGGTGCTAAATGACATAGATGCCCTTTTGGGACCATAAATACTTTACACTGATCACAAAGCACTTCTAAATTGCAATTACGGCATTATGAAGAGCTTTTATTTTGGCACCCATTATCGCACCATTGACCAATCAGCCCTTGTTTAGTAACCAAACTGTAAGCAACCAACCTCTAATCAATTAGAAAGTATTAATAAAATATTGTGTAACAAAAAGCATAAAGTATTTGAAGTTCTCCTTTCCTTTCTAATTCAGGTAAATTGGGGAAGAAAAGAAATTGATTCCTTTCCTATTTTGATGTTTTCATCAGCCCGTTTATGTAGTATTTCATTTTTCTACTACATCCTACTGCGTGCTGTAATTTATTATTATTTTCAGATTTCAGCACACACACAGTCATAACAAAATCATAATAAAACGAAAGCTGCTTCCATTATAAATAAAAAGCATAATGGATTATTTCTCCTCTACCTTTCAAAAAAACAAATTATAATAACTTTTTATTTAATTTTTCATCTTTTTTAACTTTTGAACTTGTATTATTTGTCAAATAATCCCAAAATAGATAAAAAAAAGTTAACATTTATTAACTTTACTGACAGACAGTCCACGCGTATGCCACATTAGTAATTAATTAATTTTTTAAAAATATTTTTTATTTTTTCAATTCTTAAAATTTTAAAATATTTGTAACACCTCAATTTTGGCGGATTCAAGGTTATCGGGCATAGGATAAAAATGATCTGTGTGGCGAAATAGTATTCGTCCAAATAATTCTTTTGGTGTATAAGATGGGCGTATTCCGATCTTTGTGTAAGTTAATGATAGTTCTTTGCTAAATTACTATGTTAATTGGAAAATGATAACAACAGAGTAAAAGGTAGTTATGGTATGAGTTCACGCTAGACATATTGTATGTTTGAATTATTGTTCAAGTTATGATACAAGGTAATCTAGTTAGGAGTCAATTGGAT
Organism: Gossypium hirsutum; assembly: GCF_007990345.1. Taxonomy (NCBI): domain Eukaryota; kingdom Viridiplantae; phylum Streptophyta; class Magnoliopsida; order Malvales; family Malvaceae; genus Gossypium; species Gossypium hirsutum. Next base: position 37,645,932 of record NC_053440.1, read on the forward strand.
TGAATAATATTGAATTTTCATTTATGTTTTTCGCAGGTGGTGTAGGCTATTATTAAAGACAATTCTGAAAGAATATGATACATGTTAAGTGCCACTTTAGGGACTTAGGTCTTATACATATTTGTATATGGGCTTGAGAAAAGGGGGTTGTTCTTCTTCCTTTTTCTAAAATGTTGTTATCTAATTCTTTCTAGAACCAAAAGCATTTCTTTCTCCTTTAAGCTGGATGCAGTAATTTTGGTTCTTACCAGTATTTTCTACATGTTTGGGTAAGTTATATGACTCTACATGTTGAGTTTTGAAAGAGTAAGTTTGTTAGAAGCGGTTGAGCAGTAAGAAAATATATAAAGCTTTGTATGGGGATTTCCAATGTTAGCGATGATGGTAAAATGTACGTGAATAAGTTTTAAGGGTGTTTTTATGTGCTGTGGCATTGTTTGCTGCTAATTTACTTGATGGATGTTTGGTTTGGAGCAGAGTAGTTGTAAGTGAGTGTCAGGTGAGTTCTATGCTGACTCTTGCATGTAATATTGTTCATATCGAGAAAATACTTGTAGGGAATTTATTGAACTATGGATCCAAAACTATGAAAAGTATAGTATGTATATGGATAGTGAATCTGACAAATCCAAGTATGTGATATTAGTGTATAAGTATTGAAACGTTGAAGTATGGCTGTATATATATGTCTGGAATGTATGCTATGAGATGTATGTTATGTTGAGTGTATGTTGGTGAATAAAAATGTTGGGCATAGATTGTGTCAGTGCATGAAAAGTCTGTAAAATGAGTCTATGTCTAGTCATCGCGGTGGTATTTGATGAAGTCCACCAGGACAGAAAACACGAACTCTAATATGAAACTTTGAATGAAAAGTTCATGGCAATGACACCCTCTGAAAATGAACTAATGAATGGTGATTTCCCAATGGGGTTTTCTGCATGTCCCAGGACAATGATGGACAAACCTCACGTAATGTGAGTTTAGGAAAATCTATATTGTAAACACGACAGCTAAGAAATGCCTTTCTGGAAAATTCTAAATGGAACGCCTTGGTGGCTACTTGTAAACTCTAATATATATAGGTTTTCTTCTAGTAGCTTTCACCACCTTTTTACTTAAAAATAATACTACTACTGAGTATTCGTTAATTAATTTAGTGAATTTTGCTTAACGTTGATAATGGACATGAATTTATAAAATATGAAAATTTGTGCTTTATTACATGAATTTTGTGCATAAATTAAATTATTTCATTTTATTTATTAATGTGTTATATTTAATTGTGCAGTGGGACCATGAAGTTGATTTAATAAAGAGATTATAAAGTTGTATAAACATGAGCTATTTATTTCCTATGTTGGATGGAAAAACCATAATAAATGGGTCAACAAGGTGTTATTTTGACCTAGTTAAAATGATGCTACATGGTGGACAAGTCTGGTTATTTAATAGTCACAGAATCATCCAACAAGGGTGAGTCAAGCCCAAATTCTGCACAAGCATGTTGGTTGCCCAAAAATCTATTTTGGGATATTTACTAGAGGTCCTAACATTTGGAGAATCATTGGAAATCAACACATAAAGATTGCCTTTGAAATTGTCCAACCCATACCTAAATTTAGCATGATTTTATGCTCAAATAAAGGAACTATCATCCACATTCTTCCACAAAAAGAGGCTGGCAAAGCAATGGAGAAAATAGAGGGATTCAAATCCCTATTTTTAGTAAACTCTACCATCTACTTCAAGTATAAATACCTCCACTCATTCCCCATTTCAATCATCCCTCATCCCTATATCCCTCATTCTTTACATCTCTCAATCATCATTCATTCTCTCATTTTCTCTTTTCATTTCCATGCATAGCATCCCATATTTTTTTTCTTAGCCAAAGACCTTGATAACATTATCTCCTGGCCAGCCACCTTGATGAGCCATTAGCAAAGGAGCAACACAATGATCAAAGGAAAACATTTTCAATCAGATTTGATGAGACTGCTGACTCGACAGAGTTTATTCTTCTTTCAGTTTGTTATTTTGATTTTAATCATGTTTACAATGTGCTTTATTATTTTGTCATCAACAATGGTAGCTTAATTATGTTTAGCTAGGATGATTGCATTTATTTAATGAAATTTGTTTAAATCATGTCTATAGTGTTTGTGCCTCAGTTGATCATGTTTTCAATTAAACTCAAGTATTTATTTCATTCATACGTGATTGGATGCATTCGAATTAGCTGAGCCATCCTAACCAAATGATGGCTAGTGGACACAATAATTCATATGTGCATGCTTAATTTAGATCCTAACCTGACTAAATTAAAGGTTCATAATAACTTTAACGAACTCTATTATCTTGTATGGTTTTTAGGTTTATGTGATTAAACTGTTTCAAGCGTCACTTGTCCTTGTTACTTCACATGAATCCTAAGAAACCCTTAGTTTAATATGATCAATAAAATGCATGTTTTACTAAGTAAAAGATTCCTAAAAGACTTAATTTGGTTTCTAAACTCATGAAAGATTGAGTTGCCATGGAATAATTTCTGAACACTGTTAAGCATCATAAAAATAAGCTAAGTTGAATGATATAATTATCCTAGCCTATTCATGTTATTGATTGTTGAAGTTTGTGTTTTTGTTAAATTCATTCATACTTCACATTTAGTTTAAATTGCATTAGGGATCAATCTTGTATCTAGATAATTTAATTTAGTTAATCATCCATCACTCAAGATATTGTGTTTTTATCATCAAATTGTTAACTTTAATTTTGCAATATATTAATTAACATACACAATCCCTATTGAGACGATAACTCCTTTACTTACTTACTACTTGATAACGACCGTGTACAGTAGTTACACAAACCGAGCGTTACAAGTTTTTGGCACTATTGTCGGGGACTGTTGCCTTAATAATTTTGTGAAATTATTCTTTTCAATTTGATTATTATTTCAGTTTTATCTAACTTCTAACCTTACTAATTTATTCTTTATTTTTTTGTGATTTATTTTTCAAGTGTTTATGAGCATAGATCGAATTATCGATTTATTAATTGTAAACCCTGAGATAGAGAAGACATTTTGACAAAGAATACGCAAAAGATCAGCTCAAAGACAAGCTAAGATGCACCTTGGAAATCAAAATGATGGACAAGAAAATGAATCCAATCATGTGCACAATCCAATCTTTATTGCTGATGATAGAGATCGTACCATAAGACAGTACGCTGTACCACTCTTCAATGAATTAAATTCGAGAATTAGGAGACCAGAGATTGAGGCACCACAATTTGAATTGAAACCAGTGATGTTTCAAATGCTCCAAATGGTTGACCAGTTTAGTGGAATGCCCACAGAGGATCCACACCTTCACCTTTGATTATTCATGGAGGTGAGTAATTCATTTAAGATAGCCGATGTGACTAAAGATGCATTGAGGTTGAAGTTATTTCCATATTCATTGTGAGATTGAGCACGAGTATGACTTAATTCGTTGCCACCAAGTTCAATATCTACATAGAAAGAATTACTAGAAAGATTTTTGGTTAAATATTTCCCATCTAGCAAAAACGCTAAGTTGTGAAATGAGATAACCACTTTTCAACAATTGGATGATGAAGCTTTGTACGAGGCATGAGAGAGAATCAAAGAATTACTTTGTAGGTGCCATCATCATGGGATTTCATATTGCATCCAGTTTGAGACGTTTTATAACGGTCTCAACGCACACACTAGGTTGATGGTAGATGCTTCTGCGAATGATGCGATTTTCTCTAAGTCTTATAATGAGGCTAACGAGATCATTGAGAGGATAGCCAATAACAATTACCAGCGTCCAACAAATCAAGCAACTTTAGAAAGACGAATAGCCAGAGTGCACGAAGTGGACGCACTTACACTACTAATGGTTTAAATAATTTTGCAGCCCAACCGCCAAGTCAGTTTGATGTTGTTTTCTGTTTATACTGTGGGGATGGTCATTCTTTTAAGAATTGTCAATCAAATCTCGTGTCAGTTTATTATGTAGGTAATCAACATCAAAATAGAAGTGGACATGAACCACAGTCCAACTTCTACAATCCTTCATGGTGCAACCATCTAAACTTTTCTTGGAGTAACCAAGGAAATGGACTGAATAACACTTACATACAGCATAAACCTAACCAATCCCAAGGGTTCAATCACCAATCAATAGTTTAGAGAACTTGTTGAAGGCGTACAGGGCTAAGAATGATGCTTTAATCCAAAGTCGAGAAGCAACACTAAAAAATTTGGAGAACAAAATGGGTCAGTTAGCTATAGAGCTTCGTAACCGACTGTAAGGAGCCTTGCCGAGCGATATAGAAAATCCAAGAAATTTGGGTAAGAAACATTGCAAAGCAGTTTCCTTATGAAGTGGTAAGACTTTGGAACCCAAGGAGGTTGTGATTGAAGATGAACCTATTGAGAAGGAGGAAAGTCAACCAACAGTTGAAATTCCTACAGCAGTTGAGCCAGAACTTACAAAGTCTGATGAGGTAAAACCTAAACTAGTGAATTCTAAAAAACTAACATCTTCTTTAGATGCAAATTTTATCTCCTCAGAAAAGTGATACAGTCTAACCTAAAGTTCTATCACCTCCATATTCTCAAAAGTTCCAACCAAATAAGCAAAAATATGAGGTGCAATTCAAAATTTTTTTGAATGTTCAAAAGCAACTTCACATCAACATCCTGTTGGTGGAGGCTTTAGAACAAATGCCCAATTATGTGAAGTTCATGAAAAACATCCTGTCCAAAAAGAAAAGACTTAGTGAGTATGAGACTGTAGCTTTAACGAAGAAGTGTAATGCGTTCTTACAGAATAAGCTTCCTCCGAAACCTATACGTTGTAATATTAGAGAAACTTACTATGGTAAAGCTTTGTACGACTTAGGAGCGAGCATCAACTTGATGCCCAAGTTTATTTTTAAATTGTTGGGAATAGGCAAAGTAAGACCCACTACTGTGACACTTCAACTAGCGGATTGATATTTAGCATACCCTAAATGAAAGATCGAGGATGTTTTGGTAAGAGTCGATAAATTCATTTTTCCTGTTGATTTCATTATCTTAGATTTTGAAGCAGATAAGGAAGTACTAATCATCCTAGGGAGACCTTTCTTAACCAAGGGAAGAATATTGATAGATGTGCAAAAAGGAGAATTCTCGATGAGAGTTTAGGATGATCAAGTGACATTTAATGTTTTTAAAGCTATGACATTTCCTGATCCGATGGAAGAATGTTCAATAGTTGAGGAGCTAGAAACCTTAGTTTCTATAGAACAGGAGAACAAATTTGAAGACCCATTAGAGAACATTTTAGGGTTTGAGCCATTAAAAGATGGAAAAGGTAATGAAAACATGGCTTTAATAGAAGACAGGTCGAGGGATTATGTTCAATCAACACGTTTTGAACCACTAGAATTGGAAGTTCAGGAATTTACACAACCAAAGTTGTCAATCGAGGAACTACCTAAACTCGAACTTAAGGTAATTTATTCCCATTTAAAATATGTTTATGTAGGCAACTATTCTACTTTATCTGTGATTTTTTACAAGAACTAACAAAACACCAAGAAGAGATCAAATAGTTAGATACGGGAATTATCTACCACATCTCAAAAGTTCATAGGTAAGTCCGGTACAATATGTACCAAAAAAAGGTGGAATCACGATTGTCGAGAATGAACGTAATGAGTTAATCCCAATAAAAACTATCACGGGTTAGAGAATCTGCATTGATTAGAGAAAATTGAACAAAGCAACTCAGAAGGACTATTTTTTGCTGCCTTTTATGGATCAGATGTTAGATCGACTAGCAGGTAACGAATATTAATATTTTTTAGATGGACATTCGAGATATAACCAAATAGTGCCTTGGTAGACCAACAGAAAACCACTTTGACTTGTCCGTACATTACATTTACTTTTAGACGAATGCCTTTCGATTTATGTAACACACCTGCCACATTTCAACGGTGTATGATGGCAATATTTATTGATATGATTGAAAATTTTGTTGAGGTTTTCAAGGATGATTTTTCTATTTTTGGTAATACTTACGATGTTTGTTTGAGTACTTTGGCTTAGGTACTTAAAAGATGCGAGGATATGAATCTTGTCCTTAGCTGGGAGAAAAACCATTTTATGGTTAAGGAGGGAATGGTTGTAGGGCATAAAATTTCCAAAAGAGGAATTGAAGTTGATAAAGAAAAGGTGGATGTAATTGAAAAATTACCACCTCCAATTAGTGTAAAAAGAGTTCAAAGTTTCTTAGGCTATGCCAGATTTTACCGAAGGTTTATAAAAGACTTTTCAAAAAGTTTCTAAGCCTTTGTGTAAGTTGTTAGAGAAAGATACTATTTTTGAGTTTGACAAAGCATGCTTGGAAGCTTTTGAAGAGTTAAAAAGTCGGATAATCTCAGCCCCAATAATTGTTACACCTGATTAGAACTCACCTCTTGAGTTGATGTGTGATGTAAATGATTTCATTATTGGTGTTGTGATGGGTCAAAAAAGAACAAAGTATTTCACCCTATCTACTATGCAAGCAAAACTTTGTTAGGAGCCCAGCTCAATTACACGGTAACTGAAAAATAACTATTTGCTATAGTTTCTTCTTTTGGGAAGTTCCGTTCATGTCTTATAGGTACCAAAGTTATAGTTTTTACTGATTATGCAGCCATTAAATACTTACTCACAAAGAAAGATGCTAACTCAAGGCTAATTCGATGGATACTCTTACTCCAATAATTTAACCTAGAGATCTAATATATAAAAGGTGTTGAAAATCAAGTAGTCGATCATTTGTCAAGGTTGGAACAAAACGAGGTAACTCTCTCACTTGTTCTTATCAATGAGAATTTTCCAGATGAGCATATATTTGAGGTAAATCGAATTCATGAAATACCTTGGTTTGCTGATTATGCGAATTATTTAGCATGTGAAATAATTCCTTGAGAAATGACATACCAAAAAAAGAATAAATTTCTTCATAATAGCTGGTATTATTTCTAGGAGGATCCATTTTTGTTTAAATAATGTGCATATAACATAATCAAGAAGTGAGTAGCTGAAAGTGAAATTGATGAGATCTTGTACCACAACCATTCATCTCCAAGTAGGGGACACTTTGGTTGTTCCTGCATTGCAGCGAAGATCTTACAAGTAAGATTCTTTTGGCCTACAGTGTTTAAGGATGCATATGCATATGTGAAAAATTGTGATAAATGCCAGAGGACCGGAAGCATATCAAGGAGGAACGAGATGCCCATGATAAACATTTTGGAGGTAGAATTATATGACGTTTGGGGCATCAATTTTTAGGCCCGTTTTCTCTTTCTTATGGTAACAGGTATACCTTCGTGGCCGTCGACTATGTATCCAAGTGGGTTAAAGCTCAAGCATACCCAATGAATGAAGCTAAGGTAGTCATGCGATTCATACATAAATATGTTTTTACATGATTTGGGACTCCTAGAGCTATAATTAGCGATGAAGGATCGTACTTTATAAATAAATGGCTTAAGTGGTTGCTTGACAAGTACGATGTGAAACACAAAATTGCCACTAACTATCATCCACAGTCAAATGGGCAAGTTGAACGGGTGAATCGTGAGATTAAAGGAATCCTTGAGAAAGTGGTGCAACCTAATAGAAATGGCTGGTCTCGAAGGCTTGATGATGCTCTATGGTCTTACCGAGCAACTTTTAAGACACCTTTAGGAATGACTCTTTATCGGTTAGTCTTCGAAAATGCATGACATTTGCCACTTGAGTTGGAAAAAAAGCTTACTAGGCTATGAAACAATTAAATTTGGATCTTAAGCAAGCTAGTGAGAGAAGGATGTTAGAACTTGCTTAGCTTGAGGAGTTGAGGTTATTTTCATACAAGAATGCCAAAATGTATAAAGAAAAATCTAAAACATGGCATGAAAATTGTATACAACCTCGTGAATTCAAAGAAGGTTAGAAATTGTTGTTTAATTCAAGGCTAAAGTTATTTCTGGGAAAGCTAAAATCCCGATGGAAAGGACCTTATACCATCTACAAATTTTATTCATATGGAGCCGTCGAATTGTATGACAACAATGGAGGTACATTTAAGGTTAATGGTCAACGTCTCAAACACTATTTGGATGATGAAGTTGAGCGAGTTGAAACCTCGTTCAATATAATAGACCATTAATTTTTAAGCTTTTATTTTTAATAAAGGGCATACTTAGAAATTATCTTCATGAATTAATACATTAAATTAAGTCTGTCTAAGGAGATTGAAACTTAAGTAGGACCGTTTGTGACCCCTCCAACCTTTCTTGGGATATTAATTTGATGTAATTTTTTTAGAAGGAATTTTCTAAGTAATCCAAAAGTTTTTAATTTTAATTTTGGAATTTTAATTGTCTTTATTTTGAATAAAGAGGGCCAATTTGGCCCAAGTACTAATTAGTTTATTTTCCTAATTCAGTTTAATTTTTTAGTACAACAAATAAATACAGTTTGGCCTTGAGGCCCAAAACAGCAAGAAGGAGGAAATTACCCATCATTGTCGTCCATAGAGTCCCTAAAAACCCTATTTTTCCACCACTTTTCCCTTCCCTCCTTACCTTGCCACCCAATCATTCTTTTGTAGCTAAATTTTCTCTACATGTTTACCCTAATCTATTACTATATAAATCCCTCTATACTTCACACCATTCAAAACAATTAGCTTCAAACCTTAGCCACCTATTTCTTTCTTCATGCCGTTAACCTTAAATCCTGAAAAATCTCCCCAAAATCTCCCTTCTTATCACAAAACCCTCATATCTCAGCCGCAATCTTTTTGCCGAAGCAATGCCTTCACTGCCGCAATCCTGATGCTACCACACTCTTATCGCTGCTGCAATTCCATCACCACCGCAACCTTCAACCACCACAGATTGCCAATTTTTTTTCCTTTTATCGAAACTCTGCCTATCTTTCGGTAAAAATACCATGTCTCGCAAAAGAACTAGATCTTTCAAGACTTCTGCTGAGAATCTAATTGTGATTCAAGATGAGGAAGGAAGGGAAAGATTTGATTCTATCATTAAGAATCAACCCATGATACCGGAAAAAGGTTTCAATTTGGAGAGCAATGACAAGATGGTCATGCCATTGTCACTTCGAAAGACGATTAATGCTTTAAATTGGGAGCAATTCTGTGATGCATGATTAATGCCAGATGAAGATTTAGTGCGAGAGTTCTATGCCAACTTGACCACGCCAAACACTAATGAAGTTCTTGTTCGTAAGAAAAAGGTAGCCCTTACTTCTAAATCCATTAATGATTTATTTAACTTACTTGATGTTGAAAAAGATGAATACTATGCCATGATGAAAATTATCAATTTGTATTTTCTTCAACAATTTATTAATGTGGTTACAAATATGAGATCCCAATGGGATTATAAGAAAGTATGATAGTCATTCTTGCCGAAGGGAATATTTATAACAACTCATTTTCAGTTAAATCAAAAAAATAGTTTTGGGATCACAAATATAATATGAGAATATTTATTTTATTATTATTTTAGTGTTTATGACATATTAGCAAGGTCGTATAAAAATTTCGTTAAGAAATTTTATCGTTTGCATGTTTAATTGGGTGAAAAGGACTAAATCGTAAAAGATGAAAAATTAGAGTTCTATAAGTTAAAGGTACAAAATGACTATGAAATTAAATGGTTAAGGGATTTAAGTGTTAATTGTACCATTCATAAAGTTGGTGGAAAAACATGGACATAAAATGAAGTGTTTTTAAAGTTAATTAATAGGGTTAAGTTAGTAAATTGATAAATAAGTTTAATTAAATTAAAGAAAACAGAGATATCATCTTTGTTGTTGTCTTCTTCCACCGATTATTGAAGAATAGAAAGCTATTGATAGGGTTTTAAAGCTTCGGTTATATCTCCCTTGCATGTAAGTGAATTTCAGTTCCGTTTTTAATGATTTTTATGTTTTCAGAATCATTATAGCTTAATCTATCTAGCCCAGGGACTAATTTGCAAAATTTTTAAACGGTTATGGTTTTTCCATGAATGTGTGCATGTGATTTTTGATGTTTGATGGAAGAAAATGAATTCTTGTTGATAAATAAAAAAACATTTGTAAAGTGATTTTTGTTGAAAATGTCAATTAGGGATTTATTTGTGAAATGTGTAAAATACATTGTGAAATTGTGAAATAATGAATTGTATGAGTTGCTATGAGTGTATATTGAATTTTTCTAGCATAATAAGTTGATGAAATTGCATGAATTTCATTTTACGAGCTAAGGAACTAAACTGTAAAAAAGTTAAAATATTGGGGGTAAAATTGTAAATTTAAAAAAAAGTATATACTTTTCATTGAATTGAATTGAATGAATATTAAATGGATTGAAGTTTATTATTTAGGTCAAGTTAAGCCTTGTATGGATCTAGATCGAGGGAAAGATAAAGTATCGAACTAGTCGATCCTATTTCATCGTTTTTGCGATCGAGGTAAGTTCGTATGTTTAAATAATATTTTAATGTATTTGATTTAAATGATATTATGTTATTCATCATATCATGTCACGATAGAAGTGACGTTACGATATTTATTGAGCCCCATTTAAACCTTAAGAATAAATAGGATACAAATGACATGTCATTAGGGTTACCATGTTTCGGTGCTAGTCGTGAATGTCCTACTGATAGCTGATTTTTGACATTTGTTGCGGATACTTGTTAGCTTGTGTGAGCGGCATCGTGTAGCTACATTTGGACCATCAGCTTGTTTGAGCAGACCTATTTATGGCTCGAGTGAGCATCTATGTAAAGAAAAAGGAAATGAATGGTTTTGCCATGTGTTTAGCACACTTTGTGTGAGCTTCCTGTGTATCCGATATTATTCTAAGTGGTTTAATGTGCATGAAAAGGGAAAGCACGGTAAGTGTACCGAAAGCTAAATTAAGAACTCATGAAAAGGTATGAAATGTTGATGATCAAAGTATGTATACTTATGTTTATGAGAAGTATGATTTAAGTGATGTTAAGCTCATGTACTATACCTTACCATGTGATGATATTGTTAAGTTATGTGTTTAATCACTAACTTGTGTTGTTAGTGATGCTTAGGCTTGTGCCAAGCTATGTTGGATTGATTCATGTCCATTTTTATGATTATGCATTGAAATGGTAAGCTATGTCTATGATTTACAAACTTACTAAGCATTATGTACTTACGTTGTCTTTCTTTCCTATGTTTTATAGATTATCAGAAGCTCGATCATGTTGGAAGCTCGTCAGAGATCTATCACACTATCCAGCGACTATATCGATAGATTTTGATATTTTGGTCATGGTTATAATGGCATGTATAGGTGAATTGAGTTTGATGAGATTGTAGTTATGTTTGGCTTATAAATATGGTTTTATTGTTGGTGTACTTTTGGCATTTTGATGCTTGATGGTTGGCGTTGATATGGCTAAGTAAATATATGGTTTGTATAACAAATTTGATATGTTTGAATATGGTTTGGCATGTGGTCATGGTGGTAAGTTTTGGTTTGGAAACAGGTTAGAAATGTATGGGTGATGAATGACTAAATTATGCATATGTTTAAGTATGTTTAGTTAATGTGATTGAGGTGCCTTTTGGAATATTAGTTGTATGGATAAATGGAGAAATGAATTAGTCATTTTTATGCATGTTTTAGGTATGTTTTAAGGATTGAATGTATGTGCAAATGGATCATAGAATCATGCTTGATTAGGGTGAAAAAAATGACTTGAATTTGACTTATTTCTTGTCCACACAGCCTAAGACATGGGCATATATCTTAGCCATGTGTGACACTCAGTCTTGTGTCCCCTGTAGGTTTCAAAGGGTTTCAAGTCAAGTAGTTACACAGCCTAGCACACGACTTGGCACACGGGCGTGTGAGGCCATTTCAAGAGTTACACGGCCTGACACACGGGTATGTGGCTTGGCCGTGTGACCCAAGTTAGAGAGTTACACGGGCACGGACACGAGCTGGGACACGGTCGTGTGTTCTTATTTCGAATGTCCACACAACCTGAGACATGGGTGTTTGTCTTAGCCGTGTGAGTCACACGGCCTGGCCACACGATCTTGTCACCCCTGTAGTGTGAATTTTTTTGTCTTTTTCCATTCAATTCTAAATGTTTTTGATTTAGTCCCAAATTGATTCTAAAGTGTTTCTAAGGCCTCAAGGCCTCGAATAAGGGACGATATACATGTATTGGAATGAATATTTCTATGATTATGAAATGTTTGGAAATGAATGATTTTAAGTTACCTTTTTACGGTAATGCTCTGTGACCTTATTTTAATGAGAGATACAGGTTAAGGGTGTTACATTTAGTGGTACCAAAGCTACGGTTTAGTCGATTATTGGATTGAACATAACGAGTACAAGTCTAGAAATACATGCCATTATATAACCTGGGATAGTGTGATAACTCCTGAATCGTTTTGAATTGTGCTTTCATATAGAAATGACATCCAATCGAGCCGACTCTGATAAAGTTCAAAGTATCGTGCAAGCCCTCGTTCACGGAGTTGCTTCAAGTGGCAGTAGGCCCATATCTCAGGGTCGGGGAGAAGAGGCTAAGGAAGCCTTCTTCCAAATGATGAATAAATGGTTTACCAAGTTTGAACGAACGAACCCAATAGCTCAACGACCTTCACCCCACCTGTTTCCCAACCGGTCCCCTTGGTTCCTTAGGGTTTGGAACCAATACGAGTTAGTAAGCTGCCAGTTGATAAAATTCGTAAATATGGAGTTGAAGAATTTAGAGCTACAGCTGAAGATGGCCCAAAGAGAGTCAAGTTCTAGTTAGAAAACACGATTAGGGTTTTCGATGATTTCTCTTGTACACTGGCAGAATGTGTAAAATGTTTTGTATCTTTACTAAAAGGCTCACTTTTCAGTGGTGGAATACTTTGGTTTTTGTGGTGCAGAGAGAGCAAATAGATTAGGAATTCTTTCAAATCAAGTTCCAAAAGAAGTATATAAGTCAGAGATTTCTTGACCAGAAACGTAAAAAGTTTCTCGAGCTTAAGCAAGGCCGAATGACAGTGTCCGAGTATGAGAGGGTGTAACACCCCTTACCCGAGACCGTTGTCAGAGTCGAGCACGAGGCATTATCTGACTTAACTTACTAGCTCGGAGTATAAAAATTTTCTTTTAAAATTAATTTGCTCACGTTCAATCAATATGTCCTTAAAAAGGACCCTCGAGACCTTAAAACATACAATGAAAATGGTTTGGGTCCAAACCGGGAACATTAAAAATTTTTCGAATACTTAAACAAATCAAAATAATTTATTCACCATTCATAATAAAACTGTCCACTCACGTAACAGTCACTAATTTAATTATAACTCGAGTTACAAAAGTCAAATTTTAGATCCGTAAATTTTCCCTGAAGCTAGACTCATATATCTTCTTACCATAAAATTTTCAGATTTTTGGTTTAGCCAAATAATACAATTTATTCGTTAAAATCTCCCCTGTTTCACTGTTCAACAGTTCTGACCTCTATTCACTAAAAATCAATTATCTCATTGTACAGGCTTTATATAATGCTTCTGCTTGTTTATATTCGAGCTTATTTTTTGATTCGAGAATAATTTTTTACTGATTCACAGGTAAATAGTGGGACAGCTTCAATGAAGAATTCATATTCTAGAAGACATGATACAAAATTATATCTAGCAGATCAGTTCTAATCGAGAAGTGTCATTGTGGGTTAAAGTCATCTCGATAGTTGAAGGTGTCGAGTTTGTGTTAAGTGATATTACTTGATGCTTTCCATGCAAGGGGAACAAATATCAGTTGAAAGTTACAGACGTAAACATGTCGAAAGTAGTAGTCAAAGTTTGATAATTCTTGTCTCTCGGTTATGTTTCGGCAAACGATTACTAGGAATTTCTCGATAGTTATACTACTAATGATAAAGGAATGATAGGAGAACATTATAGCTACTCAGTTAAGTTCAGATATAGTATCAAGTTTTAATATGAGTTATTTTCGAGTTCCGAATCGAGGTGAGTTATAAATGATTTATCTGTGAATTACCATTAAGACAATGACAGAAAGATTTGATTGGATGACTTTTATCAGGTGAGAAATTTCGAAGATGAAATTTTCATAAGGGGGTAGTTGTAACAGCCCGTTTTTTAGTGTTGTCAAAAAAGTGGCTTTGGGGCCACCAAATTCGACGAGTAAGTTTAAAAATATATTTATTTAATAGTTACGAGTCGAGTATGGTTTTAAAAAGGTTTTTGATATGATAATTTATGTTATATAAATGATTTATTAAGTTCGAGTGGTAAGACCCTAAAGTCAAGTGGTTTTAGAAAATAAGGTGTCGGGACCTCATTTCTATAAACTGAGCCGTAAATATTTTTCTCATTCAGGTGGTATTAAAGTTTTATTAAAAAATTTTAATGTTTCGATAGTTAATTAATTAAAAAAGACTAAATCGTAAAAGATGTAAAATTTGATCACTATTTGATTTGACTGATTAAATGGTTTATTGAATAAAGGAAAATGGACTTAAATGGTAATTAAACCATTTAAGGAGTTAGTGGACATATATGGACATGGATTTGGTGATTTTTTTAATTATATACCAAGGCTAAAATGCTAATTTGATAAATTAAATTTAAAATAAAATAAAAACAAAAGGCTAAATTATCATCTTTTTGGTTTCTTCTCCAACAACCGAAAGCACAATGGAAGAAGGATGAAGCTTTCGGCCATGGTGGTTTCCTCTTGCATGTAAGTAATTATTACCCATTTTTAATAATTTTGATGTTTTTGAGATTGTTGCAACTAGGTCTAGCTAGCCCGTACCTTCGATTTTGAAACTGTTAAAGATTTTGAAGGTTGCCTGTAACACTAGGACGAAGCATTTCCAGAGGTTTACATCTCAAAACATTCAATTATCAAAAGATTAAAAAAATATCATAAATCATAGAAATATTATTCAAAATCATACATATTGTCCCTTATATGAGCCCTCGAGGCCCTAAAAACACTTTAGAAATGAATCGAGACTGAATCAGAATCGTATAGAATTTCATGGAAAAAGTTGAAAATTTTTATACTGCAAGGGTCACATGGCCGTGTGACTCACACAGCTGAGACACACGCCCGTGTTTTAGGCCATGTGGACATTCGAAGTAGGGACACATAGTCGTGTCCCAACCCATGTCCGTGCCTGTGTAACTCTCTGACTTAGGTCACACGACCAAGCCACATGCTCGTGTGCCAGGCCGTGTAACTCTCGAAATGGCCTCACACGTTTGTGTGCCAGTTCGTGTGCTAGGTTGTGTAGCTGCCTGACTTGGAACCCTTTGAAGCCTACAGAGGACAGACGACCGTGTCGCATGGCCGTGTGCCACACACGGCTGAGACACACGCCCGTGTCTTAGGCCGTGTGGACGAAAAATAGGTCATTTTCAAGCCATTTTCCTCACCCAAAACATGAGCACTTATACAAGCCATATGCCTATTTTCAAGCATCCAAAATATACCTAACACATGCATATTCAAGCTAGATCATCATACTATTTAATCATTCAACCACTATGCCTAAAAGACACCTCAATCACAACAACCAAACATGCTTATACATTTGCTTAGTTTAGCCATAAATCAACCAACCTTTATAACTAATTCTATGCCAAAAATTACCACAATGTTTACATGCCAAAATCACACTCAAATATACCAATTTGGCCATTCAACACCTATCATCACTAAACCTTAGCAAAACTAACCATTTGTCAACCACATCCAAACATACCAAATTAACCATTTATCAACTCAATATTTACTATCTACTTCCATACCAAACCACAATGACCACAATCAAGCATATCTAAAGGACCATTCATAGCATGCATTTAATTAACCATTCCAACATCCACCATTTAAGCACAAAATGCCAAGATGTCAACCATTATAAACCACATATACATGCCAACATAACAACCAATTCATCAACAAAAATCCCATATTTACAAGCCAAATATAATGGTTATTTCATCAAACATAAAACACCTATACATGCCATTATAATCATGACTCAAAATCATCAAAATCTACCGATATAACTGATGGATAGTGTGATGGATCTCTGACAAGCTTCCAACCTAAACGAGCTTTCGATTATCTAAAAACATGGAAAAATATCACAAAGTAAGCATATAATGCTTAGTAAGTTCGTAAATCATAAACAATGCTTACCATTTCAATACATAAGCTTAAAATAATTTATGAATTAATCTAACATAGCTTGGCACAAGCTTAAGCATCCACAACAACTCAAGTTAGTGAATAAACACATAACTTAGTAAATTCACCACATGATATAATAGTTTTCATGAACATATAATATAAGCATTCACACTTTTCATGAATATGGCTATACATACTTTAATCATCAACATCTCTTACCTTTCCATACATTCATGACATTGTCAATCTGAACACTTATCATTCCTTCCTTTTGTATGCCTATTGAACCACTTAGAATATTATCATATACGTGGGAATCTCACACACTGTGAGCTAATATATGGTCGAAACCATTTCTTTCCTTTTCCTTTACATAGATGCTCTCTCTCGAGACATAAATGGATCTGCTTATACAAGTTGTCGGTCGGAACGTAGCTACACAATGCTGCTCACACAAGCTATCAAGTATCCCCAACACATGTCAGAACTCAGCCATTAGTAGTACGTTTAGGACCAGCACCCGAAACATGGTAACCCTAATGACATGTCATTTGTATCCTATATTTCTAAGGTTCAAACGGGGCTCAAAATTCATCGAAATATAGTTGGATTTTTCTTCGAGACATGATATAATACTATGTCATGATAGCATTTAAATCAAACATATTAAAATGCTATTTAAACATACGAACTTACCTCGACGATAAAAACGTAGATATGAAGTTGATTAATCCAAAACTTTATCTTTGCAACGATCAAAAGTCGTACGAGGCTTATCTTGATCTAAGTGAATAATTTCAATTTATTCAATAATCTTCTATTCAATTCAATCCAATTTCGTATTTTTACAAAATTATGCTTTTTCCCCTAATGTTTTTATTTCATTACAATTTAGTCCCTAAGTACATAAAATGAATTTCATTCAAACTCATCCCTAACCCAAGCTAGCCGAATTTCATATAGGCCCCTAGCAACTCATACATTTTATTATTTTCACAATTTCACCATAAATATTTCACATTTCTCAATTTAATCCCTAATTGACTTTTTAACCAAAATTCACTTTATAAAAGTTGTTTATCTAACAACAAAGGCTCATTTTATTCCATCAAACATTACAAACAACAAGTATACATTCATGGTAAAACCCTAGAATTTCAATAGTTTTGCAAATTAGTCCTTAGGCTAGCTAGATGAAGCTACGACTCCGAAAACATAAAAATCAATAAAAATAGGATGAAAAATACTCACATGCAAGACAAAGAGTGATGGCCGATTGTTGAAGCTTTTCCAATGGCTTTTCTCTTTTAACATTCGGTGATGGTATTCAATTAGGAAGATGATACCATCTTTCTTTTAGTTTAATTTTAAGTTAATTTATTAATTTACTAATTTAACCTTAACTTATAAATTAAAATCACTTAAAATTGTGTCCATAAATGTCCAATCAAATTAGAATTGGGCTAATTACCACATAAAACCCTCAAACACTCAATTCCATAGCTATTTAATCTTTTTAGGCTATAGAAGTCAAGTTTTGCACCTTTTTCAATTTAGTTCTTTTTATCGAATTAAGCATGAAAATGGTACAATTTCTTAACAAATTTTTTCTACGATACTACTAACATGCTGTAGACTTTAAAATAATAATAAAATAAATATTTTCATGTTGAATTTGTGGTCCCAAAGCCACTGTTCTAATTTCACTAAAAACGGGCTGTTACATTGCCATTGATGAATCTATGTGATTTTAGTTATTAAATGATGAGTTTCAAATGTTGGTTGACATTTAAAAACATTTTGTTAAGTGATTTTGATGAATTTTCTAATTAGGGACTAAATTGTTAAAATAGTAAAAGTACAAGGATTTGATATGAAATTATTACAAATGTAGGTTATTTTGTGTACCATGAATATTCAGCTAATGTGAATTTGCATTAAAAATGGTTAATTTGCATGTTTTAGCCTTAGGGACTAAATTGAATAAAATTAAAATGGTAAGGACAATTTTGTAAAAATGTAAAAAGGCTAAATTGCATAAAATACATTGTTTTACTGTCTAAATTAATAGATGGAGTAAACTTATTTATTTAGATCAAGATCGAGTCGAAACTCGAGAAGAATGGAAAATTACCAAAATGCCCCTATACGTTGTCATTTCTATACTTTACCCAGGTAAGTTTGTACGTTAAAATAGTGTTTTAAATTTTTGTTTCAAATGCTATCATGTTATGTTATATTATCATATCATGTCTCTACAGAAAATCCAACGAAGTATCGACGCCCATCGAATATGAAAAGGGATGGTGGTGACCATCGAGTATGAAAAGGGATGGTAGCGACCATCGAATAATGAAAAGGGATGGCTTTGACCATCGAATATGAAAAGGGTTGGTGACAACCATCGAATATGAAAAGGGATGGCTTCGACCATCGAATATAAAAATGGATGGTTCTGACAATCATTTAGCACATTTTTGTGAGCTCCAATAAGGGTTCTAATTGACTTCACTATGAAAAATATGGAAAGGTATGATGTACCAATGATCAAAGTATGAATATCCATGATTATGAAAGGTATGATTTAAGTGATGCTATGTTTATGTACCATATCTTACCATGTGATAAATTGCTAAGTTATGTGTTTAATCACTAGCTTGTGACTATGGTAAATGTTATGTTTATGTCTTTTGTGTTATGTAAATGAAATAGTAAATGTTCAATATGAACCAAGACATGTGTGTATGAAACTTATTGAAATGGTGATACATGGAAAACATGATATATTATGAAGGATGATAAATCCAATTGGATCATGCTCAAGTATAATGGTTATCTGTGTTAAGTTCACATGAATTATATTCAATTATGCTAACATGTGTTGTTGTTGGTGCTTAAGATTGCGCCAAGTTTATGATTGAATTATATCATGTTTAATCTTAATGAAATACATTAAAACGGTAAGCGCTCAATTTGTAATAGGCTTATGTCCATGAAAAGGTGAAATAAATCAAAGTATGTAATTTTTTATCAATGGTTGATTATGTAGATGATTCAAAATGAGCTATGTTTAAATGCAATAGTTTGTAGTCATGGTTATGCGTATGCATATGAAACGGGTGAGGAAAGGTAATGAAATGGTAAATTCATAGTTGAAATGAAATTTGATGAAAAGGGAGTAATGAGTTTGAATGTACTATATGTGAGAAATTTATGTATGCTATGGATGGATATACCTATATAATGGATAAATATACTAAGTCGGGAATTGATAATGTTGTTTAGGCTTATGATAAGCACTAGGAACGGAATGAAAGGAAAGTAGATTGAAAAGTGTAAAATCTTATAGAAAAGCTAATTATTATCTATTAAGTCCCATAAAATCCTATCATATTATGAATGATAAATGTATGTGACATAAATGAACTTACTCATTTGTGAGTTGATGATCCTATCAATTTATGAATCTTATGGCATTGACATAGATTTATGTTTATTCTATAAAGTTTATTATTGAAATGAAATATTATGCTTAAAGTTTATACGAACCTGCTAAGCATACATTGCTTACGTAGTTATTTTCCTTTACTTTATAGATTATCAGAAGCTCGATCGGGTTGGAAGCTAGTCAGAGATCCATCACACTACCCATCAATTTTATCGATAGATTTTTATAATGGCATGTATAGGTGTTTTGTGCTTGATGATATGGTCACTATGTTTGGCTTGTAAATATGGTTTATGACTGATGACATTTTGGTATTTTTGGGCTTGATGGCTAATGTTTAATTGATTTAGTGATGATATGTTTGGAATGGCCAAATTGGTATGCTTGTGTGTGATATTGGCATGAAATGTTGCTTTGAATTTTTGAAACTTACGTTATTTTAATGCATTGATGATTGGTGTTTATAAGGTGAAATTGACGTATGATTTGTGACCAAAGTGATAATTGTTGGCATGGTTGCAAAATGATCATTTATGGCATGTATTGATATAGAATTTAAATCAACTATGTTTAGTTTAATTATGACCATTTGGATATTAATTTCGTGTGGTTGACATGTATCAATTGTGATATATTTTGGCATGGAAACAAAATAGTGATAAATGGTAAATGTGCACATGTTTAGATTGATTTGATGATCATGTGTGAAGTGCCTTTTGGCATATTGGTTGTATGGATAAATGACCTATTGAATTGGTTTTAATATGCATGCTTTGGTATGCTTGAAAGCTTAATTGCATGTGCAAATATCTTGTAGGTGTGAGCTTGTAATGGATGAAAGGAATGGCTTGAAATTAACCTATTTCTTGTCCACAAGGCCTAAAACACGGGCATATGTCTCAGCCGTGTGTGACACACGGCCACGCTACACAGCCGTATGTCCCCTGTAGTTTTTAAAAGGTTACATTTCGAATGTTACACGGCTTGGCACATGGGCATGTGGCTTGGTCATGTGAACCGAGTTAGAGAGTTACACAAGCACGGACATGGGTTGGGACATGGCCCTGTGTTCCTACTTCAAATGCCCACACGGCCTAGCCACACGGTCGTGTGATCCCTACGGTGTGAATTTTTCCATCTTTTTTCCATAAAGTTTTAAATGTTTCCAATTTAGTCCTGAATCAGTTCTAAAGTGTTTCTAAGCCTCGAGGGCTCGAATTAGGGACGTTATGCATATGTTTGATTGAATTTTTTAATGATTATGAAAAAGTGGAGAATGACTGATTTGAGTTATGTTTTAATGGTAATGCTTCTTAACCGTATTCCGGCGATAGATACGGGTTAGGGGTGTTACAATTCAAACCATATAAACAAGCTCAACAATTCGAGTTGAAGCTAGTAATGTTTCAGATGTTGCAAACAGTAGGATAGTTTGGTGGATTATCCACTGAATATCCAAGATTGCATTTAAGACTTTTTCTAGAAGTCTGTGACTCGTTTAAACAACAGACTGTTCCAGAAGACGCCTTGCAACTTAAAATTTTTTCCATATTCTTTGAAAGATTGTGCAAGGGCGTGGCTGAATGTTTTGCCATTGGGAATAGTGGCATTATAGAATGATCTTTGCCAGATATTTTTTCTAATGTATAATCCACCAAATATGAATGCCAAGCTTAGAAATGACATTACATCTTTTCGACAATCGGAGGATGAAACGCTATATGAAGCTTGGGAACGGTTTAAAGAATTACTTCAAAAATGTTTGATGCATAGATTCCAACACTGGACACAAATGAAGATATTTTATAATGGGTTGAATGCACATATGATTATTGTAGTTGATGCTTCTTCTAATTGTGCCTTTCTGGATAAATCTTATATTGAAGCGTATGAGAATTTGGAAAAAATTGGCAACAATGATTATCAATATCCTGCCACGAGAGTTGGGATGGGTAAGAAAGTTGTTGGTACCAGGGAGCTTGACGCAATCACTTCATTGATAGCCCAGGTATCTTCTTTAGCTAATATGATCAAAGTAATGAAAAGACCCACTGTAGTCTAGGAGATGAAATCAACCAAACCATCGTGTGTTTATTGCAATGAAGACCATGTGTTTGATGAATGCCCATCAAACCCAACATTTGTATACTACATGGGTAATTTTAACTAGAATAATAACCCCTATTCCAACACCTACAATCTAGGGTCGAAGCAACAACCAAACTTAGTTGAAATAATCAAGGTGCGAGGAATTTATACAATGTTGCGAGACAGAATGATAATAGTTCACCACCTAGTTATAATAGTCCTATGCTGAGGCAAAATGTTCAACAAGGTCAAGCATCATCTTCTACCTACAATGAAGCCTTGTTAAAGGAATAAATGGCCAAGAATGATGCTGTAATTTAGAGCCAAGTTGCATCCCTCAAAGCTCTTAAGAATCAAGTGGGGCAGATAGCGAATGTTTTAAATCTAAGGCCATAAGAAGCATTGCTAAGTGATACTTAGAATTTGAGAACACAAGAGAAGGAATAATGCAAAGCCATCACTCTCAGACGTGGGACACAGTTGGATAATGTAATTCAAGACACCACTGTAAAAGAGGATAACTCCAAACTTAGCCACGGAAAAAATTCAAAATCAATTGAATAGCATACTACACCTGAAAAGGGTCAACAGAAGAATGTTGCAGCAGAGTCAGATCATGTTGCCAACAAAAATGCCAGAGCAAAACAATATCAACAACCTGAAGGATGACCACCTCTACCTTTTTCTCAATGATTCCATAACTCTAAATAGGATGTTCAGTTCAAAAGATTTTTGGATGTTTTGAAGCAACTCCATATTAACATAACGCTAGTAGAACCTTTGGAGCATATGCCCAATTATGTGAAATTCATAAAAGATATACTTTCAAATAAGTGTAGATTGGAAGAATTTGAGGCTGTTGCTCTCACTGAAGTGTGCATAACAATGTTGATGAATAAATTACCTCCAAAGTTGAAGGACTCAGAGAGTTTCACTATCCCATGTTCAATTGGAAATCATTATGTTAGTAATGCATTATGTGATTTAGGAACAAGTGTAAATCTAATGCCTATGTCTATTTTCAGAAAGCTGGAAATAGAGAAAAAAAGACCTATTACCGTTACGTTACAATTGCCTGATCAATCCTACGCGCATCTGGAAGGTAAGATTAGCTAAATTTATTTTTCTTGCATATTTCCTATTTTAGAATGTGAAGCTGACCAGGAAAACATTTTCTTACTATGGCAGGACTTTAATTGATGTGCAGAAAGGTAAATGATCAATAGAGTACTTTCAATGTATTTGATACCTTGAAATGCGCTGATGAGAATGAAGAATGCCATGCCATTAGGTTGATAGAAATAACAGTAGAGATAGAATTTGCAAAATTTTTCCACATCAATTTTGATAGTGATTAAGACTCACTTGAGCGGAGTGACATAGTAATTTTTATGACATTGGTGAACTTATGGAAGCTAAGCAGTTTGTGGACAAACCAAGTGATACGAGTCACAAAGGCCTTAGATGCGTATACGAAGAATAAAAATCAAGATTCAAATTCTTGTTTTCAAGAAAATCAAGAAACCGAATCTTGGTCCAATTTTGCTATTTTGAGCGATTTCAAGAATCAAGAAAATCAAGATTTCAAATCTTGGAAATCTTGGTCCAAGAAACTGAATCTTGCAACTAAGGCACATTAGATCTCAGTTACGAGCATTAACAAGCCAATTTCAGGAGAAAACGGATTACAAGCCCAAGTTCTTAAAGACAAGGCCCAATAAGATGTTCCAAGCCCAATCCAGAAATTTAAATCAGATTTAGTTGAAAATCAGGCCAAATTGTCAAAGTGGCCCAATTTGTAAAATTTTAATTCTTTACATACTTAGTTTTAATTTTTAGACTTTATAAATAAATTTCTATGTAAAAATTCAGCCCAAAGAGGCCCATTAAAGGCCTTGGACGAAATTCCCTTGAAAATCAAGAATTAGTTTTTTTTAGTTTTCCTATTAGGGTTAGGAAAATAGTTAGAAGGCCTATATATATGGCTTGGCCAGCCACCCACATTACACATTACAACTATATTGAAAATTTCAGATTTGTTTTGAGCAAATTCTCTTGAGTTTTTCTCCAAGAATTTTCTCTTGAGTTTTCTTTAGAAGTTGTCTTAACAATCTTTTAGATTGTGGGAGCCATCTTCAATCTTTTTCTTGCCATTGATCTTCACTGGGGGGGATTAGAGCCTTTTGAAGGGAGTTGTGAAATCTTTCGGGATTTTAAGACTTCTTAGGACTTTTCTTTTATTTCTTGCTGTTTATATTTTCTTTTAAATTCTGCTTGTGTCGAGTTTATTTAGCTAACTTATTTACTGTTCTTTTATTGTGTTTCAGCCTTGTCTAAACTCCAAGATCTCTTCATTATTCAAAATCCGATCAGCCCCTTTGTTCTTGGCAGCAAAGAATCGGCATCAAAATCCCTAATTTCTAGGGTTCTTGTCCATTAATTCCTTTTCTTTTGGGTGAAATTCGGTTTCTAGAGTTTGGGCATTACTTGCTGTTTTAATCTTTGGGCAGAATCACAATCTTTCGACTCTTCAGGAATCGTTTTGATTCACCAATTTCTTTCTTTTCTTCTTGCCGTCCCAAACCCTAGGTTCTATTAAAAATCTGATTGTTTTAATTTGTTTGCTGTTTTGGTGTTCTTTGACAGAATCGGTTGATTGGAAATCAATCTTGGAGTTCGATTTCGTGTTCCTACATTCCGAAAACATCTAATCATAAGTCTTTTGATTAGTTGATTTTGGGGATTTTATTTTCAGATCTGATTAGTTTTAATCTTATTCTCTGTTTTATTTTTAGATTTGTTCGTTTAGGGTCTCGTAAGAGTTTTCTCGTGACTTGGCAACTCGATCTTGGTCTGCGCGCAACCCTCTATCACCAAGGAAGAAGTTTGAATCCTTGGATTTATCAGATCTCTCTTTTAATCCTTCTAAGCCTTCTATAGATGAGCCTCCCACACTAGAGTTGAAACATTTGCCGCAACACTTAAAATATGTATATTTGGGAGACAACAACACTTTACCAGTAGTAATTTTTTCGAATTTGACACTCGGGCAAGAGGTCAAGTTGTTAGAAGTCCTTGGATGATCGAAAAAGAAATTAGGATGGACCCTTGTTGATATAAAGGGAATTAGCCCTACTCTCTGCATGAGTAAAATTTTTTTGGAGGATTACCATAACAATTCTATTGAACAGTGAGAAGACTGAATCAGATCATGAAAAAAGTTGTCAAGAAAGAGATCATTAAGTGGCTTGATGTTGACATTATTTACCCAATATCAGACAGCTCATGGTTAAGTCCTGTACAATGTGTACCCAAGAAAAGAGTATGCATGGACTATCGTAAGCTTAATAAGGCAATTAGGAAGGACCAGTTTCCCCTACCAGTTTTTGATCAGATGTTGAATAGATTAGTTGGGAAAGATTTTACTATTTTTTGGATAGTTATTCAAGTTATAATTTGATTACCATAGCTCCTAATGACCAAGAGAAGACCACCTTCATGTCTTCGTATGGAACTTTTACATTTAAACGGATGTCATTCAGATTATGTAATGCCCTAATAACCTTTCAACGTTGTCTGATGGTCATATTCTTGGACATGGTGGAAAACTTCCTTAAAGTCTTTATGGACGATTTCTCTGTGTTTGGCAATGATTTTGAGAATTTCTTAAAAAATCTGGAATTGGTTCTGTGTCGTTGTGAAGAAAAAAAATCTTGTTTTGAATTGGGAAAAATGCCACTTTATGGTTCATGAAGGAATTGTTGTGGGGCATAGGATATCACAGCGAGTGATTGCAGTGAACAGTGCAAAAATTGAAGTGATAGAAAAATTACCTTCTTCTACTAGTGTCAAAGGTATTAGAAGTTTTTTAGGTCATGTGAGATTTTATATAAGATTCATTAAGGATTTCTTAAAGATATTTAAGCCCTTATGCACTTTACTGAAGCAAAATAGATCTTTCAATTTTGATGAATATTGCTTGGTAGCTTTCGAGGAATTGAAGAAACGGCCGGTAGCAGCACCAATTATAATAGCTCTGGAATGGATATTGCCTTTTGAACTCATGTGTGACACCAGCGATTATGCTTTGGGAGCAATGTTGGGGCAAAGGAAAGATAAAGTACTACGTGCAATATATTATGAGAGCAGAACCCTGACGGATGCGCAGCTTAACTATACCAGTACGAAAAATGAGTTATTGGTTGTGGTGTCCGTATTTGATAAATTTCGCTTTTATCTAGTTGGTACCAAGGTAATAGTCTACACGGATCTCTTTGCTATTACGAATTTGGTGAGCAAGAAAGATGCGAAGCCAAGATTGATTAGGTGGATACTATTGTTGTAAGAGTTCTACTTGGAAATTAAAGATCGAAAGGGGACTGAAAATCAAGTGGCTGATCACTTGTCAATGTTAGAATCTGGAAATGAATATGGCAATGACAAACTTATTAAAGAAGACTTTCTAGATAAGCAATTGTTAGTTGCCATGACATTACCTTGTTATGCTTAGATAGTGAATTTTTTAGTATGTGGTGTGATGCCACCTGATCTTAACAGCCAAAGAAGACGGAAATTCCTTCATGAAGCCAAACATTATTATCGGGATGAACCCTTCCTATTTAGACATTGTGCTGATAAGATAATTAGGAAGTGTGTCCCTGATGACGAAATACATAACATTCTGTAACATTGTCATTTAGCTCCTTACAGAGGACATTTTGGAGGAATGAGAACTGCTGCCAAAGTACTCCAGTTAGGTTTTTATTGGCCGAGTCTGTTCAATGATGCTTATGATTTTATCAATCGTGTGACCGTTGTCAGAGGACAAGAAATCTGTCAAGGAGACACAAAATCCCATTGCAAAATATTTTGGAGATTGAGTTGTTTGATGTATGGGGAATAGAATTTATGGGTCGATTTCCACCGTCAGTAGGCAACCTACACATACTATTTGTAGTGGACTATGTCTCTAAGTGGGTTGAAGCTGTTGTGCTTCCTACTAATGATGCAATGTCAGTAATGAAGTTTTTGCACAAGAACATTTTCACAAGATTTGGTATGACTAGGGCCATTATTAGTGATGAAGGATCTCATTTTGATTGCAAGCTAGTGGCTAATGCCTTGCATCGGTATGGGGTGAAACGTAAGATTGCCACGGCATATCATCCCCAAACAAATGAACAAGCTGGGGTTTCTAATAGAAAAATCAATAAGATTCTAGAAAAAATGGTGAACCCAACTTGTAAGGATTGGTCATCAAGACTAGATGAAACTTTGTAGGCCTATTGTACTGCATTTAAAACACCGTTGAGGATGTCACCTTTTAAGCCTTTTTATGGAAAGCCATGTCATTTACCTGCTGAGCTCGAGCACAAAGCATTTTATTAAAAAAGCTGAACATAGATTGGGTCGCTGTTGGCCATAAAACGTTGTTAGAGCTGAATGAAATGGAAGAATTCAGGGCACATGCATATGAAAATGCTAAGTTGTACAAGGAGAAGACCAAGCGTTGTCATGATAATAGAATTATGCCAAGGCATTTGATCCAGTGCAATAGGTGTTGTTCAACTCTAGGCTCTAATTATTTCCTGGTAAATTAAAATCTCGTTGGTCAGGTCCCTTTAAAGTAGCTCAAGTATACCCGCATGGAGCTGTTAGTATCAAAGACCTGAAAATGGGGGTCACATTCAAAGTTAGTGAACAATGCTTGAAGCATTATTAGGGTCCTCATGTGGATCGTGACAAGCAATCCATTGACCTCTGAAATGTTTGAGTTAGCTGCTTTGTTTTTATTTT